>NC_069510.1:54334779-54673529 GCF_027579735.1 Bombina bombina | reverse complement strand
GTCCCTCTGCACTTCCCCTTCCTCCTCTTCAGTTCTCCCATCCGAAAACACCCTATACCTACATACCCCCCCATTTTTTCCTAACATATCTCTTAGATCTTAGAACTCCTTTTCCACACTAATACTAACTACTCAAAATAACTATAGACTTATAGTCCTCCGCACGACATAACAGATGACAACCAATAATCTCACCATAGCAACCCAAAATGTAAAGAGCTTTCTATCAGCTCAAAAACGCTCAATAGCTCTACACGACTTTCATAAAAAACACCTTGACATAGTCTTCATTCAGGAGACTCATTTCAGGAAAAAACACGAACCACAACTTTCCACCTATTACTATGATAAATATTATACCTGCTCCAATACTTAAAAAAAAATGGGGTTTGCATTCTTCTCAAGAAGAATCTGCCCTTTGACCTTCTACATTCTAGTCAGGACACAGAAGGCAAGTTTCTTCTTTTGGTGGGGCTTTGTTATGGCAAACCCATCACCCTACTGAACTTATACGCCCCAAACAAACCTCATCCCTCCTTTTTTAAAAGGGTGATGACTTTGCTGTTGGATCATGCTAAGGGTCCTATCTTTATTGCAGGCGATTTAAATTTTCCTATGAACCCTTCTATAGATGTCTCATTGGGGAAATCATATATCACAAATGAAACCATTAAAGCTAATTGTCTAGCACTACAAACCATCCTCACACTACAAAAGACTACACCTTTTTTTCACATCCTCAAAAAATTTACACCAGACTGGACTACATTTTGGTTGACCAAACTTCGCTACACCTACTTATCGACTCAAAAATTTTGCAAACCCTATGGTCGGACCATGCCATGGTCCTCAGTTCCTTTGCTTGGCCCCCAAAATCTGGAACAAGGAAATCCTGGAGGCTTAATGGCAGGATCTTTACTGATCCCTTAATTTTTAAAAACATTACAGATAAAACAACCCTTTTCTTTGATATTAATGACCCCCAACAGCACATCCCAGGTCAACAATTAGGAGACATATAAATGCTTTATTAGAGGGAAGATTATTAAACAAACTACACAACATCATAAAAAGTTGGAACAGGAATACTCTAACCTGCTTAGTATATTAAAAACAACCGAAGAAGAGCATAAACGAGATCCAATATCACTTGACCTCATACAAAAAGTTAAATTAGCTAGAGAAAACTTACACCAACACCTGATTAAATATGCACATCGTCGGGCTCTAGCCCTAAATGCTAAATATTTCGGGGGGGAAAATAAAGCTGGTAAATAAATGGCTAGATCCCTTAAGAAAAAAAAACCATTAAGTAATTTATCAGATGGATCCAAACTAGAGAAGGAAGTACCACACATATAAACAAGGAAATAGCAAACGCTTTCTCTTCATATTATAGCAAGTTATATAATATAGATACTGATGACTCCCTAAATACGAGGGAACACATAAAACACTACCTATCAAGTATTGACTTGCCAACATTATCGGATAACAATTGAGTTAGTCTAGGAGCTCCAATTTCAAAAACTGAACTACAAGAAGCTGTTAAACAGTTAACCCCAGGCAAGGCACCAGGACCTGATGGCTTCACACCCAAATTTTATAAAATGATGGTATCTTATCTTGATACACATATCCTTTATCTTTTTAACTCAATAAATAAAAATTCCTCCTTCTCCAAACAGATGTTAGATGCAAATATAACAGTTATTCCAAAAGCAGGCAAAGACCCCACAAAGACAGAAAGCTACAGGCCTATATCTCTCTTGAACATAGATCTGAAATTATACTCTAAAATATTAGCAAACAGGCTTAAACATTCTCTTCCATTCTTAGTTCGCGAGGCCAAGGATAATACCACTAGGCTGATCCAAATTATCCATCACACATCATTTAAAAGTTTACCACTCACTATCCTATCAACAGACGCTGAGAAAGCCTTTGGTAGAGTTAATTGGCAATTTCTATGGTTGACACTCCTCAAATTTGGAATCCCACAAAGCTTCGTAGACAAGATTTTGGCTATATATGCTGCCCCTAGCGCAAAGGTCATAGTCAACAACTCATTCTCGAACCCTTTCTCAATCTGTAATGGTACTCGTCAAGGATGCCCCCTATCACCCTTGCTATTTGCTCTGTCGGTGGAGATACTTGCGGCCAAAGTTCGCTCCTCACAAGAGGTAAAAGGAATACAGATAGGATCACACATTACCAAATGTCTTTTATTTGCATATGATATACTTTTTACCCTATCCCATACAAGAGAGTCTGTCCCGGCCCTCATTAATATACTAGACGAATATAAATTATACTCCAACTTTTCCATAAACATGGGGAAATCAGTTGTGGTTACAATAGGGACCTCCCTAGAAGACAGGGAATTTATCAACACTCAAACACCCTTCACCTCAGCTAGTGACTTTTCTTACCTTGGACTAATCATAAAATCCTCCATTTCAGACACAATAACAACTAATTATCAAAGACTGAAATGTCAGATAGATGCTGAGCTAAACTCTTGGCATCGATCCAACCACTTATCCTGGTTGAGGCGAGTCAATGCTATAAAGATGTTTATTTTGGCCAAAATTTTGTACCTCATGAAGGCCCTGACTCTAGTTCCATCAATCTCATATATAAATAACCTTCAAAACAGCCTAAACAGATTTATATGGTCCTATACAAAACCGAAAATTAAGAAACACACATTATATCTGCCCAAGGAACAAGGTGGCATGGGAGTGTCGAACATTCTAAATTATTACATGGCGATACATCTATCACGTATAGTGTCCTGGAACCAATCACTCAACCCTAAAATGTGGGTTCTTATAGATGATCAAACTCTTGCAGATAACTTGATAAGAGATATATGCTGTATCCCAAGTAAGTTATGCCTACATATAAAACCTGTTAACCCGCTTGTAGAGGAAACACTGAGGGTCTGGGATAGAATAATACATATTACAGACAAAATCTTGACACCATATTCACCACTAACCTCGGTAATAAACACCAATATTCTTCCTGGTTTGACCACCAGTAAATCATTTGATAGGCGAAATACACCAACCAGGATACCAATATACACTCTCCTAAGAGATGGACATATAAAAACATTTTCAGAACTAAAAGAAGAAGTGGGGTCGCCACTTGATACCTGGCTCTCTTATTTATAGATCAGACACTTTTTAACTAATCACCCAGACGAAAGACAATTAACTAGGGCATGCACTTAATCTCCTCAATGTACAAGCTCTTACTACAAGGGCAGTCATTAAGCGTATCCTCCTTTAAACCACTCTGGGAAAGAGAACTAAATATACAAATTGAAGAATCATCCTGGACACGCTGTCTTAAATCGATTAAAAATTCATCAGTCTCGGCCAGCATAGTAGAGACTAAGGCCTCTATTTATCAAGGTCTGGCAGACCTGATCCGACAGTGCGGATCAGATCCGCCTGACCTCGCTGAATATGGAGAGCAATACACTCTCCGTATTCAGCATTGCACCAGCAGCGCACAAGAGCTGCTGGTGCAATGCTGCCCCCTGCAGAATCGTGGTCAATTGGCCGCCAGCAGGGGGGTGTCAATCAACCTAATCGTACTTGATCAGGTTGAATTGCGGCGATGTCTGTCCACCTGCTCAGAGCAAGCGGACAGGTTATGGAGCAGCGGTCTTTGGACCGCTGCTTCATAACTGGTGTTTCTGGCGAGTCTGAAGACTCGCCAGAAACACGGGCCATCAAGCTTTGTCCGGAGCTTGATAGATAGGCCCCTAACTATAAACTGATAGCAAGATGGTATCTTACACCGACACAAATACATAAGATCTACCCAAACGCTTCCCCTCAGTGCTGGAGGAAATGCGGACATCATGGTACATTATCTCACATTTGGTGGAACTGCCCATTAATCAGGCCCTTTTGGGAACATGTTGAACTATATATTAATCATAAACTCAATCAAACGATAACACTGGATGCACAGACAATACTACTTAATAGGCTTCCTCAATTACACTGTCAATACAAAACAGACCTAATGCAAATAATGATCAATAGTGCAAAGAGATTGATCCCACCTATGTGGAAAAAATCACAAGTCCCATCCCAACAACAATGGTTAGATGAAATTAAACACGTACCTTAGAAGAATTATACTAAAACTATTATAACAAATCAGATCATTTTAGCAACATCCTTTTTTATGGAGTCAAAACTAAACACTGAGACCTAATACATAAAACTAGAAACTATCTTCTGAGACAAGGAGTTGAAGATGTCTATGCTTACCACTTTAACCTCACCACTCTTACCTATTTCCCCACTTACCCCTGCTCTTCCCTTGTTCTAATAATATGCAGTATGTAATATATATGAACAGTTTCAATTGTATCGCTAACATTTAATTTATAGATACCCACTAATGGAAAATATTTTAAGAGATAACCCAAAAGGTTCATTTGTGAATAATATTGTTTGTTAATCAACTTTTCTTTGTCATGACTGTTATATCCTATTCAATCAGTTAAAGTTATTTAACTTGTGTAAGTCGATTACTCTGATGGAAATTGTGTTATATTATTTAACTGTCTGTATTCTGACATATATTGAATTAATAAAAAGAATTGAGAAAAAAAAAATATGAACTTTCAAATAATGGAGCAGGTAAAAGATAAGGAGGGGAGATACCTAGGAGTAAAAGGGCACCTACAGGGGTAATTAGTGACAATTTTTAACATTTATGGCCCAAATATAAAACAGAATCTGTTTTTTAAGAAAATAACTAACCCTATACTAGATCTACAAGAGAGAGTTACTATCTTAGGTGGGGATTTCAATATTTCATTAGATCCATACTTAGACAATTCTAAAAAAAAAATCTACTACATCAAAATATATCGTAAATCAAGTAAATAATAGCTTAAAAACAGATAGCTATGTATGATGTACGGAGGATGCTATATCCAGATCAGAGGGATTATACTTTTTTTTTCAAATCCCCATTTGTTTTACTCGAGATTGGATTATTTATGTACAGATTTAAAAGGGTTAACAATGATGCAGGAAGCTCACATCTTACCCATGACATGGTCGGACCATGCACCGGTAAGGTTGAAACTAAATTGGGGTATACAGGAGAAAAAACAGTTTAATTGGAGACTAGATGATTGCATCTTAAGGAAGCAGGAGGATAGGGACAATATTGCAGAGAAAATAGAAGAATTGTTTCTCCTTAATAATATAGAGGACATATCGGCAGCTGTTCTCTGGGACACACATAAGTGTGTCCTGAGAGGAGAGTTAATTAAATTAAGGTCTGTACAGAATATTTTAAGGGAAAAGTCATTTTTGGAGATAATGGATAGAATTCACAATTTAGAGAAGAGTCATAAACAAGCACCAGATAATAAAAAATTTGTAGAAGATTTGCGTAGGGAAAGGAGGAGTATACAGGAATTTTGGTCTAGTGTCAATAAAAGGAAAGCACTATGGTTAAAACATAAATATTATAGAGAAGGGGATTAAAATGGTAGACTCATAGCAAGAGCTACTAAGAAAAAAGAAATAAGTAATAGTATATACAAGCTTAAGAAGGAGAATAATAGATATTGTAAGAATCACCAGGAAATGAGTATGCAATTTAAAAAGTTTTATAAAACTTTATATAATCTAGAGACTCAACCTAGAGAAGAAACATCCAGGACAAACTATTTAAGAGATGTAAAAATAAATAAAGTTATGGAACAAGAAAATCAAAAGCTAGAAGAACCAATACAACTCCAGGAAATACAAGAAGCCATTGAGGGACTAACAATAGGAAAATCCGCAGGCCCCGATGGGTTCACGGCATTTTATTATAAAAGTTATAAAGAGATTCTGTCACCTTATTTACTGAACTTATTTGACTCAATAGACAATGGGAAGAACTTTTCTAAAGAAATGCAAGAGGCTATAATAATAGCGATCCCTAAGGCAGGTAGAAGCAATGAGGAGGTGAAAAATTATAGGCCAATATCCCTTTTAAATCTAGATCGAAAAATATATGCAAAAATTATAGCCACCCGATTAAGTGGTATTCTGGAGCGAATTATCCATTTGGATCAAGTGGGTTTCATCCAGAACAGAGAAGCAAGGGATAATATAGTTAAAAATATTCATCTACTAGAATATGTCCAATTAGAAAATATTCCGTCATCTTTTATATTGGTGGATGCCGAAAAAGCATTCAACCGCATTAATTGGACATTTTTGGAAAGAACCCTTAAAACATTTAATTTTGGCCATACAGTAATTAAGAGAATAATGTCACTATATGCAGCCCCATCAGCAAGGATTAAGATAAATGGAAGAATATCTAATATTTTTGATATACATAATGAGACGAGACAAGGTTGCCCACTTTCACCAACATTGTTTACCTTATCCGTAGAAATTTTGGCAGCCCGTATTAGACAAAATGAGAAAATAAGGGGTATCAAAATCGGTAATAGTGAGTATAAAGTTTCTTTATTCGCAGATGACATCCTCCTGACTTTATCAGAGCCAGCTTCATCAATAGAAGAATTGTTGAAAGAACTTAAGGTATTTGGGTCAATGTCTAATTTTTTGGTGAATATAAACAAATCAGAAATAATGAATATAAAGGTAGATGAGAAGATACAAGAACACATAACTATGACTTTTCCTTTTAAAGAGGTTGAAGCTTTGAAATATTTAGGTGTTTAACTAAAACAGTGGTTAAAATGTTTGACCTTAATTACATAAGCCTTAAAAAAAGTTATTACAAATGATCTCCTATAATGGTTCCCTAAAAGGATATCTTGGTTGGGGAGAATAAATATTATCCAGATGAATATTTTACCAAGATTTCTGTATTTACTACAAGCTCTCCCCATCCCTATTCCAACAAAATATATAGAAGATCTACAAAGAATAATTAATAATTATGTATGGGGCAAAGTTCATCCAAGAATAGGTAAAGAGACCATGTATATGAAAAGACAAATGGGATGAATGGGTCTTCATAACTTAGCTAAATATAGACAAGCTTCAATGATCCAAAGAGTAATAGATTGGCATGTAAAGAAGGATGTCAAAAATTGGGTAAAACTAGAAGGTAAATTTATATCAAGAAAGGCAATAAGCAACCAATGCTGGGTAAACCCAAAAGATAGATCTATAAAGATAGAGAGCTATAGCATCTTGAAAGAAACCTTCAGGAGTTGGGATAAGATAATTAGGAAAAAAGGGGATATATCATCAATCCCATCCCCATTAATAGCGTTAGTGGAGAATAAAAAATTTTTGGAGGGACAATTTAAAGGTGGTAAAATGGATAACAACTATAGGATAATAGATTTAGTAGACAGGGGGAAATTACGGCCACAGGAAGAACTCCAGTCAAAGGGATTTAACGGAGTAATAGATTGGTTCTCATATTCTCAGGTATACCATTATATAATAACAATTAAGGAGAAGGATAAGATATTTAGACCATTAACAAAACTTGAGAATTTATGCAACTCTAGAGTGAACATAAAACATACCCTCTCTAAATCATATGGCCTCCTACAGGATAGTGGAGAGGCTCTTCCATCTTATACCAAGAATTGGCAATTGGAATTAGAGCAGGATATAGATCCAAAATTGTGGTTAAATATATTCTATCATACTGCAAAATCTTCCATTTCAGCAAAAATGATTGAATACATTTTAAAGATTTTAACAAGGTGGTATCTCACGCCTACTAGAATCATTTTTTTTACCCACATACCCAAGACAGCTGCTGGAGAAGGTGTGGGAATAAGGGAACCTTATCCCACATCATGTGGTACTGTCCACAAATAAAGATATTTTGGGCTAAAATATTACAGGTGATAGATAAAAGAGATAATAAGCATAAATTGAATAATTTTCTCACGGCTATATTAAATAACATACGGCTAGATTTAGAGTTTTGTCGGTAAAGACCCGCGTAGCTAACGCTGCTTTTTTTTCCAACGCACCCTTAAGACAACGCTGGTATTTAGAGTTCTCTGAAGGGCTGCGTTAGGCTCCAAAAAGGGAGCGTAGAGCCAAATTTACCGCCACTTCAACTCTCAATACCAGCGTTGCTTACGGTAGCGGCGAGCTGGAAAAACGTGCTCATGCACGATTCCCCCATAGGAAACAATGGGGCAGTTTGAGCAGAAATAAAACCTAACACCTTCAAAAAAGCAGTGTTAAGCTCCTAACATAGCCCCATTGTTTCCTATGGGGAAACAGTTTTGAAGTCTGCACATAACACCCTAACATGTACCCCGAGTCTAAACACCCCTAACCTTACACTTATTATCCCCTAATCTGCCGCCCCCGCTATCGCTGACCCCTGCATTACACTATTAACCCCTAATCTGCCACTCTGGACACCGCCGCAACCTACATTATACCTATGTACCCCTAATCTGCTGCCCCTAACATCGCTGACACCTATATTATATATATTAACCCCTAATCTGCCCCCCCCCCCAACATCACCGCTACCTACCTACACTTATTAACCCCTAATCTGCCGACCGGACCTCGCCGCTACTCTAATAAATGTATTAACCCCTAAAGCTAAGTCTAACCCTAACCCTAACACCCCCCTAAATTAAATATAATTTTAATCTAACGAAATAAACTAAATATTATTAACTAAAGTATTCCTATTTAAAACTAAATACTTACCTTTAAAATAAACCCTAATATAGCTACAATATAAAGAATAATTACATTGTAGCTATTTTAGGATTTATATTTATTTTACGGGCAACTTTGTATTTATTTTAACTAGGTACAATAGCTATTAAATAGTTATTTACTATTTAATAGCTACTTATTTAAAATAATTACAAAATTACCTGTAAAATAAATCCTAACCTAAGTTACAATTAAACCTAACACTACACTATCAATAAATTAATTAAATAAATTAACTACAAGTACCTACAATTACCTACAATTAAATAAACTAAACTAAATTACAAAAAAAACAAACACTAAATTACAAAAAATAAAAAAAGATTGAAGCTAATTACACCTACTCTAAGCCCCCTAAAAAAATAACAAAGCCCCCAAAAATAAAAAAAATTCCTTACCCTAATCTAAATTAAAAAAGTTAACAGCTCTATTACCTTACCAGCCCTTAAAAGGGCTTTTTGCGGGGCATGCCCCAAAGAAATCAGCTCTTTTGCCTGTAAAAAAAAACACAATACCACCCCCCAACATTACAACCCAACACCCACATACCCCTACTCTAACCCAAACCCCCCTTAAATAAACCTAACACTACCCCCCTGAAGATCTCCCTACCTTGAGTCGTCTTCACCCAACCGGGCATCGATGGACCAAAAGAGGGCATCCAGAGCGGCAGAAGTCTTCATCCTATCCGGGCAGAAGAGGAAATCCGGACCGGCAGACATCTTCATCCAAGCGGCATCTTCTATCTTCATCCATCCGACGAGGAGCGGCTCCATCTTCAAGACCTCCGGCGCGGAACAGCCAATAGAATGCGAGCTCAATCTGGTTGGCTGATTGGATCAGCCAATCGGATTGAACTTGAATCTGATTGGCTGATTCAATCAGCCAATCAGATTTTTCCTACCTTAATTCCGATTGGCTGATAGAATCCTATCAGCCAATCGGAATTCGAGGGACGCCATCTTGGATAACATCACTTAAAGGAACCTTCATTCGTCGTCTAGTCGTCGGTCAAGAAGGATGTTCCGCGCCGGAGGTCTTGAAGATGGAGCCGCTCCTCGTCGGATGATAGAAGATGCCGCTTGGATGAAGATGTCTGCCGGTCCGGATGTCCTCTTCTGCCCGGATAGGATGAAGACTTCTGACGCTCGGGATGCCCTCTTTTGGTCCATCGGTGCCCGGTTGGGTGAAGACGACTCAAGGTAGGGAGATCTTCAGGGGGGTAGGGTTTATTTAAGGGGGGTTTGGGTTAGAGTAGGGGTATGTGGTTGGTGGGTTGTAATGTTGGGGGGTGGTATTGTGTTTTTTTACAGGCAAAAGAGCTGATTTCTTTGGGGCATGCCCCCAAAAAAGCCCTTTTAAGGGCTGGTAAGGTAATAGAGCTGTTAACTTTTTTAATTTAGATTAGGGTAGGGAATTTTTTTTATTTTGGGGGGCTTTGTTATTTTATTAGGGGGCTTAGAGTAGGTGTAATTAGCTTAAAATTCTTGTAATCTTTTTTTATTTTTTGTAATTTAGTGGGGGTTTTTGTAATTTAGTTTAGTTTATTTAATTGTAGGTAATTGTAGGTACTTGTAGTTAATTTATTTAATTAATTTATTGATAGTGTAGTGTTAGGTTTAATTGTAACTTAGGTTAGGATTTATTTTACAGGTAATTTTGTAATTATTTTAAATAAGTAGCTATTAAATAGTAAATAACTATTTAATAGCTATTGTACCTAGTTAAAATAAATACAAAGTTGCCTGTAAAATAAATATAAATCCTAAAATAGCTACAATGTAATTATTCGTTATATTATAGCTATATTAGGGTTTATTTTACAGGAAAGTATTTCGTTTTAAATAGGAATACTTTAGTTAATAATATTTAATTTATTTTGTTAGATTAAAATTATATTTAATTTAGGGGGGTGTTAGGGTTAGACTTAGCTTTAGGGGTTAATACATTTATTAGAGTAGCGGCGAGCTCCGTTCGGCAGATTAGGGGTTAATAAGTGTAGGTAGGTAGCGGCGACGTTGGGGGGGCAGATTAGGGGTTAATAAATATTATGTAGGTGTCGGTGATGTTAGGGGCAGCAGATTAGGGGTTCATAGGGATAATGTAGGTGGCGGCGATGTGCGGTCGGCAGATTAGGGGTTAAAAAATGTATTATAGTGGCGGCGATGTGGGGGGCCTCAGTTTAGGGGTACATAGGTAGTTTATGGGTGTTAGTGTACTTTAGAGCACAGTAGTTAAGAGCTTTATAAACCGGCATTAGCCCAGAAAGCTCTTAACTACTGACTTTTTCCTGCGGATGGAGTCTTGTCGGTAGAGGCTCTACCGCTCACTTCAGCCAAGACTCTAAATACCAGCGTTAGGAAGATCCCATTGAAAAGATAGGATACGCAATTGGCATAAGGGGATCTGCGGTATGGAAAAGTCGCGGCTTGGAAGTAAGCGTTAAACCCTTTCCTGACTGACTCTAAATACCAGCAGGTGGTAAAAAGCAGCGTTAGGAGCCCTTAACGCTGCTTTTGACGGCTAACGCCAAACTCTAAATCTAGGCGTTAGATTTTAAACGAGATAAACCTAGAGCATATTTATATCAAATAATGCTCAACAGTGCAAAGAACCTCATATTAACTAAATGGAAAACACCAATAGTGCCCACAAAAGAGGAATGGATCAAAAAAGTTAATGATAACCTGCTTAATGAAGAGTATTTTTATTTGTATAACAATTAGGTATGATATCCCCCTGGAAGCAAAGGGTATATGGGAAAAGATTTTAAGTGATTCTCCATCTCCACCATAGCACCCTGAATAAGGGCAGAATTAGAAAGTAGGTTCCCTAATAAATTCAAGTAGATCGAGTAAAGGGGGTCAGACAGATCGACCCCCTTAAGAGATATGATAGGCCATATAAAGATCAAGGATGAGATTCTTATACTGTTTGTATTGTTTGTGAGAGTTTGATTTGTTTTATTGGTGTATGTAATTTTGTATAAAAAAAAAGGACAATGAAAGCTTCTACATCTGCTAGGATCCTAGAAATTAACTTTAAAGTACTACATTGTTGGTACTATACTCCCTCATGTCTAAAGACCTTATATCCCCAAAGATCTGATCTGTGCTGGCGTTGTGAGAGAGAGGTTGGAAATATGGGACATATATGGTGGAAATGCCTGAACATTATCCCTTTTTGGAGGGAGGTCCTGGGTCACACAGAAAAGATGTTGGGAATCAATATACCCCAGGACCCATTGGTCTGGCTCTTAAATAAACCTCCTAAGCGATTCCCAGCAACACATTTAGTCATACTCCAAATTGCATCTAATAGCGCAAAAACTTTAATTGCTCAACTATGGAAGCAATCCCAAACCCCTAACATAGCACAATGGATCGACACCATACATAAGACTATACAAGGAATACCACTACATAAAAACATTGCGTATAGACTTCTTTCACAAGATTATACATAACAATCATGGTAAATGAGCTGCCACCAAGAGATGAAATCTCTACCTATGGATGGGTATCTGGATAACACACGAAATACGGGACTCACAACCCAGATGACAATCTTTCTTCTTTCTTTTTCAATTCTTTCCTCTCTAAAGTTAAAACAAGCTGAGGTTCTATCCGTTGTCAATGGTCATGTCATTGGTTAATGTTTTATTTTGTAGACCTACACCCTTGTAACATGTTCTTGACCATGTAATATGTATACATGTATGACCTGTTTTACCTCAATAAAAATATTTATAAAAAAAAAAAATTTGATAATTTCTTTTTTATTTTGTGTAATTTAGTGTTTATTATATTTTGGGATTTAGATAAATGTTTCTTTGTAATTTAATTTATTTAATGTTAGTGTAATGTTAGGTTTTAGTGTAAGACAGGTTAGGTTTTATTTTAAGCTAACTTTTTATTTATTTTAACTAGGTAGCTAGTAAATAGTTAATAACTATTTACTAACTAGTCTACCTAGTTAAAATAAAGACAAATTTACCTGTAAAAAAAAATAAAACCTAAGATAGCTAAAATGTAACTATTAGTTATATTGTAGCTAGCTTAGGCCTAGATTTATAGTTGGGCGGTAGCCGTGAAAACCAGCGTTAGAGGCTCCTAACGCTGGTTTTTACCGCCCACTGGTATTTGGAGTCAGTCAGGAAAGGGTCTAATGCTCACTTTGCAGCCGCGACTTTTCCATACCGCAGAGCCCCTACGCCATTTGCGTATCCTATCTTTTCAATGGGATCTTTCTAACGCCGGTATTTAGAGTCTTGGCTGAAGTGAGCGTTAGAAATCTAGCGACAAGACTCCAGCCGCAGAAAAAAAAGAGGAGTTAAGAGCTTTCTGGGCTAACGCCGGTTCATAAAGCTCTTAACTACTGTGCTCTACAGTACACTAACACCCATAAACTACCTATGTACCCCTAAACCGAGGCCCCCCCACATCGCCGCCACGTGATTAAAAATTTTTAACCCCTTATCTGCCGACCGCCACCTACGTTATCCTTATGTACCCCTAATCTGCTGCCCCTAACACCGCCGAACCCTATATTATATTTATTAACCCCTAATCTGCCCCCCACAACGTCACCGCCAGCTACCTACAATAATTAACCCCTAATCTGCCGACCGCAAAGCGCCGCCACCTACGTTATCCTTATGTACCCCTAATCTGCTGCCCCTAACACCGCCGACCCCTATATTATATTTATTAACCCCTAATCTGCCCCCAACAACGTCGCCGCCAGCTACCTACAATAATTAACCCCTAATCTGCCGACCGCACCTCACCGCTACTATAATAAATGTATTAACCCCTAAAGCTAAGTCTAACCCTAACACTAACACCCCCCTAAGTTAAATATAATTTAAATCTAACGAAATAAATTAACTATTATTAAATAAATTATTCCTATTTTAAACTAAATACTTACCTGTAAAATAAACCCTAATATAGCTACAATATAACAAATAATTATATTGTAGCTATTTTAGGATTAATATTTATTTTACAGGCAACTTTGTATTTATTTTAAACAGGTACAATAGCTATTAAATAGTTAAGAACTATTTAATAGCTAAAATAGTTAAAATAATTACAAAATTACCTGTAAAATAAATCCTAACCTAAGTTACAATTAAACCTAACACTACACTATCAATAAATTAATTAAATACAATACCTACAAATAACTACAATTAAATAAACTAACTAAAGTACAAAAAATAAAAAAGAACTAAGTTACAAAAAATAAAAAAATATTTACAAACATTAGAAAAATATTACAACAATTTTAAACTAATTACACCTACTCTAAGCCCCCTAATAAAATAACAAAGACCCCCAAAATAAAAAAATGCCCTACCCTATTCTAAATTAAAAAAGTTCAAAGCTCTTTTACCTTACCAGCCCTGAAAAGGGCCATTGGTGGGGCATGCCCCAAATAATTCAGCTCTTTTGCCTGTAAAAAAAAACATACAATACCTCCCCCCAACATTACAACCCACCACCCACATACCCCTAATCTAACCCAAACCCCCTTAAATAAACCTAACACTAAGCCCCTGAAGATCTTCCTACCTTATCTTCACCATACCAGGTTCACCGATCCGTCCTCCGAAGTCTTCATCCAAGCCTCCGAAATCTTCATCCAAGCCCAAGCGGGGGCTGGCGATCCATAATCCGGCTGAAGTCTTCTATCAAGCGGCGGCTGAAGAGGTCCAGAAGAGGCTCCAAAGTCTTCATCCTATCCGGGAAGAAGAGGAGATCCGGACCGGCAACCATCTTGATCCAAGCGGCATCTTCTATCTTCATCCGATGACGAACGGCTCCATCTTGAAGACCTCCGACGCGGATCCATCCTTTTCTTCCGACGTCCAACTGAAGAATGAAGGTTCCTTTAAGGGACGTCATCCAAGATGGCGTCCCTCAAATTCCGATTGGCTGATAGGATTCTATCAGCCAATCGGAATTAAGGTAGGAAAATTCTGATTGGCTGATGGAATCAGCCAATCAGATTCAAGTTCAATCCGATTGGCTGATCCGATCAGCCAATCAGATTGAGCTCGCATTCTATTGGCTGTTCCGATCAGCCAATAGAATACGAGCTCAATCTGATTGGCTGATTCCATCAGCCAATCAGAATTTTCCTACCTTAATTCTGATTGGCTGATAGAATCCTATCAGCCAATCGGAATTCGACGGACGCCATCTTGGATGACGTCATTTAAAGGAACCGTCATTCGGCGAGTAGGCGTCGGTAGAAGAGGATGTTCCGCGTCGGCTGGAAGATGATGGCTCCGGAAGAAAGAAGATTGAAGATGCTGCTTCATAGAAGACTTCATCCCGATTATGGACTTCTTCAGCGCCCGCTTGGATCAAGACTTCAGCCCGATGATGGATTTCTTCAGCCGCCGCTTGGATCCAGACTTCAGCCCGAGGATGGACGTCACTCTTCAGCCCCCCGCTTGGGCTTGGATCAAGACATCGGAGGCTCTTCTGGACAGATCGGGACCCGGTGTGGTGAAGACAAGGTAGGGAGAGCTTCAGGGGCTTAGTGTTAGGTTTATTTAAGGGGGGTTTGGGTTAGATTAGGGGTATGTGGGTGGTGGGTTGTAATGTTGGGGGGGGTATTGTATGTTTTTTTTACAGGCAAAAGAGCTGAATTCTTTGGGGCATGCCCCGCAAAGGGCCATTTTCAGGGCTGGTAAGGTAAAAGAGCTTTTCTATTTTAATTTTAGAATAGGGTAGGGCATTTTTTTTATTTTGGGGGTCTTTGTTATTTTATTAGGGGGCTTAGAGTAGGTTTAATTAGAATTAGTTTAAAATTGTTGTAATTGTCAAGGTATTTGAAATATTATTAAATAATATATAGAAGTATATTTAACTTTATTTAATAAATCTGTGGATGTGCACATGGTCTATAAAACAAAGGATTATTTCTAAGAGATTTCCCCACTTCTCCAATTGCACAGGAGACATTCTTGGCTAAAATGAGAACAAAGGATTATCTCTGGGAGATCTCACACACTCAATATGTTAAATTATGCAATTGTATAATTTAGCAAGGAACTAAAATTAACACAGTTTCAGGAACCTCTGTATGATTGCTTGGGAATGTGAGATAAAATCTATTTACCCCTCCCAATGTACCTAGGAATCTAGCTCAGGTGACAAGTCGTGTGAGATTTTCAGCATTTGCCCTTTGGTGCAGGGGACCCCATGTAGTGAATGGGAGACAGGAAGTCTGAAGTTACTGAAAGGGCAGTTAGAACATACAGCACACAGTGAAGACAAATGGCTTACATTATGATTTCAAAACAACTGTATATATTTTAGTGGATATGAGATATATATATAGTTATATATATATATATATATATATATATATATATATATATATATATATATATATATATATATATATGAATATATATATGTATATTTTGAAAGCATTGAATATCTTAACCTCTGTGTTTTTAAATAAATATTTGTGGACCTGGAAAGAAATAATTAATGACACTTATTACTTTATTTCAGATGGAACGCCGGCATGAAATGAAATATCATATCATATGAATGTGCAATAAATGTTTATAACGTTTCAAATACATCTTTTAAAATATAGTGAGATGAAGATATGGAAGTTACTTTGATGTGATATGACTATGAGATATAAATTTTCTGTTAGGCCAAATGAAATATAAATTATTTTAATATAATGCTAGATGTATTTGATGTTTCATATCAAAACGATCAGGAAATTAATCTGATGCCGCTTCACCTATAATTGATATTGGGAGAGACTGGTGCAAGAAATTATGGCAGTTATTATACATTTTAAAGAAAGATGTTTTAATATATAACTGTATTTCTTTGTCATGCTGCATTTATTTGTACTGTCTAATTGTAATGCTGCCACCCGGTGTTATGTTGAGAGAACTACAGCCAGAAAGCCTTTTGGCTGTTAAATATAAGATAATCCAATGAAAAGGGACAAGGCCGTGGGCGTTTCCAATATTCACCAATGACTGATAAATAATCAAAAAGGGGAGGGGTGAGATCAGATGATTAAAACCCCAGCATAGAGGCTAAGAAGGGGGTTGTTGTGTTGACTGATCCAGAAAGGAGTAACTGCTGCAGTTATTAATCAAAAGCACACACCTACCATTGGACTCCATATGCTTTACCCCAATTTTGAATTTCTGAGGTGAATTGGATCTGTTGCAAAACATTGGAAACTGGATTGCTGTTTATTTGGTGATGTATATAAAAGTTTTATTATAAGATAAGTCATATGCATAGCCTTTACAGTTAATAGATTTAAAGAGCAGATTATACTTTTAAACTGTATGCCATTGTTTCAGATAGCTCTTAGCCTGCCTATTTGTATGCAAACATTTAAAATAAACATTTATTATTACTGTATGTGGCAGAGTAGGATAAATTGCAGTTAAATAGCAGAATATATATATTATCCTATTGTTTTATAAACACTGTTTAGAATTGTATTGCTTGGATGTTAAAAGACTTGTATATAAGGCTGGTTTCTTAAGATAAGCGTGTAGGAATTTTGCATAGCATATTTAAATAGTTTTCAAGCGCCTATAATATTATTTAGTTTCCTTTTATTGCAAATATACTTCAATATGTTCATGGATATTAACTAAATAAAAGAATTCAGGTATTTATATTAATTGTATGGTCTAGTAGATGCATGGTTGATTAGGGTTGCTATTTTTTTTTTTATATTGTATGTTTGTAACCCTGCCATAAACTGATATATTATTTGGATAGCACTACTAAGATTCTTATAAATATACTGAAATAATAATTGGAGGCACTGCTGAGATTTAATAATATTCATCATAATTGATATAATATATTTGTAAGTAAATAGAAATTATTATAAAAGAGAAAAAAAAAAATCATATTTCGATATTAATATTTTGAAGATATAATTTTTTTTTGAAAAGTTGAAATATTGATTTTCATATTTCGAGATTGACATTAATATCTTGAAATATTATTAAAGATTAATTTTGAAAAAAAATAATAAAAATATTAATTTTTCATATTTCAAAATTAATCAAAAATATTGATTTTTCATATTTTCAAAGTTAATCAAAAATATTAATTTTTCATATTTCGGAATATTAATTTTTCATATTTCAAAATTAATAATATTTTTTTTTTTAAATATAAAATTTTTCCTTCTCTCTTTTTATTGGCAAAAATTGTATTAGCGTTTTAGTTTAACTAAGTACTAAACCGATATAATAATGTCTGTAGCCAGAAGTGACTCATTTAATTCTATACATAGCAATGAAATTGGTCCCATAACCATACCTATTACTAAAGGTCAGGTCCTTAAGAAAGATATCTTAAGTTACCTTAAAGGGAAGTTTAATATTGCGGGTGAATTAAATGATTTTATGGATACGCTTGAAACTAGGGCTAAAAATATAAAAATATTACCGTTAATAATAATATGTGGAATGAAGAGAATGAATTCTTCCAGGAATTATTAATGATTAATCAATGCAAAGCTCCCAAAAAGCGAGACAAACTAATACTAAAATCCTGGCCCCTTTTAATATGCATAATTGACGAAATGTCATTTTTTGTCACAGACAAACGATTGCAAATACAGGAGCTAGAAAATAGTATTCGTTCCTCGCGCAGACGCGAAGAGGGTTTAAAAATAGCCAAAAATAAAATGGATGAATTTGCCCAAAACCTAACAGCCTTAGATAAGCATAATACAGACTTAATCGCACAGATACAAGATTTAAATAAACAGCTTGCGCAAAGCCAGAGAGAATTAAGCGATTTAAAAAGGTCATATCGCCATAATGAAAACCCCTATATTAGCAATGAGAATAATACAGATAATGCTAACTCCTTTAGCGAACGCGTCAGGGACGAGGTACGAAAATATATAGAACAACATAGACAAATGACCCCTAACGGGTCAGAAATAGATTTCCCAAATAGACAATCCCCTCAGGATGTAAATCCAGAGGACAGCTGTAGCGCAGCTGGCGCGGGGGAGGGAAACTCTAACAGAGAAGCCCAGAGTAAGTCTGATAAAGTCTATGATTCCCATAAAATAATCACCTTCGTACAACGCGCAGTACCTATATTCTCCAATAAGGGAACAACATCTGTAATTGATCATTTACAGGCTTTTGAAAATGCGTTAGCTATAATGAATGTTACAAGTGAGAAATTGAAAATTTAATTTCTGCCCTGGGTATTTGACAGTAAGCATCACAAATTCTTTGCTTCACTAAAGGATATGAATATTCATTCCTGGAATGGGGTAAAACAACAATGCAGAAAAGAATTCGGGCAATATCGCACTAAAACTGCCGCGAAGATAGCGGTATATGGTTTAAAGTGTCGTGCGAATCAGAGTCCAATCGAATTCCTTTCTGTATTGAAAAATGCGTACAGTATGGCTGAAGATAATCCCAAATTTGATGGCTCAGAATTTGTAAATTTATTTTTCGAAGCACTGCCTACACCCATCAAAATCAACTTAGCTAGAGATTTTGATGAGGACTGCTCATTGGAATGGCTGATCAAAGAGAGTACGAAGTTATACTCTATTCAGCAGTCCAGTGAGCAGGGGGTTAAAAAGGAGTCAAAACCCAAAATTGTGGCAGAAACTAGGGTGTCACCTAGCCCCCTCAATTTGGAATCTAAAAAGAGAACTTATGCAGAGGTGGCCAGTCAAAACAGGCCATCTCCACAGAGGTTTAATTCTGCCCCTCCCCCTACACAGGTTGAGGCGCAGGGAGACTATAACCAAAGTGGGGGAAATAATCAGGTGAATAATTACTCACAAAGAGAATACTCACCAAATAATTGGTATCCGCGCAAGGGTAGATACAATAAACGGCGAAGATATTCTCAGGGCAACCAGACACCCCAGGTATATAATGCTCCCCAAAATACTAATACTGAACAAGCTGAACCCCAGGGGCAACCACGCCAGAATAGAAATAGTGGCCCTGATTCTGAGGGAACCCAATGGTCCAGGAATCAGCACAATGGGGCACCAAGAGATAGGCCCAGGGGTAGAGGTAACTTGTACAATCAGGTAGATATGCTGTTTACCCAGTTAAATCGGTTGAGTGAACAAATCGCTAATATGAGTCAAAAATCTACTGCTCAGCAACCGAACAATACTTTTTTAGGGGTACAGCCAGTGGTCAGCAGTGGACCACAGGCACAGTCATAAATACTGCAGTATCACCTGAAGGGGAGGGGAGAGATGTACAAAATGTAATAATAAATATCAATGATACTAATCATGTTATCTCCCCACAGACCGGAAACGGACGATTTAGCCGTGATGACAAGCAACCTCATCCGGGAAAAATTAACAAATCTCTTCCTTTGCAGCACTCTCTTAACCTTATTTCCACAGATGCAGTACAAAAGAATCCAGCCGACCCTGTCATAGAGGAAACAGGTAAGTACGAAGGTTCCTCTGCATCAAATGACTTAGCGAATTCAGGTAACACGTGGCGAAGCCCACAGATGTGTGAGAATGCCAATTTTATGTGTGAAATGGTAGAAACTGCAGGAAGATATTATGTATTAGTTGAGCTGCAAAATTCAGTCTCCAACCCTATCAGGGGATTAATTGACACTGGGTCACAGGCAACTATCTTATCCCACAGGTACTACACACAGCTAAATGAGCTAACACCCCACAAACCTAAAATAAAAGAATTTGACGGTTCTCTAATAGGTGTTGGGGGTGACTCCCTAAAAGTTTACGGTACTGCCTGGTTAAAATTTAAATTGGGGAACAGGGTCATAAGACACCCTGTCATTATAGTGGATCTGCCAACTGATCGTTTAATTATTGGTAGTGATCTCCTAAAGCGATTAAGCACCATAATTGATTGCATAAATAATGTAATTTGGTCACAAGTTAAGAGACCTATCAATTATGAAAAATCTGGTATATCTCGCGCCCGACATAGCTGTCACGTGGTGGAAGAGAAACCAGATGCTGTGGAGATTCATTTCAGGAATAACTCTGTACCTGAAATCACTATTCTACAAATAGATGATCAGACTCCTTTTAGTGGCTCTGATGGTAATACTTTTAAAATTTCGCCTGGAAAGATAGCAAATATTTCCCTAGATGGCGATGTGTTAACCATATCACTCCACAAGGGGGATCATAAAATCCCTAAGGGGGGAGGCCACACTCAATACCTCACAGGGATTGAGAGAGTTAAAGAGGATCTATTTATCCCTATACAAGTGCATGACCTTGGTAAAACCAAGTATGCTAAAATAAACTTAAAACAGGAAGCTAGCTATATAAGCGAAGGTTTATTAACGCAAATAGCTGAACCTAAAGTGATTAAATATCTTTCTCCCCAAGACCACAGTGTCAACGGCCTGGATGACAGGTCTGAAAGCTATAACATCACAGCTAAGTGCTTATTATCTATCTCTATTGGTAATAAGTCAGGGAAGCACCTGTTTTTAGTTTTAAATACTCCCCATAATCAAATATACATTGGCAATGATATCTTACATAGATATGCCATACAAATAGATTTGATTAATTCTTGCCTCTGGAGCAGGTTAAAGGGGGACCCTGAAGTATTTCAGGATGAAAATGCAGCCCTGAAATCAAACCAGCAATTGCCATATGCTGTAAATATACAGGTATCTAGCGATATCATAATTCCTGCTGGGGCTGATAAATTTCTTTTACCCTTACAGGTAAAGAGAGGTCAGAAATTAAAAACTTCTGAAACACTGATTTGCCTCTCCCATAGAATACAAAATCTGGGTGTCACAGTGACTTACACTCCTATGGTGAATATTGGAACTATTCCAATACATATTATTGTACATAACATGACCCCACAGGATATAACATTATCCAAGGGAACTACCATAGGATATGCACTGGAATCAAGTTATTACACTTTTGGATTCCAGAATAACGTAATTGGGCTAATACCTGAAGGATACCTAACTGAAGAACAATTAATAGAACAATCCTTTGCATCTATGCCAGAGGGTCTATTTAATGTTCAGTCTATTTATCCTTTCAGCTCAGAGGAAGGCATCTGTAAAATTGAAGAAGCCTCTCTAGTGTTTGATCAACCAATCAAACAGCACGATTACCCCAATACCCAGAGTCATGGGAGCAATGTAAACTATAACCAAGGGGATCTCACCTCTAGATTGGAAGAAGCCTATGAAATAGGACAGCCTGAAATCTTTCCAGGATTTCAGCAAATAGTCGAAGAGCAAATATCCTTAGCTAATGGCTGTTCCAGCGATGACGAACGCCAACAGCTGCGAGAACTCCTGATGGAGTACAAGGATATTTTTGCTAAGGATTCTTATGACTGTGGTACTACAGACTTGCACATTGCAAGGATACAAACAGATCCTAATGCGCCACCTGTATTTGTCAAACAATACAGACTTCCCTTAGCCTCATATGATTCTCTTGCAGAGATCATAAGGAATTTGGAAGAAAGAGGTATTATCAGACAGGTGCACAGCTCTTATAATAATCCTATTCTAGGTGTCCTTAAGCCCAATGGACAATGGCGTTTGTGTGCTGACTTAAGACAGCTAAACAAAGGAGTATACATGTCTGGCTGGCCTGTACCATACATTGACCAGTGCCTAGCACAAATGCAGGGATCCAAGATATTCACTGCCATTGATTGTGCACAGGGATATTGGACCATAAAGGTACATGAAGAGGACCAATATAAGCTAGCATTCTCCTTCCAAAAGGTTCAGTATGCATTCCAGAGACTTCCTTTTGGATACATAAATTCTGGACATGAATTTGCTGTATTCATGCATAAGGCTATGCCTGATGCACTGGAAAGGGGGACCTTATCTTATGTTGATGATGTTTTAATCAAAAGCACAGACTTTGAAAAACACGTTGCAGAGCTTAAACACGTCCTCAGCCAACTTAAAAGGGCAGGTGTCAAATTATCGCTACAAAAAGCTCAATGGTGCCGCACTCGTGTAAACTTCTTGGGACATGAAGTTACCTCTGAAGGATTAAATCCCCAAAAGAAAAAGGTGGAAGCTATAGTGAATTCTAAAAACCCAACTAATTTAAAGGAATTGAGATCATTCCTGGGTATGACAAATTATTCTCGCAAATTCATTGATAATTATGCGGAATTAGCTAAACCACTACTACTTCTCCTAAAGAAAGAGGTGAAGTGGCACTGGAGTGAGTCTCAAGAGACAGCCATCAGAGAGCTGAAGAGAAAACTCACTCAAGCACCTTGCTTAGCGTACCCTGAAGGTGGCAAACCTTTCTACTTAGAAACAGGGTACACAGATGTAAGCATGAGTGCTGTTTTATACCAAAAGCATGATAATTTGAACAAAGCCATTGCTTATGCAAGCAAAAATCTATCCCCAGTAGAAATAAAATTTAGCGATTGCGAAAAAGCCCTCTTATCTACTGTATGGGCTCTACAAAATTTCCGCAGCTATATACAGGGCGAGAAAATTATTGTAGAAACGGCCCACCAGCCTTTGCTATATTTGCAAAGTGAGAGAATAAGAGATGGTAATTTGTCTAATAGCCGCATAACAGCGTGGACTCTTTCCTTACAAGGCTGGCCACTAGAAATTCGCTACAAGCAGAATAAAAAGAATCCAGTCGCACAAGGGCTTGCTGAGCTCCACGACTGTACTGCCAAAGATCCAGGGGAAAAATTATCAGAGAATGATTTTCTGGAGGAACAATTGCTTTCCCCATATAAAATGTACAATGAGGACCATTGTCAAACATTACCTTGGGTGTATGTTGATGGTTGTTCTTACCATGCCACTATTGATAATGAGCGCAGATTAGTCGCTGGCATTGGTATAACTGGGGCAAATGGATTCCCAAATATATCTATAGGTTTCAACATTGGACCAAGATCCAGTCAGGTTGCAGAACTAACTGCTGTTTTCAAAACCATTGAAATGGCTATTGAACATGGTATTCATGAATTTGTGATCATAACTGACTCAAATTATGTGCGTGACAGTTTTGTTGAATACCTGCCAACTTGGAAAAGAAATGGCATGCAGAAAAGCAATAACCAGTCAAGCATGGCAAGTTGTTCTGCGAGATTGATAATCTGGTAGTATCAAATGACTTAACCATACACTGGAAAAAGACCAAGGGTCATTCCAGAGTTTTAGGTCCTGATAAGGAAGGCAATGACCTTGCGGATTCATTAGCCAAACAAGGAGCCATAACTGGAGAACTCCTTAATATTGACCATTTAATGGGTGCAATTCAGGTAGAAGCCATTACCAGAAACCAGGCAAAACAACAGAGTGAGCCTAACTTGGTACAATGGAGTCAGGATTCTCCTAGTGAGGACCTGATCACTAGTCAAAAAGAAGACCCCATTGTAGGCATCTTCTATAAACACATAGAAGATCCTGAAAGCAACCCCATCTCAAAAGATGATTGTATTGGCAAAGAAGATCTGAGAATCTTAATAAAATCTAAATCACAATTCAAATTACAGGATGGTTTGTTAATTAGAACCTCCAAAACTGGCATCCAGCAGTGGGTAGTACCCACCAAGTTCCGAGGTCTAATGCTTCAACATGCCCATGATGCTCCCACATCTGGTCATCGTGGTGCCAAACTCACGTATGAAATATTGCGTGATTACGCTTTTTGGCCACACATGTTGAAAGATGTTCAAACCTACTGTCAAGGGTGTTTAATCTGCCCACAGTTCCAACCCACTGCACCAACGCATAGAGCGCCATTGCAGAAAAGGGGGATGGTAATGCCATGGTCAGATATACAAATTGATTTTATTGGTCCAGTAACAAGATCATCAAGAGGTAACAAATACATGTTAACCGTGACATGCCTGTTCACTAAATGGGTAGAGTGCATTAGTGCACCTAACAATAGTGCTGAAACATGTGCAGCATTGCTCATCAACCATGTATTTTCCAGATTTGGTTTGCCCCAAAGAATCGAATCAGATCGGGGGACCCACTTCACTAGCGAAGTGATGACAAAAATGTGGAAAATACTAGGGGTTAAAAGAAAGCTCCATATTGCTTATAGAGCTGCCTCAAGTGGTGGTGTAGAGCGTTACAACCAGTCCATTGTTAAAATCCTCAAAAAGTTTGTGAGTGAAACAGGTAAAGACTGGGATGTAAAACTACCTCTAGTCTTAATGGCATTAAGAGCAACTCCAAGTAGTGCTACCAAGATGTCACCTTTTGAGCTGATGACTGGTAGAAGAATGGTTCTACCTCAGCATCTGCTGTACCGTACATCAGACCAAAATTTGATAAACGCTGCCAATACACATCAATATGTGGAAAACTTAAGAAAACATCTGCAACATGCCTTTGCATTTGCTCAAAGGAATTTAGAAAGAGCCACAACTGCCACTAAAACCTATTATGATCTTAAAACATCCAAAAAGGAATATGAAATAAATGATAAAGTTTATCTTTATAACTTTGGAAGAGATCAGGTTAGGGAGAAGAAATTTCTTCCCTCATGGAAAGGTCCTTTTGCCATTACTGACAAAATATCTCCAGTGGCCTATAAAATAAGAATCCCCAAAAATGAAGGTTTCATAGATAAATGGGTCCATATCAATCAATTGCAGGCATGTCATCCCAGATCCCAACTACAAGTCATAGAGGGAGAATGAAGTATAATATCCCCAAATGAACTAAAGGCATACTGTAGTTTAAAGATGCCTAACTGATAAACATGAAGGCTCAAAATAACAAACTTCCTACATAAGAGACTGTCTATGAGGTTTACGGCTGATCCTCATCAAATACCACTAACTTTGATCCAATTCAAATACATGTGTCCTACCTATTTTTGAATTGGAAAGGGGGATTTATGTCAAGGTATTTGAAATATTATTAAATAATATATAGAAGTATATTTAACTTTATTTAATAAATCTGTGGATGTGCACATGGTCTATAAAACAAAGGATTATTTCTAAGAGATTTCCCCACTTCTCCAATTGCACAGGAGACATTCTTGGCTAAAATGAGAACAAAGGATTATCTCTGGGAGATCTCACACACTCAATATGTTAAATTATGCAATTGTATAATTTAGCAAGGAACTAAAATTAACACAGTTTCAGGAACCTCTGTATGATTGCTTGGGAATGTGAGATAAAATCTATTTACCCCTCCCAATGTACCTAGGAATCTAGCTCAGGTGAAAAGTCGTGTGAGATTTTCAGCATTTGCCCTTTGGTGCAGGGGACCCCATGTAGTGAATGGGAGACAGGAAGTCTGAAGTTACTGAAAGGGCAGTTAGAACATACAGCACACAGTGAAGACAAATGGCTTACATTATGATTTCAAAACAACTGTATATATTTTAGTGGATATGAGATATATATATAGTTATATATATAGATATATATATATATATATGAATATATATATATATATATATATATATATATATATATATATATATATATATATATATATATATATATATATATATATATATATATATATATGAATATATATATATGTATATTTTGAAAGCATTGAATATCTTAACCTCTGTGTTTTTAAATAAATATTTGTGGACCTGGAAAGAAATAATTAATGACACTTATTACTTTATTTCAGATGGAACGCCGGCATGAAATGAAATATCATATCATATGAATGTGCAATAAATGTTTATAACGTTTCAAATACATCTTTTAAAATATAGTGAGATGAAGATATGGAAGTTACTTTGATGTGATATGACTATGAGATATAAATTTTCTGTTAGGCCAAATGAAATATAAATTATTTTAATATAATGCTAGATGTATTTGATGTTTCATATCAAAACGATCAGGAAATTAATCTGATGCCGCTTCACCTATAATTGATATTGGGAGAGACTGGTGCAAGAAATTATGGCAGTTATTATACATTTTAAAGAAAGATGTTTTAATATATAACTGTATTTCTTTGTCATGCTGCATTTATTTGTACTGTCTTATTGTAATGCTGCCACCCGGTGTTATGTTGAGAGAACTACAGCCAGAAAGCCTTTTGGCTGTTAAATATAAGATAATCCAATGAAAAGGGACAAGGCCGTGGGCGTTTCCAATATTCACCAATGACTGATAAATAATCAAAAAGGGGAGGGGTGAGATCAGATGATTAAAACCCCAGCATAGAGGCTAAGAAGGGGGTTGTTGTGTTGACTGATCCAGAAAGGAGTAACTGCTGCAGTTATTAATCAAAAGCACACACCTACCATTGGACTCCATATGCTTTACCCCAATTTTGAATTTCTGAGGTGAATTGGATCTGTTGCAAAACATTGGAAACTGGATTGCTGTTTATTTGGTGATGTATATAAAAGTTTTATTATAAGATAAGTCATATGCATAGCCTTTACAGTTAATAGATTTAAAGAGCAGATTATACTTTTAAACTGTATGCCATTGTTTCAGATAGCTCTTAGCCTGCCTATTTGTATGCAAACATTTAAAATAAACATTTATTATTACTGTATGTGGCAGAGTAGGATAAATTGCAGTTAAATAGCAGAATATATATATTATCCTATTGTTTTATAAACACTGTTTAGAATTGTATTGCTTGGATGTTAAAAGACTTGTATATAAGGCTGGTTTCTTAAGATAAGCGTGTAGGAATTTTGCATAGCATATTTAAATAGTTTTCAAGCGCCTATAATATTATTTAGTTTCCTTTTATTGCAAATATACTTCAATATGTTCATGGATATTAACTAAATAAAAGAATTCAGGTATTTATATTAATTGTATGGTCTAGTAGATGCATGGTTGATTAGGGTTGCTATTTTTTTTTTTATATGTTATGTTTGTAACCCTGCCATAAACTGATATATTATTTGGATAGCACTACTAAGATTCTTATAAATATACTGACATAATATTTTTCTAATGTTTGTAAATATTTTTTTACTTAGTCCTTTTTTATTTTTTGTACTTTAGTTAGTTTATTTAATTGTATTTATTTGTAGGTATTATATTTAATTTATTTATTGATAGTGTAGTGTTAGGTTTAATTGTAGATAATTGTAGGTATTTAATTTAATTTATTTATTGATAGTGTAGTGTTAGGTTTAATTGTAACTTAGGTTAGGATTTATTTTGCAGGTAATTTTGTAATTATTTTAACTAGGTAACTATTAAATAGTTATTAACTATTTAATAGCTATTGTACCTGGTTAAAATAAATACAAAGTTGCCTGTAAAATAAATATTAATCCTAAAATAGCTACAATATAATTATAATTTATATTGTAGCTATATTAGGGTTTATTTTACAGGTAAGTATTTAGATTTAAATAGAAATAATTTATTTAATAAGAGTTAATTCATTTTGTTAGAATAAAATTATATTTAACTTAGGGGGGTGTTAGGGTTAGGGTTAGAATTAGCTTTAGGGGTTAAAAAATGTATTAGAGTAGCGGTGAGCTCCGATCGGCAGATTAGGGGTTAATACTTTAAGTTAGGTGTCGGCGATGTTAGGGAGGGCAGATTAGGGGTTAATACTATTTATTATAGGGTTATTGAGGCGGGAGTGAGGCGGATTAGGGGTTAATAACTTTATTATAGTAGCGGTGTGGTCCGCTTGGCAGATTAGGGGTTAATAAATGTAGGCAGGTGGAGGCGACGTTGTGGGGGGCAGATTAGGGGTTAATAAATATAATATAGGGGTCGGCGGTGTTAGGGGCAGCAGATTAGGGGTACATAGCTATAATGTAGCTTGCGGTGGTGTACGGAGCGGCAGACTAGGGGTTAATAATAATATGCAGGGGTCAGCGATAGCGGGGGCGGCAGATTAAGGGTTAATAAGTGTAAGGTTAGGGGTGTTTAGACTCGGGGTTCATGTTAGGGTGTTAGGTGCAGACATAGGAAGTGTTTCCGCATAGCAAACAATGGGGCTGCGTTAGGAGCTGAACGCTGCTTTTTTGCAGGTGTTAGGTTTTTTTTCCAGCTCAAACAGCCCCATTGTTTTCTATGGGGAATCGTGCACGAGCACGTTTTTGAAGCTGGCCGCGTCCGTAAGCACCGCTGGTATCGAGAGTTGAAGTTGCGGTAAATATGCTCTACGCTCCTTTTTTGGAGCCTAACGCAGCCATTCTGTGAACTCTAAATACCAGCGGTATTTAAAAGGTGCGGCCAGAAAAAAGCATGCGTAGCTAACGCACCCCTTTGGCCGCAAAACTCTAAATCTAGGCGTTAATGTTTATTTTATTAGTAAGTATTTAATCTTAAATAGGAATTATTTAGGTAATAATAGTAATTTTTATTTAGATTTATTTTAATTATATTAAAGTTAGGGGTGTTAGGGTTAGACTTAGGTTTAGGGGTTAATATATTTATTTAGTGCTAGTGATGTGGGAGGCCAGAGGTTTAGGGGTTAATAACTTTAGTATAGTGGTGGCTGAAGATTAGGGGTTAATAAGTGTAGGTAGGTGGCGGCGACATTGGGGGCGGCAGATTAGGGGTTAATAAGTGTAGGTAGGTGGTGGCAACATTGGGGGCAGCAGATTAGGGGTTAATAAGTGTATGTAGGTGTCAGCGATGTCGGGGGCAGCAGATTAGGGGTTAATAATTGTAATGTAGGTGGCGGTGATGTTAGGGGCAGCAGATTAGGGGTGTTTAGATTCGCTGCATGCTAACAGGAATAACAATGCGGTCCTGGAACAGCACCAACCCATCCAGCTCCATGAGCTGCGACCTTTCTGACTGGTAAGAACTTAAAGACTTCCAGGCTGCCCGGCTCTCGGGCCAACCTTCTTTTATGTACTTAATAACTTCTCGAAGGTCAGTATCTAAATATGTCTCCTTTCTTATTTGCTCTAGCTTCCCTGACGAAATGGATTTGGATGCCAGAACTGAATCTACATACACTTTCACATCTGATTCCGTTGAAGATTCTTCAGCAGCACCCAGCGAGAGCCTGGAAAGTGTGTCTGCCACTACCAGTTGTTTCCCCGGCACATGCACTGCCTGAATGTTGAACCTGAGCAGCCTCATCAGAAGTCTCTGGCATCTTAGGGGTGTTTTGTCAATATCATAGGAGTTGATTAGAGGGACTAGCGGTTTATGGTCAGTCTCCTGACTAAATTTCTCTAAACCCATTAGGTAGCACTGGAAGCGCTCACGGGCCCAAACTGCAGCCAGGCACTCTTTCTCAATTTGGGCGTACTTCGACTCAGCAGCCGTCAGTGTACGGGAACAGTAGGCGATGGGCTGTAGTTTGTTCTCATTCAACTGCAGGAGGGCGGCCCTTAACCAATAACTGCTCGCATCAGCACTAACCACAGTCTTTTTGGAAGTGTCATAGAACCCCAACACTGGGGCAGACCCCAGCAGGGACTTAACCTGCACAAAGGATTCTTCCTGTGAAGGTCCCCAGACCCAGGCAACATCTTTCTTTAGCAACTCTGTGATAGGGTGTAGTATTGTGGATAAATCTGGAAGGAACCTACCCACATAATTTACAAGGCCCAATATTTGTCTCAGCTCATGTACATCAGAAGGACTTTTCATCGGTTCAATAGCACAGATTGTATCAGGGTCCGGCTTGATGCAATCCCCATTGATGATATGCCCAAAGTGACATAACTCAGCTTTCCTAAAATGTCATTTCTCCTTATTTAATTTCAGCCAGGACTCTCTAATGGTCTGCAGCACACAGCTCAATCGCTGATCATGTTCTTCCAATGTAGACCCATACACCAAAATGTCATCCATGACGACTGCCGTGTGTCAGGGTGCCAGGAATCAGACAGAGACAAGAAGTGCAAAAATAATCACACCTTTATTAATAGCAAAAAAAAAAAAGTCCACAAGTCAAATAACAAGCCAGGAGTCAAAACCAGTGCTGAGTCAGGAGCCAAAGCGAATAGTCAGACGAGCCGAGTCAGAAGCCAAAGCGAGTAGTCAGATGAGCCGGAATCAGGAACAAGGAGAACAGCAGAGTCAGGAACAAGCCAGGGATCAGGAACCAGGAGGGACGTCAGACAGCCAGGTAATACACAGGAACTCTCACAAACAGGTCTGAGACAATGCAAGGGCAAAGCATACTGAACAGAGGCCCTTTAAATAATAAGTGATGACATCACAACTCTGAGACTGCAACCTGTCTCACATGGATGATGTACACCAGTCTGGCCATAAAAGGACATGCAGGAAATGAGCAGCATCACACACTATGCACCAGAGTCAGCAAGACAGGTCATTAAAATGGCTGCCAGCAGCACATGGCAAACAAAGCAGGGAAAAAAAAACAGACAGTACCCTCCTCTCAACGACCCCTCCCCCGCGGGAGGACAAAAAGCTTATTGGGGAAACAGGCATGGAAGGCATGGAGGAGGGCGGGAGCATGAACATCAGAGGAGGGAACCCATGAACGCTCCTCCGGACCGTAACCCCTCTAGTGAACCAAAAACTGTACACGGCCCCTGGACATACGAGAGTCAATAATACTGCTGACCTCATATTCTTCATGGTTGCCAACAAAGATAGGATGGGGACGAGGCAACACAGTGGTAAACCGATTACAAACCAATGGTTTCAAAAGGGAGACATGAAAAACATTGGAGATGCGCATTGCAGGAGGAAGATCAAGTGCGTAGGCCACAGGATTGACCCGTCGGAGTATTCGAAAATAACGGGGAGCCAGTTTATTGGAAGGCACACGAAGGTTCAAGTTGCGGGAGGACAGCCAAACCCTGTCACCAACCTGGTACCTATAAAATAAACCCTAAGATAGCTACAATATAATAATTATAATAGTTACATTGTAGCTAGCTTAGGGTTTATTTTTATTTTACAGGCAACTTTGTATTTATTTTAACTTGGTACAATAGTTATTAAATAGTTATTAACTATTTAATAACTACCTAGTTAAAATAAAGATAAATTTACCTGTAAAATAAAACCTAACCTGAGTTACACTAACGCCTAACACTACACTACAATTAAATTAATTACCTAAATTAAATACAATTAATTACAATTAAATAAAATTATCTAAAGTACAAAAAAACAAACTCTAAATTACAGAAAATAATAAAATAATTACAAGATTTTTAAACTAATTACACCTACTCTAATCCCCCTAACAAAATAAAAAAGCCCCCCAAATTAAAAAAAGCCCTACCCTACACTAAATTACAAATAGCCCTTAAAAGGGCCTTTTGCGGGGCATTGCCCCAAAGTAATCAGCTCTTTTACCTGAAAAAAAAATTACAATCCCCCCCCAACATTAAAACCCACCACCCACCCACACACCCAACTCTACTCTAAAACCCACCCAATCCCCCCTTAAAAAAACCTAACACTAACCCCCTGAAGATCACCTTACCGGGAGACGTCTTCACCCAACCGTCCTCAACAAAGCAGGGCGAAATCTTCATCCAACCGGGCAGAAGTCTTCCTCCAGACAGGCAGAAGTCTTCATCCAGACGGCATCTTCTATCTTCATCCATCCGGCGCGGAGCAGGTCCATCTTCAAGACATCCGATGCGGAGCATCCTCTTCTTTCCACGGCTACAACAGAATGAAGGTTCCTTTAAATGACGTCATCCAAGATGGCGTCCCTTCAATTCCGAGAATTCTATCAGCCAATCGGAATTAAGGTAGAAAAAATCCTATTGGCTGATTGGATCAGCCAATAGGATTGAAGTTCAATCCTATTGGGTGATCCAATCAGCCAATAGGATTGAGCTGGCATTCTATTGGCTGAACTAAGCCTGTTTCTGCAGGCTCGCCAGAAACAGCAGTTATGAAGCAGCGGTCACAAAGACCGCTGCTCCATAACCTGTCCGCCTGCTCAGAGCAGGCGGACAGACATCGCCGGAAATCAACACGATCAAGTACGATCGGGTTGATTGACACCCCCCTGCTAGCGGCCCATTGGCCGCGAGTCTGCAGGGGGCAGCGTTGCACCAGCAGCTCTTGTGAGCTGTGTGGATCAGGTCCGCCAGACCTTGATAAATAGGGGCCAGTATGTTAACTAAAGATATATAGCTGTATCTATTGTCTGACTAAATTGACCTGCTAAGTTATGAGAGAACAGCCCCTTTTTTCATTAAAAGATATTAGTAGTTCATTTGCAATTGCAGTTTAGGTCTAATAGGTACTGTTTATACTACACCATTTAAATTGTTAAGGGAATCATAGTGACAAGCGGCATTGGTTTGTATATAAAATTATGCTGAATGAGGTATACCTGTTTTTTTTATTTTTTTATATATAAATGTAGAAGGAATATGACCAGGCTCAATATACCCAACATTTCTTTGCTTAGCAAAACTGGACTATGGTAAGTACAATAGAGATCTACATCATTATCACCTAGATCCACTAGAAAGGTTCCCTTCTGCGGATGCTTGGCTGCCCCACTACTTGAGCATGGGCCCTGTACCCCGTGGCAAGGCAGAACACAATGTTGAGAATACATATAGTAAGCACAGCACACATCACCTCTATTTAGTTAGATAAATATAATATATACCACAGACAACACTTCTACTTGTTCATTATATTGCTGCAATTTTCCTTAGTTGATTGGGTATACTGGGCTCCTCTATTTTAAGAGGTCCGGTGATCAGATTAACAGAGTTAAATATTCTAGGAGGCGGCGTATCAATCCATATTATATATTAGATTCTTTAATTACACAAACCTTAGTTATACAAGTGTTGCAGGCTGAAGTGTATAGAGGGTAAATAAAAACTGAGAGTGCCTTATAACTTACATATACCTCTAAAAGACACCTCTAAACCAGGTATTCACTCATAATTTCATAATCAGCTTGCAGACTATAGGTATAACAAGGCTAGGTACAAACATGTGAGTCAGAACCCAGTAACCGCTAGTAGCCTATAGGTATAGCCATACATTGCAGAACTGATAATTAAGTATAGGAGGCTGAGTTGTATACTAACTATATAGTGTGACTCTATTTGCGAACTAACGTATATATTATGTCTGGCAATAGCAGGAGGCTTACTAATCATAAGACAAGTATAATATTAATTAGTATATGAGTCTAACCTTTAGCTGTATATAACATTAGTAACCGGTTCCAATGAAGAGCATACGCCTAGATTTAGAGTTCTGCGTTAGCCTTAAAAAGCAGCGTTAAGGGGTCCTAACGCTGCTTTTTAACGCCCGCTGGTATTTAGAGTCAGGCAGGAAAGGGTCTACCGCTCACTTTGTTTCCACGACTCGCGTATCCTATCTTTTCTATGGGATTTGCCTTACGCCGGTATTACGAGTCTTGGAAGACGAATGAAGGATCCTTTAAATGAAGTCATCCAAGATGGCGTCCCTCGAGTTCCGATTGGTTGATAGGATTCTATCAGCCAATCGAAATTAAGGTAGGAAAAATCTGATTGGTTGATTTAATCAGCCAATCGGATTGAAGTTCAATCCGATTGGCTGATTGGATCAGCCAATAGAATGCAAGGTTAATCCCCCCTTAAAAAAACCTAACACTACCCCCCTGAAGATCACCCTACCTTGAGCCGTCTTCAGCCAGCCGGCAACCGATGGGACAGAAGAGGACATCCGGACCGGCAGAAGTCTTCATCCTATCCGGGCAGAAGAGGACATCCGGACTGGCAGACATCTTCAGCCAGACGGCATCTTCTATCTTCATCCTTCCGGAGCGGAGCGGAGCCATCTTCTATCCAGCCGACGCGGAGCCATCCTCTTCTTCCTAAGGACTAACGATGAATGAAGGTTCCTTTAAATGACGTCATCCAAGATGGCGTCCCTCGAGTTCCGATTGGCTGATTAAATCAACCAATCAGATTTTTCCTACCTTAATTCCGATTGGCTGATAGAATTCTATCAGCCAATCGGAATTCGAGGGACGCCATCTTGGATGACGTCATTTAAAGGAACCTTCATTCATCGTTAGTCCGTCGGAAGAAGAGGATGGCTCCGCGTCGGCTGGATAGAAGATGGCTCCGCTCCGCTCCGGAAGGATGAAGATAGAAGATGACGCCTGGATGAAGATGTCTGCCGGACCGGATGTCCTCTTCTGCCCGGATAGGATGAAGACTTCTGCCGGTCCGGATGTCCTCCTCTGTCCCATCGGTTGCCGGCTGGCTGAAGACGGCTCAAGGTAGGGTGATCTTCAGGGGGGTAGTGTTAGGTTTTTTTAAGGGGGGGATCGGGTGAGTTTTAGAGTAGGGGTGTGTGGGTGGTGGGTTGTAATGTTGGGGGGGGATTGTATTTTTTTTTTACAGGTAAAAGAGCTGATTACTTTGGGGCAATGCCCCGCAAAAGCTGGTAAAAGAGCTGATTACTTTGTAATTTAGTTTAGGGTAGGGAATTTTATTATTTTGGGGGGCTTTTTTATTTTATTAGGTGGATTAGATTAGGTGTAATTAGATTAAAATTCTTGTAATATTTTTTATTTTTGGTAATTTAGTGGGGTTTTTTTTGTATTATAGTTTATTTAATTGCATTTTAGTTTAGATAATTGTAGTTAATTTCTTTAATTAATTTATTGATAGTGTAGTGTTAGGTGTATTTGTAACTTAGGTTAGGATTTATTTTACAGGTAATTTTGTAATTATTTTAACTAGGTAGCTATTAAATAGTGATTAACTATTTAACCCCTTAACGACACGCGTCGTACAGGGTACGTCTTGCACAAACTGGTCTTTAAAGACCAGCGACGTACCCTGTACGACGTTGGGGTTGAAAGCGGCTGGAAGCGATCCTGATCGCTTCCAGCCACTTTCCGGTTATTGTAGTGATGCCTCGATATCGAGGCATCACTGCAATAACATTTTTCCCCATCCGATGCAGAGAGAGCCACTCTGTGGCCCTCTCTGCACCGGACATCGATGCTGCGATCGTTGGTGGGTGGGAGCAGACGTGGGAGGCGGGTGGGCGGCGATCGATTGCTTACCGGTGGGCGGGATCGTGGGCGGGATTGCTGGGGGGCGCGCACGGACGCGCGCGCGTGCAAAGGGGGAGGCGGGCGGGCGCGTGCACAGGGAGGGAGCTGGTGGGAACCATTACACTATGGAACAGTGTGGTTGTATTTAGAGGTAGAGAGGGGGAATAAATATGTTAATCAAAGTGATCTGGGAGGGGGTGGGGGTTTAGTCTTGGGGGGGGAAGCTACACTACAGAAAAGTGGGGAAAATATAAAAAATATACATTTTTTTTGTAAACTGGGTACTGGCAGACAGCTGCCAGTACCCAAGATGGCTCCCAATAATGTAGAGGGGGAGGGTTAGAGAGCTGTTTGGGGGGGGGATCAGGGAGGTTTGGGGCTAAGAGGGATCCTACACAGCAGCATATGTAAATATGCTCAAAAAAAAAAAAAGAAGAAAAAAAAGATACCTTTTATTTTAGTACTGGCAGACTTTCTGCCAGTACTTAAGATGGCGGGGACAATTGTGGGGTGGGGGAGGGAAGAGAGCTGTTTTGGAGGGATCAGGGGGTCTGATGTGTAAGGTGGGAGGCTGATCTCTACACTAAAGCTAAAATTAACCCTGCAAGCTCCCTACAAGATCCCTAATTAACCCCTTCACTGCTAGACATAATACACTTGTGATGCGCAACAGCATTTAGCGGCATTCTAATTACCAGAAAGCAACGCCAAAGCCATATATGTCTGCTATTTCTGAACAAAGGGGATACCAGAGAAGCATTTACAACCATTTGTGCCATAATTGCACAAGCTGTTTGTAAATAATTTCAGTGAGAAACCTAAAATTGCGAAAAAAATTAAGTTTTTTTTAAATTTGATCGCATTTGGCGGTGAAATGGTGGCATTAAATATACCAAAATGGGCCTAGATCAATACTTTGGGTTGTCTACTACACTACACTAAAGCTAAAATTAACTCTACAAGCTCCCTACATGCTCCCTAATTAACCCCTTCACTGCTGGGCATAAAACACGTGTGGTGCGCAGTGGCATTTAGCAGCCTTCTAATTACCAAAAAGCAACGCCAAAGCCATATAAGTCTGCTATTTCTGAACAAAGGGGATGCCAGAGAAGCATTTACAAACATTTATGCCATAATTGCACAAGTTGTTTGTAAATAATTTCTGTGAGAAACCTAAAGTTTGTGAAAAAATTTGTGAAAAATTGAATTTTTTTTTTTATTTGATCGCATTTGGCGGTGAAATGGTGGCATGAAATATACCAAAATGGGCCTAGATCAATACTTTGGGATGTCTTCTAAAAAAAATATATACATGTCAAGGGATATTTAGGTATTCCTGACAGATATCAGGGTTCCAATGTAACTAGCGCTCATTTTGAAAAAAAGTGGTTTTGAAATAGCAAAGTGCTACTTGTATTTATTTCCCTATAACTTGCAAAAAAAGCAAACATGTAAACATTGGGTATTTCTAAACTCAGGACAAATTTTAGAAACTATTTAGCGTGGTTGTTTTTTGGTGGTTGTAGATGTGTAACAGATTTTGGGGGTCAAAGTTAGAAAAAGTGTGTTTTTTTCCATTTTTTCCTCATATTTTATAATATTTTTAATAGTAAATTATAAGATATGATGAAAATAATGGTATCTTTAGAAAGTCCATTTAGTGGCGAGAAAAACGGTATATAATATGTGTGGGTACAGTAAATGAGTAAGAGGAAAATTACAGCTAAACACAAACACCGCAGAAATGTAAAAATAGCCCTGGTCCTTAAGGGAAAGAAATTGAAAAATGGCCTTGGTCCTTAAGGGGTTAATAGCTATTGTACCTAGTTAAAATAAATACAAAGTTGCCTGTAAAATAAAAATAAATCCTAAAATAGCTGCAATGTAACTAATAGTTATATTGTAGCTATATTAGGGTTTATTTTATAGGTAAGTAATTAGTTTTAAATAGGATTAATTTATTTAATTATAGTAATTTTAGTTTGTTTTATTTAAATTATATTTAACTTATATTTAATTTAGGGGGGTGTTAGGGTTAGGGTTAGACTTAGGTTTAGGGGTTAATAACTTTATTATTGTAGCGGTGACGTTGGGGGCGGGAGATTAGGGGTTAATAATTGTAGGTAGGTGGCGGCGATGTTAGGGAGGGCAGATTAGGGGTTAATAAAATGTATTATAGTGTTTGCGAGGCGGGAGTGCGGCGGTTTAGGGGTTAATACATTTATTATAGTGGCAGCGATGTCCGGTCGGCAGATTAGGGGTTAATAAGTGTAGGTAGGTGGCGGCGACGTTGGGGGGAGCAGATTAGGGGTTAATAAATATAATGTAGGTGTCGGTGATGTTAGGGACAGCAGATTAGGGGTTCATAGGGATAATATAGGTTGTGGCGATGTCCGGAGCGGCACATTAGGGGTTAATAATATAATGTAGGTGTCAGCAATAGCGGGGGCAGCAGATTAGGGGTTAATAAGTGTAAGGTTAGGGGTGTTTACACTTGGGGTTCATGTTAGGGTGTTAGGTGTAGACTTAGAAAGTGTTTCCCCATAGGAAACAATGGGGCTGTGTTAGGAGCTGAATGCTGCTTTTTTGCAGGTGTTAGGTTTTTTTTTCAGCCAGCTCAGCCCCATTGTTTCCTATGGGGATATCGTGCACGAGCACGTTTTTCCAGCTTACCGCTACCGTAAGCAACGCTGGTATTGAGGGTTGAAGTGGAGCTAAATTATGCTCAATGCTCACTTTTCTGAGGCTAACGCAGCAATTCCGAAAACTCGTAATACAAGCGTTGGCTTAAGGGAGCACTGGAAAAAAAAAGGAGCGTTAGAGCCGCAGGTTTTTACCGACAAAACTCTAAATCTAACGGATAGTTTGTAAAAACTTCAGCATACAGAGCCTCTACTCATAGTAGTATTAGCATAACATAAACATCCATAGGTATATAATAGTGCAGGCCGTAAAGTGTGATAGTATATTGTGTTGAATTGCATAACTTTAACTGTAACAGGAATTTCTTCAGTAAAATGTACACACTAACCAATAATTTTCATAGCTTATACATATAGTAGGAAGTTCTAGGAACCAGATTCTGTAAACATATGACTCAGCGGCGGGAATATAAATAAAATAAAACTAAAATGTTTACCCTATATATTAGCTAATAATAAACAGGGATATAGTATATTCAAACAGAAATAAATCAAGCCTCTAAATAGAGCAGAGTAAACGGTACAAAGTGTATTGAAGGGTATAGTATGTATAAAAGCCTATGTACTAGACTTTAGAAATAGAACACCAGGAGCTAGGTAGTATGAGGCAGTCAGTAGTGTTGAATAATAGCCCACTGTAAATGCTCTCATGCCCTCTCGAAATGACCTGATACCAATTCTTGTAGAGTTCAATTTACATGTAGTCTCAGATGTAAGAAGAGAATGTACTGGCTCGAGCGGTATGTAGCTGTCTGGCCATTTAATGAAAGGGAGCCAAGATGGACAAAGTTGTTATTGAGATACCTGATGCGCCAAAGGTGTTATTTTGGCTAGAGTCAGAAGGCTTTCATATTCTTTTGGATATCTTCCATTGTGTTCAGCTGAATCTTCTTTAGCGGCAAATGTCAGGACTACTGAGGCCGGTATGGTCACATCGTACTCTCCCACCAGAAGGAATATTGCGGTCTCATTTGGACAACCGAGATTTGGTGTGGAGGTATTTTCTAGTGTTTGTGGATCATCGCGGGTCTCCTCTTCTCTATGCACTTCTCCAGATCTCTCAGACCAGTTTTGGCTGCTGTAGTTGTCGTCTGGTATCATGTTGGTTATGAGTTTTAAACAGAGGGAGCAAACCCTCTAAAAGTTGCTGTCTTAGGTTACAAAAGTGGTCGTTGAGGAGCTGTAAAGCCCGTGCCTCCAATTGATTTATTAGCCGCACTGTATCCATGATACTCTGTTATTATGGGTTTAATCTGGAGCAGCCAGGAGTAATAAAATGTCCATAGAAGCACTAAGATCTATTTTCATGCAAACGACTCCCTTACTGTAGCTGTGCAGTGTTAATATCTGTGCCAGTAAAAAGTGCTAGATGATTGGCATAATATATAACTTATAGCCCTGTTACCAGCATATCATGCCTGGTTGCGCACTTACTATATCCAGTAAGGCCTAGCGTGATGGTGGACGGGCGCTCAGATCTTTTCCCAGACATGGTCTGGTTTAGAGCTTTCTCATGCCATACATCTCTGTCAGTTTCCTGAGTAGCAAGTGGCTTTTTGACTAGCTGTTTTGCAGGAATTAAGGCCAGTAGATACCTCAATTCTGTAGAAATGAGTGGGCATTTGTGCGGAGCTCCGGAGCTACACAACCACCATGTTCAAGGTCGGCTCCGCCCCAGTGTTAGTTTTTTTTAAGGGTTTGTTGGTGGGTTTTATTTCTAGCTTGGGGTTTGCGCACTTCGTAAAAGAGCTGATTGCCCTTTTCAGGGCATGGCAAAAGAGCTAAATGCCCTTTTAAGGGCAATGCCCATCCAAGTGCCCTTTTGGTTTTTATATGGGGGGTTTGGTTGGGTGGGTGGTGGGTTTTACTGTTAGGGGGTTGTTTGTATTTTTTTTTACAGGTAAAAGAGCTGAGTTCTTTGGGGCAATGCCCCGCAAAAGACTCTTTTAAGGGCTATTGGCAGTTTAGTGTAGGCTAGGGTTTTTTTTATTTTGGGGGGCTTTTTTATTTTGATAGGGCTATTAAATTAGGAGTAATCCATTTTTATTTTTGATAAATTTGTTTTTTATTTTTTGTAATTTAGTGTTTATTTTTTTGTAATTTAGATAATTGTATTTTATTAATTCAATGTATTTTAATTTATTGTAATGTTAGGTTTTAGTGTAAGGCGGGTTAGGTTTTATTTTACAGGTAACTTTGTATTTATTTTAACTAGGTAGTTATTAAATAGTTAATAACTATTTACTAACTAGTCTACCTAGTTAAAATACATACAAACGTAGCTGTGAAATAAAAATAAAACCTAAGATAGCTACAATATAACTATAAGTTATATTGTAGGTAGCTTAGGTTTTATTTTATAGGTAAGTATTTAGTTTTAAAAAGGAATTATTTAGGTAATAATTGTAAGTTTTACTTAGATTTATTTTAATTATATTTAAGTTAGGAGGGGTTAGGGTTAGACTTAGGCTTAGGGTTACGTTAGGGGTAGGGTTATGCTTAGGGTTAGGGTTACGTTAGGGTTAGGTTTAGGGGTTAATATATTTATTTAGTGTTAGTGATGTGGGAAGCCAGAGGTTTAGGGTTTAATAACTTTAGTATAGTGGTGGCGACATAGGGGGAGGCAGATATGGGGTTAATAACTGTAATGTAGGTAACGGCGATATTGGGAACGGCAGATTAGGGGTTAATAGTTTTATTTATGTGGCAGCAATGTTAGGGGCAGCAGATTAGGGGTTAATAACATTATGTAGGTTGCGGCGATGTTAGGGGCAGCAGATTAGGTTTTTATGTTAGGGTGTTAGGTTTGAACATAACTTTTTCTTTCCCCATAGACATCAATGGGGCTGTGTTATGGAGATTTTGTTTCTGCGATTGCAGGTGTTAGGCTTTTTTTAGCCGACTCTCCCCATTGATGCCTATGAGAAAATCGTGCATGAGCACGTCAAAACACCGCTTGTATTTTGGTGAGGTATGGAGCTCAACGCAACCAAATCACCCGTGCAAGCCAGGTTTTACAAAACCTCTAATAGCAGCGCTATAGGGAGGTTAAATACCGCCGCTTTTGTGGTTAATTTCCCTATAGCGCTCAAAACTCGTAATCTATCTGAAAATCTAATATAAATCAGATTACTCTGCTTTCAGTTCATAGAGGCCTATTTATCATATGCCGGACCTGATCTGATAGTGTGGATCAGGTCTGACAGACATCGCTGAATGCGGAGAGCAATACGCTCTCCGTATTCAGCATTACACCAGCAGCTCACAAGAGCTGCTGGTGCAACGCCGCCCCCTGCAGACTCGCAGCCAATCGGCCGCCAGCAGGGAGGTGTCAATCAACCCGATCGTACTCGATCGGGTTGAATTGTGGTGATTCCTGTCCGCCTCATCAGAGCAGACGGACAGGGTTATGGAGCAGCGGTCTTTAGACCGCTGCTCCATAACTTGTGTTTCTGGCGAGTCTGAAGACTCGCCATAAACACGGCCCTTCAAGCTCCATGTTTTGCCTTTTTTGACACAATCTTTCCACCTTTTAGTTTCTGAGAAAATAACAGCTGGACCTTGCAGATCAATTTCAGCTATGCCCACTAGCAGAAGCGGGAAAACAAATTTACCAATAAGGAAAATAATACACTTGGGGCTAGGTTACAAGTGGCATGCTAACGTTAGTTCGCACAGTACAATAATATTGTAGGGGGGTTAATGTACGCACGTATTACAAATTGAAAGCAAACACCTTTGCCTGAAAACAATAAAATTTAATGCACGTTAGTTTAGCACAACTTAAAGTGAAAGTAAATTTTGTCCCATTAGAACACATCACTGCATTGCATAACTATACAATATTAAAATAGCAATTTTTTTTTTTTAAATAATTTTTATTGAGACATTTAAAAGCCAGTATAACATCATACAGTTTAGAGAAGCATGCATACATTGTAATTTGAGGTAAAACTGAGGAATGTTATACAATTGAGGATAAACAGTAAACTTGCTGTGTTCAAAATATCGCATATAGACTTACACTCAGGTAAAATTAAGTTATAGAACAGAGGAAGGTGTCTCATTTTTCTGTAAAGAAGAATATTGACGTTGTGATTTTATACAGCAGTTACATCTGCGATATATGGTGGGCGAAGGTGATCAATCCACCATAGATTAACTGGAATATTTATAAGATGGAAATATATTGCAAAGTCACAGATATGGGGGGGGGGAATGGGAGCGGGAGGTTTTAATGGGGGAGAGGGGTTCTGAGTTGGGGCAGTCCCTTGTGTGAAGTCTAATCAGGGTGAATTGCTAGCCATAGGGACCATACATTTAGATACAAGTCTGTTTTATCTAAGACCCTATGAGAATATTGTTCCATTAACCTGATATGTCAGACAATGGCTAGCACTTGTGTAAAGGACTGTGTTTTTTTATTTTTCCAGGCTCTGGCTATAGCTAACTTTGTTGCCATGAAAAGATATATCGTCAGTGCTTCTGTGGGATTGTCTAAATTGGGAATTTGCATGTGAAGAAGAGTGACCTTCGGGAGATAAGGAGGTTTAATATTGATAGTGTTAAGGGTGTTAAAGAGCTTCCTCCATAGAGGCTGTATTTTAGGGCAAGACCACCATATGTGTAGAGGCGTACCCGTGTGACCACAAAGTCTCCAGCACATAGGGGAGTGCAAACTGTATAGTTTATGTAGAGTTGTCGGAACTAGGTGCCATCTTACTAAGAGTTTATAGAACAGTTCCCAGAGGGTAGCACAGTGCAAGTGTTTTTTAGTTATCAAGATTCTCTTGTGTCAGGTACTAGTGTCAGTTATAAAACCAATGTCCCTCTCCCAGGGGGAATGTTGGGGAATTTTTTGTTGCGAGTATGTGTTGGCTAGTAGGTTGTAATGGAAGGAAAAGGGGTGTTTGATGAGGGGGGCTTTGTTCCATGTGTGTTCCCATAAGGATGGAGTTCTAAGGTTTTGGGGCTCCATGAGCGTAACCAGGAACTCAGTCGAAAAGCTTCGAACTGAAGTTTTGAGGGTATTTGAAATTTAATACACAGCTGGGGATGAGGGATCCATATGTTGGAGTCGTAGAAGTCAGTTACAGACCTTATCTGTGAGTTCTGCCAGAGGTCCGGGTGTGCATCTGGTAAAGAGAATAGAGCTGCAGGTAGGGTGAGGTTGGGAGTTGGGCGAGGGGCTATATCTGGGTTGTGTCAAACTTGGTCCCAGAATTGAAAGGCATCCTGTATGATAGGATGTAGGTCACCTAACCCTTGTCTGTGGTGGGACGGGATCCAGAGAAGGTCCAAGAGCTTAAGGCACGGAGGTAGTAGGGAGGCCTCTATATTGTACCAGCCTGATAGCTGGTCTTTATTGTTTCAACTGAGGAGGTGTGAGAGCCTAGCCGCATTGTAATATGTGATAAAGTTAGGTAGTGCAAGTCCCCCTTGGGCTATATATCTCTCAAGTGTGTGTCTAGATGTCCTAGGTCTTCTGTCTTTCCAGATATAGGAAGTAATGAGGCTTTGTAGCTTATTTAGTGTAGGTCTAGGTATATTATACGAATACATCTAAAGAGGTAGGTGATCTTAAGTAGAAGGACATTTTAATGGCCGCTATTTCTACCAGTCCAGGATATTTCTCTGAATTTCCAAGAGTTCAGCAATGTTCTGAATTCTGGGAGCCTATCTGTATAATTTTTAGTAATGGTGGTTACAGTGTCTGGGGCTAGGTGAACTCCAAGTACTTTAATGGAATTCATGCTCCATTGAAATTTATAAAATCTCTGTAAAAATCTAAGTTCCTGGGCTGGAATATTAATGGGGAGGGCCTCTGTCTTAGTTATGTTGAGTTTGTAGAAGCTCATCTCGCTAAAAGTTTTAATAATCCTGAACACTTCTGGGAGGGAAGTCATCGGGGAGGTGAGAAAGAGGGTAATGTCGTCTACGTACAAGGATATTTTATGGGGGTGGCTTTCTGAAGATATGCCTCTTACGTGTGGGTTAATTCTTATAGCTTGGGCCAAAGGCTCAATGGCTAAGGCAAAGAGTAGAGGCGATAGAGGGCACCCCTGTCGTGTGCCATTGGTTATGGTAAAAGGCTCAGAATGGAATCCAACTCCCTTTATTCTAGCCGTGGGGTGGGAGTATAAGGCCTGTATTGCTCGTATAAAAGGGATAGGGAAGTCGAAGTTTTTCAATGTCTCCCAAAGGTAGTCCCACCTGACCCTATATCAAAGGCCTTCTCTGCGTCCAGAGACAGGGTCAGGAAGGGGCCTCCCCCCCTAGAGGCCAGAATTAGTATATCTAGTATGCGCCTAGTTGCGTCAGGGCTCTCCCTACAGGGGATAAAGCCTACTTGATCAGAATGTACTATTGAAGTGATGGCCTTTGAGAGTCTGTTGGCAAGTAGTTTGGCGTATAATTTAGTGTCTACATTAAGGAGGGAGATGGGTCGATAGCTACTACATTGTTCCGGCTCTTTCCCCGGTTTTAGTATTGTTACCACAGTGGCTTCCAGAAACCCTGAGTTAAAGGAAGCTTTTGCATCACCTCCTGGAACATTCTACAAAGAATTGGGGCCAATGTAGTTTGATAAGTTTTATAGAACCTGGCAGTGTAACCGTCTGGGCCTGGGGATTTCCCAAGTTTCACAGATTTGATTACACTCTGTACTTCTGTTGCCGATATTTGAGCCGTTAGAGTAGCTGTGATCTCGGAACTCAGAGTAGGTAACTGTAGTATGCTAAGGAAGTTGGAGATCATTGTTTTTGGTAGGGCGAGGGAGACTAAATCTAAATTCGTCTCTATATTGTAGAGTGTAAGATAGTAGTCCCGAAATGCATGACCTATGTCTCTAGGGGAGTAAACAGAGTTACCTCCTTCCTTCTTAACAGCTAGGACCCTAGAATGTGCTGTGCCATGTCTAAGCTTTTTTGCTAATAGTGAGGAGGCTTTGTTACCATAATGATAATATAGCTTTTTAATTTTTTCTAAAGTGGCCTGAGCTCTTAGTAGTTCTAAGTCTTGTATCTTTTTAGTTAGATCCGTGAGTTGATAGTTTAACGTAACTGAGTATGAGCTGTTAAATTGTTCCCTTATATTTCTAGATTGGATTATAAGTGTGGAAAGGGTAGTACCCATCTCTCTACGTTCTGCAGTGTATATCTCAATGAGGTGTCCCCGTAGGAAAGCCTTAAGTGTGGCCCGCAAGTTCTCAGTGGTAGTCTGCCTATCATCGTTGAAATCTAGAAAGCTGGTGATCTTTTCCTGTATATCTAGCTTTATAGCAGGGTCTGTCAACATCCAGTCCCGAAGTCGTCATGAGGGTGGTGAGGTGTGTGAGAAGTGTGGGCTAAGTGAGAGGGAAAGAGCATCATGATCTGACCAGGATATCGGGCTTATTTTAATGTATGATATTTTATCTAGTAATTTAGAGGTCATAAAGAAGTAGTCAATTCGAGTATGTGACTAAAGGTATAGTCTCTCTCTTGCGGATGGAAAGATCTCCATGCATCGTACAAGTCATACTGGCTTATGAGTGTCTTAAAGGTTTTGGAGAGAGAGTGTATGTGTCACACTGGTTTAGGAAATCTAAAATAAAGACACAGTATTTTGAACAGGTCAGGTGAATCACAACTGCTGAGATGGAAGGTGGCAACAATAGAGAGTGTATGTAGCAAGAAGATACTAAAAACCACAATAGTCACAGGATGTGTGAAGGCGGCTTTCCTGTATCAGCAGGCTGTAATTAATGTAAAGGAGGAGATTCGCTATGTTAACCCTATTGCAGGCTGAAAAGAGTGGCTACACTCTAGTCTGCAGTGAAAACATGAAACACACTTCCTCCGGTAAGATGTTAAATCAGAATACCCAAATTTATAAGACATAAATGGTCAGAATGAACGATGAGTAATGATATGAAGTTTCAGCAGGCTTTTGTAAGTAAAACATGGAGAATAACATATGAGAGTAGATATATGCGAAGGTTGGAACTATGTTAAATAAACAAAAGAACACTGACAAGAAGACATATGCATTTTGAGGATATTATAATGGTAAGCGTTATAGTGCTGGCAGATATCAAGGCTGAGAGTCAGAAGTAGTAACACTTACAGCGTAGTCGGAAGAGCAGGCTAGAGCTGAGTAGCGAGAGAGAGAGCAGCTGGCGTGTGACGTCACCGCGGTAGTTGCGGAGCTCCGTGGAAGTGCTGAGACAGGAGACAGGAGCGTCCAAGGTAATTGTAAGAAAACAATTCAAGTGGAGGTTAGTAAATCACAGGAGTTTCAGAGGAAACTGAAGGTTGCAAGTAAAAAGCAACAGCAGCAAAGTTCGTGACAAAACTTGAATCCAAAGAAAAAAGTTGCTGGTAGCAAATTTGAGTGAGCAGAGTTCAGACAAAACTGGCTAGGCAATTGAAGTGTATATCAATACTAAGCAAAGAATGATTGAAACAGGTGTGCCTTAAATAGGGTGGAGACAGGTATGAGAAGCAGTGATCCTTAAAGGAACAGTACAACCAAGGATAGTGTATATGGCAGAGATGTATATCCTGACAGGATCCCCCCTTCTAAGAGCGACTCCGGAGCTCAGGGTCCAGGAGAGTCGGGATGCCGTTGATGAAAACGAGACACCAACCTGGGTGCGGAGATGTTAACAGAGGGTTCCCAGGAATCCTCATCAGGTGGGTAACCCTTCCAGCTTACGAGGTACTGTAAAACCCCATTCATCATGCGGGAATCTTTGATGGATTGAACCTCATATTCGATATCAGGGTCGACAGAAACCAGAGGAAGAGAAGAAGATGAGGCGGAACCCCTCACTGCCCGGTAAGGTTTCAGAAGGGAGACATGAAATGTCGGGTGGATTTTCATAGTAGGAGGTAGGGTGAGACGAACAGCATTGGCATTGACGATATGAGCTATGGGATAAGGACCAACAAAGAGTGGAGATAACTTCCTGCATGGAGTGTTCATACGTAAATGTTTTGTAGAAAGCCATACCAAGTCACCTACTTCATATTTTGGAGGAGCTGTCCTGCGTCTGTCGTAGTACCGTTTATAGAGCCTTTTTGCGTTTTCAATGGAGGATTCAATACGAGTGAAATTCGAGGAAATGCTTTGGGAAAGCTCAGCGATTGAAGGAGAAGAAGAATCTTGAGTAGGATACAATTGGAATGTTGGATGAAATCCGTAATTCGAGTAGAATGGAGTTTGATTAGTGGTGGCATGTAAGGTGTTGTTATAGCAAAATTCAGCGTATGGTAGTAAGCCCGCCCAAAGATGTTGTTCAGAGGAACAAAAAGACCTTAGGAATTGTTCCAGCCATTGGTTACAGCGTTCGGTCTGTCCATTTGACTGGGGATGGTATGCGGTTGTAAGCCGCCTGTCAATATGGAAGAGTTTGCAGAACTCTGACCAGAGTTTACTGGAGAATTGAGTGCCTCTGTCACTTAAAACGGTCTTTGGGAGGCCATGCAGCTTGATGACATTAGAAATAAGAAGCTGAACAGTTTCTATTGAGGTAGGTAGTTTATGGTACGGGATAAAATGACACATTTTTGTGAAAAGATCCACTACAACCATGATGGTGTTGTTCCTTGAGGAAAGAGGTAGGTCGACTATAAAATCGAGAGCAGTTTCGGACCACGGTGTCTTAGGAGTAGGTAAAGGCAGTAAAAGTCCATATGGTGGTTGTTTATTCCTTTTTGATATGGTACAAATGCTGCAGGAGTGGACATGTTGGAATACATCGGCAGTCATATTTGGCCACCAATAACTCCTTTTCGCTAATTCCAGGGTCTTTTTTATACCAGGGTGACCAGCGAGTGGAGAGTCATGTAATGATTCCAGCAGAGGTAGACGGAGTATGGGAGGAATGTATAAACGGGAGCCATGATAATAACATCCATCGGACTTCAACTGCAGTTCCTGTAGTGGTTTTAAAGAATCCTTCTGTTGTTCGGTATGAATAATAGGCCTGGTGTCGTATGTGAAACAGAGGAAATTTTCCGAAGGAATTATACTTTGTTGAGATGGTTGTGAGATGGACTCAGGTGGTATGCGAGAAAGTGCATCAGCTTTCTGATTTTTTGTTGAAGGTCGATAGGTAATAAGGAAATTAAAACGTGAGAAAAACAAATTCCATCTAACTTGACGGGAGGTGAGTGTTCGGGAGGTTTTTAAATATTGAAGGTTACGGTGATCAGTATAGATGAGAGTAGGGTAGGTAGTACCCTCTAAAAGATGTCGCCAATGTTCCAGGGATAGTTTAATTGCAAGTAGTTCTTTATCCCCGATAGGATAGTTTTGTTCAGAGATGTTTAAGGTCCTGGAATAAAAACCGACAGGATGGAGAGGTTTATCTAGATTCTCCCGTTGTGATAGTACTGCTCCAATTGCGAAGTTGGATGCATCAACCTCTAAAATGAACTGAAGTTTTGGGTCAGGAAAACGTAGAATGGGTGCACTGGTGAATTTCTGTTTGAGTGTATCAAAAGCTGATTGACAGTCTTGAGTCCACTTGAATGGAATCTTGACTTTTGTGAGTGTGGTTAGAGGAGTTGCCAGTTTAGAAAAATCTTTGATAAACTTACGGTAGAAGTTTGCGAATCCCATAAAGGATTGAACCTGGCGTCTGGTCTTTGGGGTAGGCCAGTTCAGTACTGCTTCAATTTTTTTATTCTCCATAAAAATTCCTGAAGGGGATATTTCATATCCAAGGAAAGATATGGTCTGGGAATTGAAAACACATTTTTCAGCTTTTGCATAGAGGAAATTGCTTCTAAGCCGGGAAAGAACTTGCCTCACATGTAGAATGTGCTGTTCTAAAGTTTTTGAGTAGATGAGAATATCATCTAGGTATATGACTATGTTGACATCAAGGAGGTCTCTAAAAAGATCATTTATTAAGTGCTGAAAAGCAGCAGGCGCATTACACAACCCGAATGGCATGACTACGTACTCGAATAAACCATAACGGGTTCGGAACGCAGTCAGCCATTCGTCTCCTGATCTTATTCGGAGAAGGTTGTATGCACCCCTTAAATCCAATTTTGTAAAAAACTTAGCTCCCTCTAGTCTCTCAATAAGCTCTGGTATGAGGGGTAAAGGGTAGCGGTTTTTTACCGTAATTTTATTTAGCTGACGGTAATCGACTATAGGTCTAAGAGTGCCGTCTTTGTTTTTAACAAAAAATATTCCGGCCCCAGCCGGCGAGGTCGAGGGTCTGATGAACCCTTTTCTAAGGTTCTCTTCTAAATATGTCTTTAGGTGTTTTAGCTCAGTATGAGATAAGGGAAATATGTGCCCAATAGGGATCTCTGACCCAGGGAGTATGTCTATGGGGCAGTCGTATTTTCTATGCGGAGGCAGACTCTCTGCCTCCTTTTTGCTAAAAACATCAGAAAAATCGCTATAAACCTCTGGTATGGGTGGTATGTCCTGAGTGTCAGAAATTTGTAATACTGTACTGGGGAGACAAGTACTTTGGCAGTATGATGAATTGTAATTAAGTGTGGAATTGGACCAGTCTATCTGTGGGTTGTGTGTATGCAACCATTGCATCCCCAAAACCACCTGAGAGACCGGGCAATTTATTACATCGAAAGAGACATATTCTCTATGCTGATCATGAGAGACCACAAGTAGGGGTATGGTATGAAATTCAACAGGCCCAGAAGAAATATTTTTTCCATCTATCCCTCTCAAATAAACAGGAGACTGTTTCTGCATCAGTGGTATTTTATTTACAGTGCAAAATTCCTTATCTATATAGGAAGCCGTGGCACCAGAATCAATTATCGCTGTGGCGTGAAGACGAAGTTGTTCCCACTGTAACAGAAGAGGGATTTTTATGTAAGTAACTGAACTCTGTTGAGTAGTACAACAATAAAAGTCTGTTAAGGTCTTACCCTTGTTTTGTTTTAGGAGGGAAGGGCAGTCTTTCACAGTGTGTTCGTCAGAGGCACAGTACAGGCATAGATTATTGGAACGACGTCTGAGCTTCTCTTGAGGAGATAAAGGTCCTTTGATGAAGGCAATGTCCATGGGTTCAGGAGTGTTTTTGTGTAGGGAAGAGGCATGTGTGGGGTAGGAAGTTTTCCTAGGGTTAGAGTCATGCCCAGTCTTTTCTTGGTACCTTTCCCTGAGGCGCCTATCTATTGTAATACTAAGTGACATGAGCTCTTCTAAGGTATCTGGGATATCTGTGCGAGACAACTCGTCTTTTATTCCCTCAGAGAGGCCGAGTCTGAACTGGTTCCTAAGGGACAGATTGTTCCATTGAGAGTCCTTTGCCCATTTTTTAAATTCTGTGATGTAGTCTTCGACTACCCTCTTCTTTTGTTTAAGGCCACGCATGGCGTTTTCAGCTGTAAGCTGTTTGTATGGATCCTCATACAATTGATCCATTGAGACAAAAAAATTATCCAAAGAATTCAATATCTCTTCATTATTCTCAAAGTAAGTGTTTGCCCATGTACGGGGTTCACCTCTAAGGTAAGATATGGTCGTGAGTACTCTAATCCTATCATTTGGGTAGGTATGAGGTCTTAAAGCAAACAATAACAGGCATGCATTTTTAAACTCTCTGTAGAGAGTCCTGTCTCCATGGAAACAATCTGGAGGACTAACCTGGGGTTCATATATATGTGTTCTTTTGTCTACTACATCCCTAATGTATGCTTTAAGGTTATCATTCTCCACTTTTAATGCGTTTAAACCATTTGTTAACAAATCTACTCTTTGTGTTAATGCCTGCATGTGAGTGTTAATCTCAGCTGGATCCATAGGTTTTAAAAGGCTTAGTATTCTGTCACACTGGTTTAGGAAATCTAAAATAAAGACACAGTATTTTGAACAGGTCAGGTGAATCACAACTGCTGAGATGGAAGGTGGCAACAATAGAGAGTGTATGTAGCAAGAAGATACTAAAAACCACAATAGTCACAGGATGTGTGAAGGCGGCTTTCCTGTATCAGCAGGCTGTAATTAATGTAAAGGAGGAGATTCGCTATGTTAACCCTATTGCAGGCTGAAAAGAGTGGCTACACTCTAGTCTGCAGTGAAAACATGAAACACACTTCCTCCGGTAAGATGTTAAATCAGAATACCCAAATTTATAAGACATAAATGGTCAGAATGAACGATGAGTAATGATATGAAGTTTCAGCAGGCTTTTGTAAGTAAAACATGGAGAATAACATATGAGAGTAGATATATGCGAAGGTTGGAACTATGTTGAATAAACAAAAGAACACTGACAAGAAGACATATGCATTTTGAGGATATTATAATGGTAAGCGTTATAGTGCTGGCAGATATCAAGGCTGAGAGTCAGAAGTAGTAACACTTACAGCGTAGTCGGAAGAGCAGGCTAGAGCTGAGTAGCGAGAGAGAGAGCAGCTGGCGTGTGACGTCACCGCGGTAGTTGCGGAGCTCCGTGGAAGTGCTGAGACAGGAGACAGGAGCGTCCAAGGTAATTGTAAGAAAACAATTCAAGTGGAGGTTAGTAAATCACAGGAGTTTCAGAGGAAACTGAAGGTTGCAAGTAAAAAGCAACAGCAGCAAAGTTCGTGACAAAACTTGAATCCAAAGAAAAAAGTTGCTGGTAGCAAATTTGAGTGAGCAGAGTTCAGACAAAACTGGCTAGGCAATTGAAGTGTATATCAATACTAAGCAAAGAATGATTGAAACAGGTGTGCCTTAAATAGGGTGGAGACAGGTATGAGAAGCAGTGATCCTTAAAGGAACAGTACAACCAAGGATAGTGTATATGGCAGAGATGTATATCCTGACAGTATGGATCTATCCTGTGTGGAGACCTTAGGGCCATTTCTGTCTAAGGTGTGGTTCCAATTGAGGTTAAAATCTCCTACTACTAACAACTCTCCTTGTGCGACATCTGCCATATGTCTGAGGACCTTCCTTAGGAAGTGTATTTGTCTGGTGTTGGGTGCGTAGAGATTTACAAGGGTGACTATTTGAGTAATTATTTTACATACTAGAATGAGAAAGCGTGCTTGGGGGTCTGCTTCCAAATACATGGGCTTGTATCCTACATCTTTATTAAAGAGTATAGCTACTCCTCTGGATTTTGACTTGAAGGAGGCCTCAACTACCACAGGGTATTTTCTGGAGGTGCGTGGCAAGGGCGGTGTGAGTGTCCAATGAGTTTCCTGAAGGCAAGCAATGTCTATTTTATTCTTCTGTAGGTGATTGAGGAGCAAACTGCGTTTAGTGGGGGAATTAAGTTCTTGTGTGTTTAGGGATAAAAGGCGGAGGTTTTCCATATTTAAAGCAGTGCTAGGGGGGGATAGAGGGGTCAAAAGGGAGGATTGTATAATAAAGAGGGTTAGTGCTAAAGGGAGAATGAGAGATGGGGGTTTCCACCTCTGGGCACTGGAAAGATAGAGGACTAAGAGTGTCCCAGGAAATGTTCAGGCGGTTTGTAAGAATCAGGAGATGTAACTGCTATGCGAATGATGATGAACAGAAGAAGGATTACAGCGGACAAGAGCCGCTTAGGTTTTAAAAGAAAGAAATAATTGGGCAAAGAACCCTTGATGGGGGGGCAGAGTCGTAATAGTCTAGTCTTTCTAAGATAAGTTTGGTGTTAGGAGATGAGAATGGTTAGCTGGGAGAGTATTGGGTAACATCTGAGTAAGGATAATACGAAAGAGATGGAGGGTGCATAGGGTAGCAGGGTGAGGGCACCCCTCTAGGGTGGAGTTAAATCAGTATAGAGTGGAGGAAATCGTGAGGGACTCTTGAAAAAGTTTCTGGCATAGAAACGAAACGTACGTAGAGAAGTTCTGTTTTTAAAGTTATTGTCTCAGGGAGGCTACCAGGGCTCAGATGTTGTGGGCACCTATTGGGTGAGCTGAGAGACATAGATTTGTAAGTTTTTATATTTTATTTCACAATAAACGTGTTATACTTTAAACACTGGAGTGGTATCCCTTCCATGTTTGATTGTGGACTGATGTGGGAAAGTGAAACAATCTCTCCGGTTGGACAGGCTTTCCAGACGTCACTGAGGGAGGTTATCTGAGGAACAAACTCCATGGTTGTATACAACCTGATGCACACATCATACAGAACGATCCTGTGAGTAATACCCAGGGAAGGGGGCTTTGATAATTGATAACTACCAAACAGATTACACTTAGAGCGTGCTGCGCTTCTCTTTCTTCATATTTTTCAGCATTTTTGTGTAAAATATAGGATTGGAAATCCCAGTGTGGGAAAATCTTAGTGGATTAGGTGCATGGGGAGCATATCTGAGTATGTGCGCCAAAGCAAATATGTTAGAGCATTGAAACTAAGATCGTTACAAAGGTGTGTGTGCAGATCTACAAGTACCGTGGTTTTATTGTAGTTGGCGCATTAACTAGTTAGTATTGAGGAAAGTGAGATGGAGGGTCGTGAGGAGGTATGAGAGCCAGTATGGTGAGGGAATCTTAGGGGAACCATTGAGGGATATCTATAGTCTAGTGTAGGTGAATGGCTGTATGCTATTGGGAGATGTAATATAGAAATGTATTTCCTACTGGAAAGAGTGAGGTCTATGATTTCCAATATAATGTAAACTGGAAGTGTGGGGGAAGGACAACTCTAGTATAGGAAAAACCAAGACAAATATTTCTGTATAACAATAAACAATGCTATAATAACCCTTATCTGATCAGTCCCCTCCAAAGCCTTACATATGTATAGGTGGTTACATTACCTCTATAGACTGATTTGAGGAACGTGACGTGGAGGTGAGAGGACTATATCCTGTATTTATTTATTTTTAAATGTATTGATTTGTGCCTTTTTATATCATATTATTGTAATACCATTCTCCTGCTGATTCCTCCCATCTTCTACTGCCTATATTTTTCAGTGTTGTCATATAGAGCGGTCCCACCCGCTCTATAGTATCACAAATGCGTGTTCACAAGGACCGATACCATTGCGTATGCGCAAATCGCTGATTCTAACTCCAATGCGCATGGAATTCTCTGTTCAACCTGTCTCCAAAGCACATGCCTCTATCTATTTTGAAACATAGTACTCAATGAATAACAATATTGTATTCATTCAGTACTATGCAATTTTAGAAAGAGAGCAGCAGCGTTTCTGACCTCCGTGATCCGTGTTAAATGTTATGGGCATGCGCAAATCGGAAGTGCGCGATCAACATAACAGTAGAGATTCTAGATATGACGCATGTGCAGATCCATCAATAGGCGGATGACGTCACTTTGCGACCGCCTAAAGGCCAGAATTTTAGTTGGCCCAAAAAGAAACGAGATCAGGAAGAATAAAAAAAGGAATTAAAAAAAACGGGTTGAATTTATCGTAGGTACAACTATGCTTTTATTTAGAATAAAACTTGATTTTCGCATAAGTATGAAAAAAAACATGAACGAAAGTCCAAATGATTTACAACATAATATGTTTCTACGGTTAGCAAAACAGCACACTTTACTTTTACTTTAAGACGCGAGATAAAGGGTTAGGCATAAAAAAGTTAATACATTAAAATATACTGTTACACTCATATAAACACTATCTGTAAAAATATTTCTAAGGGTTCATATGTATATGGTATATGGCCACATATTTGACTGCAAAGGACTATAATATGTATGTGTATAAATAATTCCATAATAATATTAAATCATGTGTTTTACTGTGTTTTTACTGCAAATGATTAACATTCCAATGTTCCTCACGTACAATAATATGCTATTTCTATTGTAAATACATATATATATATATATATATATATATATATACATATATATATATATATATATATATATATATATATATATATGTGTGTGTATATATACCTATGCCTGTATATATATTGCTATATATAGGTATAGATATATAATTTACATTAACATTATTACATATACATATAGAAATATATATTTAATAATTAGGTATAAAGCAGTGTCGGGCTGTTACACATAAATAAATATTTATCTTAAGGTGTGTTATGGAGTTATGGAAATTATAAATATAAAATATAAAAAAATATTAATAATAATAAAATAATCCATAGTATGTATGTGTGTGTGTATGTGTATATATATATATATATATATATAGCCTATAATATAAAAGGCCAAGTGTGTTTGTCCGAAGCTGTCATGCGCAGTAGAGACAGCACGAGGACAAACACACCTGGTCGAAGGGAGTGTGGGTGTGGCCGGATGGGATAGCGGGCGTGACCGGGCGTGACTGGGCATGGTTAGGGTGTGGTCGGGCATGGTTGGGATCGGGTGTGGCGGGGGCGTGGTCAGCGAGAGAGAGAGGGGAGAGAAATAGAAAGAGAGGGGGAGAGACAAAAAGAGATAGAAAAGAGCTAAAGACAGGGGGAAGAGCAGAAGAGATAGGAAAGAGCAGAAGAGAGGGGGAGAGAGAGCAAAATAGAGGGGAAAGAGCAAAAGTGAGGGGAAAGAGCAAACTAGAGGGAAGAGAGAGAAAACATAATTTATGTAAGAACTTAACTGATAAATTCATTTCTTTCATATTGGCAAGAGTCCATGAGCTAGTGACATATGGGATATACAATCCTACCAGGAGGGGCAAAGTTTCCCAAACCTCAAAATGCCTATAAATACAACCCTCACCACACCCACAATTCAGTTTAACAAATAGCCAAGCAGTGGGGTGATAAAGAAAGGAGTAGAAAGCATCAACAAAGGAAATTTGGAAATAATTGTGCTTTATACAAAAAAATCATAACCACCATAAAAAGGGTGGGCCTCGTGGTCTCTTGCCAATATGAACGAAATGAATTTATCAGGTAAGTTCTTACATAAATTATGTTTTCTTTCATGTAAATGGCAAGAGTCCATGAGCTAGTGACATATGTGATATCAATACCCAAGATGTGGATCTTCCACTCAAGAGTCACTAGAGAGGGAGGGAATAAAAATAAAAACAGCCATATTCCGCTGAAAAAATTAATCCACAACCCAAAAAAATAAGTTTATTTTCATTTTGAAAGAAAAAAACTTAAATCAAAAGCAGAAGAATCAAACTGAAACAGCTGCCTAAAGAATGTTTCTACCAAAAACTGCTTCCAAAGAAGCAAATACATCAAAACGGTAGAATTTAGTAAATGTATGCAAAGAGGACCAAGTTGCTGCTTTGCAAATCTGATCAACTGAAGCTTCATTCTTAAAAGCCCATGAAGTGGAGACTGATCTAGTAGAATGAGCTGTAATTCTCTGAGGCGGGGTCTGACCCGACTCCAAATAAGCTTGATGAATCAAAAGTTTCAACCAAGAAGTCAAGGAAATAGCAGAAACCTTCTGACCTTTCCTAGGACCAGAAAATAAAACAAATAGACTGGAAGTCTTCCTGAAATTTTTAGTAGCTTCCACATAATATTTCAAAGCTCTTACCACATCCAAAGAATGTAAGGATCTCTCCAAAGAATTCTTAGGATTAGGACATAAGGAAGGAACAACAATTTATCTACTAATGTTGTTAGGATTCACAACTTTAGGTAAAAATTGAAAAGAAGTCCGCAAAACTGCCTTATCCTGATGAAAAATCAGAAAAGGAGACTCACAAGAAAGAGCAGATAACTCAGAAACTCTTCTAGCAGAAGAGATGGCCAAAAGAAACAACACTTTCCAAGAAAGTAGTTTAATGTCCAAAGAATGCATAGGTTCAAATGGAGGAGCCTGTAAAGCCTTCAGAACCAAATTAAGACTCCAAGGAGGAGAAATTGACTTAATGACAGGCTTAATACGAATTAAGGCCTGTACAAAACAGTGAATATTAGGAAGTATAGCAATCTTTCTGTGAAATAAAACAGAAAGAGCAGAGATTTGCCCTTTCAAGGAACTTGCAGACAAACCCTTATCCAAACCATCCTGAAGAAACTGTAAAATTCTAGGAATTCTAAAAGAATGCCAGGAGAATTTATGAGAAGAACACCATGAAATGTAAGTCTTCCAAACTCTATAATAAATCATTCTAGAAACAGATTGACGAGCTTGCAACATAGTATTAATCACTGAGTCAGAGAAACCTCTATGACTTAGAACTAAGCGTTCAATTTCCACACCTTCAAATTTAATGATTTGAGATCCTGATGGAAAAACAGACCTTGAGATAGTAGGTCCGGCCGTAATGGAAGCAACCAAGACGGGCAACTGGACTTCCGAACCAGATCCGCATACCAAAACCTGTGTGGCCATGCTGGAGCCACCAGCAACACAAAAACAAAATTTATGCTTACCTGATAAATTTATTTCTCTTGTGGTGTATCCAGTCCACGGATTCATCCATTACTTGTGGGATATTCTCCTTCCCAACAGGAAGCTGCAAGAGGACACCCACAGCAGAGCTGTCTATATAGCTCCTCCCCTAACTGCCACTCCCAGTCATTCGACCGAAGACAAGTAAGAGAAAGGAGAAACTATAGGGTGCAGTGGTGACTGTAGTTTAAAAATAAAAAACACCTGCCTTAAAATGACAGGGCGGGCCGTGGACTGGATACACCACAAGAGAAATAAATTTATCAGGTAAGCATAAATTTTGTTTTCTCTTGTAAGGTGTATCCAGTCCACGGTTTCATCCATTACTTGTGGGATACCAATACCAAAGCTATAGGACACGGATGAAGGGAGGGACAAGGCAGGCGCTTAAACGGAAGGCACCACTGCCTGTAAGACCTTTCTCCCAAAAATAGCCTCCGAAGAAGCAAAAGTATCAAATTTGTAGAATTTAGAAAAAGTATGAAGCGAAGACCAAGTCACTGCCTTACAAATCTGTTCAACAGAAGCCTCATTCTTAAAAGCCCATGTGGAAGCTACCGCTCTAGTGGAATGAGCTATAATTCTTTCAGGAGGCTGCTGGCCAGCAGTCTCATAAGTTAAGCGGATTATACTTCTTAGCCAAAAAGAAAGAGAAGTTGCCAAAGCCTTTTGGCCTCTCCTCTGTCCAGAGTAGACCACAAACAAAGCAGATGTTTGATGAAAATCCTTCGTAGCTTGTAAATAAAATTTTAAAGCCCGAACCACATCAAGATTGTGTAAAAGACGTTCCTTCTTTGAAGAAGGATTAGGACATAGTGAAGGAACAACAATTTCCTGATTTATATTTTTATTAGATACCACCTTAGGAAGAAAACCAGGTTTGGTACGTAACACTACTTTATCTGCATGGAAAATGAGATAAGGGGTATCACATTGTAAAGCAGATAACTCCGAAACTCTTCGAGCCGAGGAGATAGCTACTAAAAACACAACTTTCCAAGATAAAAGTTTAATATCTATGAAATGCAAAGGTTCAAATGGAACCCCTTGCAGAACCTTAAGAACCAAATTTAAACTCCATGGCGGAGCAACAGATTTAAACACAGGCTTGATTCTAACTAAAGCCTGACAAAACGCATGAACATCTGGAGTATCAGCCAGACGCTTGTGCAAAAGAATAGACAGAGCAGAAATCTGTCCCTTTAAAGAACTAGCTGACAATCCCTTCTCCAATCCTTCTTGGAGAAAAGATAATATCCTAGGAATCCAGACCTTACTCCATGAGTAACCTTTGGATACACACCAATGAAGATATCTACACCATATCTTATGATAGATTTGGATGGTTGAAAGGACCCTGAAGTAGAAGGTCCTGCCTCAGCGGCAGAGTCCATGGTGGAAGGGATGACATGTCCACCAGATCTGCATACCAAGTCCTGCGTGGCCACGCAGGTGCTATCAAAATCACAGAAGCTCTCTCCTGCTTGATCTTGGCAATCAGACGAGGGAGCAGAGGAAACGGTGGAAACACATAAGCCAGGATGAAGGACCAAGGCACTGCTAGAGCATCTATCAGCGCTGCCTTGGGATCCCTGGACCTGGATCCGTAACAAGGAAGCTTGGCGTTCTGACGAGACGCCATGAGATCCAGTTCTGGTTTGCCCCAAAGTTGAATCAACTGTGGAAATACCTCTGGATGGAGTTCCCACTCCCCCGGATGAAAAGTCTGCCGACTTAGAAAATCCGCCTCCCAGTTCTCTACTCCTGGGATATGGATAGCTGAGAGATGGCAAGAGTGAACCTCTGCCCATAGAATTATTTTTGAAACCTCCAACATTGCTAGGGAACTCCTTGTTCCCCCTTGATGGTTGATGTAGGCTACAGTCGTGATATTGATCGACTGAAATCTGATGAACCTGACCGCAGCAAGCTGAGGCCAAGCCTGAAGAGCATTGAATATCGCTCTTAGTTCCAGAATGTTTATCGGAAGGAGTGCCTCCTCCTGAGTCCACGAGCCCTGAGCCTTCAGGGAGTTCCAGACTGCACCCTAGCCCAGAAGGCTGGCATCTGTTGTTACTATTGTCCAATCTGGCCTCTGGAAGGTCATACCCTTGGACAGATGGACCAGAGATAGCCACCAGAGAAGAGAATCCCTGGTCTCTTGATCCAGATTTAGTAGAGGGGACAAATCTGTGTAATCCCCATTCCACTGACTGAGCATGCAAAGTTGCAGCGGTCTGAGATATAGGCGGGCAAACGGCACTATGTCCATTGCTGCTACCATTAAGCCAATTACTTCCATACACTGAGCCACTGAAAGGCGAGAAGTAGAATAAAGAACACGGCAGGAATTTAGAAGTTTTGACAACCTGGCCTCTGTCAGGTAAATCTTCATTTCTACAGAATCTATCAGAGTTCCTAGGAAGGAAACTCTTGTGAGAGGGGATAGAGAACTCTTTTCTTTGTTCACCTTCCACCCATGAGACCTCAGGAATGCCAGAACAATGTCCGTATGAGACCTGGCGATTTGAAAATTCGACGCCTGTATCAGAATGTCATCTAGGTAAGGGGCTACTGCTATACCCCGCGGCCTTAGGACCGCTAGGAGTGACCCTAGAACCTTCGTAAAGATTCTTGGTGCCGTAGCTAACCCAAAGGGAAGAGCCACAAACTGGTAATGCCTGTCTAGGAAGGCGAACCTGAGAAACCGATGATGATCTCTGTGTATTGGAATGTGAAGATAAGCATCCTTTAAGTCATATATTGACCCTCCTGGATCATAGGTAGGATGGTTCGAATAGTCTCCATCTTGAAGGATGGCACCCTGAGAAATTTGTCTAGGATCTTGAGATCTAAGATTGGTCTGAAGGTCCCCTCTTTCTTGGGAACTACAAACAGATTTGAATAGAAGCCTTGCCCCTGTTCCTCCTTTGGAACTGGGTGGATCACTCCCATAACTAGGAGGTCTTGAACACAATGTAAGAATGCCTCTCTCTTTATCTGGTTTGCAGATAATTGTGAGAGATGAAATCTCCCTTTTGGGGAAGAAGCTTTGAAGTCCAGAAGATATCCCTGGGACACAATTTCCAACGCCCCGGATCCTGGACATCTCTTGCCCAAGCCTGGGCGAAGAGAGAAAGTCTGCCCCCTACTAGATCCGTTTCCGGATCGGGGGCTGATCCTTCATGCTGTTTTAGAGGCAGCAGCAGGTTTTTTGGCCTGCTTTCCTTTGTTCCAAGCCTGGTTAGGTCTCCAGACCGGCTTGGACTGGGCAAAATTTCCCTCTTGTTTTGTATTAGAGGAAGTTGAAGCTGCGCCACTCTTGAAGTTTCGAAAGGAACCAAAATTAGTCTGTTTGGTCCTTAATTTGTTGGACCTATCCTGAGGAAGAGCGTGACCTTTTCCTCCAGAAATATCAGAAATGATCTCCTTCAGTCCAGGCCCGAATAGGGTCTGCCCCTTGAAGGGAATGTTGAGAAGCTTAGACTTTGAAGTAACGTCAGCTGACTAGGATTTAAGCCAAAGCGCCCTACGCGCCTGAATAGCAAAACCTGAGTTTTTAGCCGTTAGCTTCGTTAAATGAACAACGGCGTCAGAAACAAATGAATTGGCTAGCTTAAGAGCTTTAAGCTTGTCAAGGATATCATCCAACGGGGTTTCTACCTGTAGAGCCTCTTCTAGAGACTCAAACCAGAAAGCCACAGCAGCAGTGACTGGGACAATGCATGCAAGAGGCTGGAGAATAAAACCTTGTTGAATAAAAATTTTCTTAAGGTAACCCTCTAATTTTTTGTCCATTGGATCTAGAAAAGCCCAACTGTCCTCGACCGGGATAGTTGTACGCTTTGCTAGGGTAGAGACTGCTCCCTCCACCTTAGGGACCGTCTGCCACAAGTCCCGTGTAGCGGCATCTATAGGAAACATCTTTTTAAAAACAGGAGGGGTAGAGAACGGTACACCTGGTCTATCCCATTCCTTAGTAATAATTTCTGAAAACCTCTTAGGGATTGGAAAAACATCAGTGTAAACAGGCACTGCATAGTATTTATCCAACTTACACAATTTCTCTGGGACTACAATGGCGTCACAGTCATCCAGAGTTGCTAAAACCTCCCTGAGCAACACGCGGAGGTGTTCAAGTTTAAATTTAAATGTAGACATATCAGAATCAGGTTGAAGTGTCTTCCCTGAATCAGAAAAATCACCCACAGATAGAAGCTCTCCTGCTTCGGCTTCTGCACATTGTGAGGGTATATCAGACATAGCTACTAAAGCGTCAGAGAGCTCTGGATTTGTTCTAGCCCCAGAGCTGTCTTGCTTTCCTTGTAACCCTGGCAGTTTGGACAATACCTCTGTAAGGGTATGATTCATAACTGCCGCCATGTCTTGTAAAGTATACGCAATGGGCGCGCTAGATGTACTTGGCGTCCCTTGAGCGGGAGTTATAGGTTCTGACACGTGGAGAGAGTTAGTCGGCATAACTTCCCCCTTGTCAATTTCTTCTGGTGATAAATCTTTTAAAGCCAGAATATGGTCTTTAAAATTTATAGTAAGATCAGTGCATTTGGTACACATTCTAAGAGGGGGTTCCACAATGGCTTCTAAACATAATGAACAAGGAGTTTCCTCTATGTCAGACATGTTTAACAGACTAGTAATGAGACCAGCAAGATTGGAAAACACTTTAATAAATGTGAAAAAGCAGAATATAAAAAACGGTACTTTGCAGATGATACAAAAATTTGCAACAGAGTGGATGTTCCAGGGGGGGTAGACAAAATGAGAAGTGATATACAACAATTGGAGGATTGGACAAACGACTGGGATCTAAAGTTTAACACAGCAAAGTGTAAAATAATGCATTTAGGGAAGAAAAATCCAAATGTTAATTACAGACTCAATGACACTTTACTGACTGTTACAGATGAGGAACAGGACTTGGGAATTATTATTTCAGATGATTTAAAACTTAGTAAACAATGTAGTAATGCAGCGAGTAAGGCTAGCAGAATGCTTGGATGTATTGGTAGAGGTATTTGCAGCAGAAATAGTAAGGTTCTTATGCCACTTTATAGATCATTAGTTAGGCCTCATCTTGAGTATTGTGTGCAGTTCTGGAGGCCATATCTTCAGAAGGATATTAACAAACTTGAATCTGTGCAAAGGAGGGCTACCAAAATGGTACATGGTCTAAAAAATAAAACTTACCAGGATAGGCTCAATGACCTAAATATGTATAGCTTAGAGGAGAGAAGGGAAAGAGGTGATATGATAGCAACTTTCAAGTACATTAAAGGGTTTAGTAAAACTGAGACTGTGGGTATTTTACATAAAATGGAAAATTCAAGAACAAGGGGTCATGAGCTCAAGCTAAAGGGAAGTAGATTCAGGAGTAATTTGAGGAAGCACTTCTTTACAGAAAGAGTGATTGATTTATGGAATAAACTTCCTCAAGAGGTAGTAGCAACAAACACTGTGGGGGACTTTAAAAATGCATGGGACAAGCATAAGGCTATCCTACGAACTAGATAAGTTTATACTGTTAGGTAAGGTCGGGCAGACTTGCTGGGCCTATGGCTCTTATCTGCCGTCAATATCTATGTTTCTATGTTTCTATGTGCCTTTAAGGGAAAAAAAACAATCACATAAACTGCAAAACAGTGAAAAAAAGCAGTAAACTCTACGAATTTTTTACAGTGTGTATAATAGACACTAAAATAGCATTGCACCCACTTGCAAATGGATGATTAACCCCTCAGGCTCAAAAACGAATAAAAAAAACGGTAAAACCGTTATAAACAGTCACAAGCAAACTGCCACAGCTCTACTGTGGCTCCTACCTGCCCATAAAATGACTTTTGTAGGCACAAAAACCCTTTACAGAGGTCCTATATGTCAGGGGACTCCTTCAGGGAAGCTGGATGTCTCAGACTGTAAAAACTACTGCGCAATTAGAGCACAAAAATAGGCCCCTCCCACCATGCACTCAAAGTGAAAGGGCCATAAATAACAACTCCTAGGAGAAATCTAGTCAGCCATGTGGAAAACTAGGCCCCAAATAAAGATTTATCACCCTCAGTAAAAAACGTTTTTTATATAACATGCAAACGTTTTATATACTAAGTAATAATAGCAAGTAACATGAATATTACCCTTTACTGCAAGCATGATCCCAGTCGTTTGTTAAATCACTGTAATCAGGCTTACCTTAAATATATCAGGCACTGTCAGCATTTTCTAGACCTTATCTCTCTAGAAAAAAATATACTGAACAATACATACCTCAGAGCAGTTAATTCTGCAGGCCATTCCCCCAGCTGAAGTTTTCCCGTACTCTTCAGTTATGTGTCAGAACAGCAGTTTACCTTAGTTACAACCTGCTAAGATCATCAAAAACCTCAGGCAGAACTCTTCTTCTAATTTCTGCCTGAGGTAAAAACAGTACAACGCCGGTACCATTTAAAAATAACAAACTTTTGATTGAAGATAAACTACACTAAATCAGCACATATCTCTTGATACTTCCTTTCTTGTCGAGAGCTGCAAGAGAATGACTGGGAGTGGCAGTTAGGGGAGGAGCTATATAGACAGCTCTGCTGTGGGTGTCCTCTTGCAGCTTCCTGTTGGGAAGGAGAATATCCCACAAGTAATGGATGAATCCGTGGACTGGATACACCTTACAAGAGAAAGACTATTCCATGATGATTTTGGAGATCACTCTTGGAAGGAGAACTAGAGGCGGGAAGATTTAAGCAGGATGATAAGACCAAGGAAGTGTCAACGCATCCACTGCTTCCGCCTGAACATCCCTGGACCTGGATAGATATCTGGGAAGTTTCTTGTTTAGATGAGAGGCCATGAGATCTATCTCTGGAAGACCCCACATCTGAACAATCTGAGAAAACACATCTGGATGGAGAGACCACTCCCCTGGATGTAAAGTCTGGCGGCTGAGATAATCCGCCTCCCAATTGTCTACACCTGGGATATGCACCGCAGAGATTAGACAGGAGCTGGATTCCGCCCAAGCAAGTATCCGAGATACTTCTTTCATAGCTTGGGGACTGTGATTCCCACCCTGATGATTGACAAAAGCCACAGTTTGGATATTGTCTGTCTGAAAACAAATGAACGGTTCTCTCTTTAGCAGAGGCCAGAACTGAAGAGCCCTGAGAATTGCACGGAGTTCTAAAATATTTATTGGTAATCTCACCTCTTGAGATTTCCAAAACCCTTGTTCTGTCAGAGATCCCCAAACAGCTCCCCAACCTGAAAGACTTGCATCTGTTGAGATCACAGTCCAGGTTGGCCGAACAAAAGAAGCCCCTTGAACCAAATGATGGTGATCTATCCACCATGTCAGAGAGTGTCGTACATTGGGTTTCAAGGATATTAATTGAGATATCTTTGTATAATCCCTGCACCATTGATTCAGCATACAAAGCTGTAGAGGTCTCATGTGAAAATGAGAAAAGGGGATCGCGGCCGATGCTGCAGTCATGAGACCTAAAACTTCCATGCACATAGCCACTGAAGGGAATGACTGAGACTGAAGGTGCCGGCATGCTGCGACCAATTTTAAACGTCTCTTGTCTGTTAGAGACAGAGTCATGGACACTGAATCTATCTGGAAGCCTAAAAAGGTGACCCTTGTCTGAGGAATCAAGAAACTTTTTGGTAAATTGATCCTCCAACCATGTTTCCGAAGAAACAACACTAGCTGACTCGTGTGAGATTCTGCAGTACGTAAAGACTGAGCTAGTACCAAGATATCGTCCAAATAAGGAAACACCGCAATACCCTGTTCTCTGATTACAGATAGTAGGGCACCCAGAATCTTTTAAAAGATTATTGGAGCTGTTGCTAGGCCAAATGGAAGAGCAACAAATTGGTAATGCCTGTCTAGAAAAGAGAATCTCAGAAACTGATAGTGTTCTGGATGAATCGGAATATGAAGGTATGCATCCTGCAAGTCTATTGTGGACATATAATGTCCTCGCTGAACAAAAGGCAGAATAGTCCTTATAGTCACCATCTTGAAAGTTGGTACTCTTACATAACCATTCAAAATTTTTAGATCCAGAACTGGTCTGAATAAATTTTCTTTCTTTGGTACAATGAATAGGTTTGAATAAAACCACAAACCTTGTTCCTGAGGAGGAACTGGCATGACCCCTGAAGACTCCAGGTCTGAAACACACTTCAGAAAAGCCTGAGCTTTTACTGGATTTACAGGGATGCGTGAGAGAAAAAATCTTCTCACAGGAGGTCTTACTCTGAATCCTATTCGATACCCTTGAGAGACAATGCTCTGAATCCAATGATTTTGGACAGATTTTATCCAAAAATCCTTGAAAAACCTTAATCTGCCCCCTACCAGCTGAGCTGGAATGAGGGCCGCACCTTCATGCGGACTTAGGGGCTGACTTTGGTTTCCTAAATGGCTTGGATTTATTCCAATTTGAGGAAGGCTTCCAATTGGAAGCAGATTCCTTGGGGAGAGGATTGAGTTTTTGTTCCTTATTCTGACGAAAGGAACGAAAACGGTTAGAAGCCCTAGATTTACCCTTAGGTTTTTTATCCTGAGGCAAAAAAAACTCCTTTTCCCCCAGTGATAGTTGAAATAATAGAATCCAACTGAGAACCAAATAAATTATTACCTTGGAAAGAAAGAGATAGTAATCTAGATTTAGATGTCATATCAGCATTCCAAGACTTAAGCCACAAAGCTCTTCTAGCTAATATAGCTAAAGACATGGATCTAACATCAATTTTGATAATATCAAAAATGGCATCACAAATAAAATGATTAGCATGTTGCAGTAAGCGAATAACGCTAGATATGTCAGAATTCAATTCATGTTGCGCTAAATTTCCCAACCAGAAAGTTGATGCAGCCGCAACATCAGCCAAAGAAATAGCAGGTCTGAGAAGATGACCTGAATATAAATAGGCCTTCCTTAGATAAGATTCAAGCTTCCTATCTAAAGGATCCTTAAAGGAAGTGCTATCTTCCATAGGAATAGTGGTACGTTTAGCAAGAGTAGAAATAGCCCCATCAACTTTGGGGATTTTTTCCCCAAAACTCTATAGATTTTGCTGGTAAAGGATACAATTTTTTAAACCTTGAAGAAGGAATAAAAGAAGTACCTGGCTTATTCCATTCCCTAGAAATCACATCATAAATAGCCTCAGGAATGGGAAAAACCCCTGGAGAAACCACAGGAGGTTTAAAAACAGCATTTAAACATTTATTAGACTGAACGTCAATAGGACTGGTTACCTCAATATCCAAAGTAATTAACACTTCTTTTAATAAAGAACGCATATACTCTATTTTAAATAAATAAGTAGATTTGTCAGTGTCAATGTCTGAGGAAGGATCTTCTGAATCAGATAGATCCTCATCAGAAGAGGATAAATTATTATGTTGTTGGTCATTTGAAATTTCATCAGCTAAATGAGAAGTTTTAAAAGACCTTTTACGTTTATTAAAAGGTGGAAATGCAGACAAAGCCTTCATAATAGAATCAGAAACAAATTCTTTAAAATTTACAGGTATATCATGCACATTAGAAGTTGAAGGAACTGCAACTGGCAATGTTCTATTACTGATGGAAACACTAACTGCATGTAAAAGTTTATCATGACAACTATTATAAATGACATTCGGTGGAATAATTTCTACAATTTTACAACAAATGCACTTAGCTTTGGTAGAGCCGATGTCAGGCAGCAATGTTCCAGCAGAAACTTCTGAGGCAGGATCAGATTGGGACATCTTGCACAATGTAAGAGAAAAAACAACATATAAAGCAAAATTATCTATTTCCTTAAATGACAGTTTCAGGAATGGGAAAAAATGTAACAGCATAGGCCTCTGATAGCAAAAAGCAAGAGGCAAACATACAAGGGGTATTGAAATAATGAAAAGTTTGGCGCCAAGTATGACGCACAACGTAACGTAAACTCTTTTTTGGCACCAAAAATAACCAGAAATGACACACTTGCGTCACTAATGACGCCGCCGTGTGAAAGGTCTCGGCGTCACGTATGACATCATAAACGTATTTTTTCGCGCCAAAAATTTCTTGCGCCAAGAATGACGCAATAAAGTTTAGCATTTGACGCACCCGCAGGCCTAAAACCCCCAATTGCAAGAAGTAGTCAATTGAAAAAAGACTAAACCCCAGGTAAGAAAAAAATTTCTTAAAATGTTTACATTCCCCAAATATGAAACTGACAGTCTGCAGAAGGAAATACATGAACCTGACTCATGGCAAATATAAGTACAATACATATATTTAGAACTTTATATAAATGCATAAAGTGCCAAACCATAGCTGAGAGTGTCTTAATTAATGAAAACATACTTACCAAAAGACATCCATCCACATATAGCAGATAGCCAAGCCAGTACTAAAACAGTTATTAGTAGAGGTAATGGTAAATTGAGAGTATATCGTCGATCTGAAAAGGGAGGTAGGAGATGAATCTCTACAACCGATAACAGAGAACCTGTGAAATAGACCCCCGTTAGGGAAATCATTGTATTCAAATAAGTGATACTCCCTTCACGTCCCTCTGACATTCGCTGTACTCTGAGAGGAATCGGGCTTCAACAATGCTGAGAAGCGCATATCAACGTAGAAATCTTAGCACAAACTTACTTCACCACCTCCATAGGAGGCAAAGTTTGTAAAACTGAATTGTGGGTGTGGTGAGGGGTGTATTTATAGGCATTTTGAGGTTTGGGAAACTTTGCCCCTCCTGGTAGGATTGTATATCCCATATGTCACTAGCTCATGGACTCTTGCCAATTACATGAAAGAATAAGAGAGGGGGAGAATGAGAGCAAAAGAGAGGGGGAGAGAGAAAATAAAAGGGGGAAAGAGAGAGCAAAAGAAGAGAGGGGGGAGAGAGGGGGAGAGAGAGCAAATGAGAAGGGGGAAAGAGAGCAATAGAGAGGGGAAGAGAGAGAGAGAAAGAGAGGGATGGAGAGAGAGCAAAAGAGAGAGGAAAGAGCAAAAGAGAGGGGGGGAGAGTGAGCAAAAGAGAGGGAAGAGAGAAAAAGAGAGAAAAATAGAGCGCAAGAGAGAGGGGGAGAGAAAGCAATAGAGAGGGGGAGAGAGAGAAAAAAAGAGAGAGGTAGAGAAAAAGAGAGGGGGGAGAGAGAGCAATAGAGGGGGGAAAGAGAGAGCAAAAGAGAGGGGAGAGAGACAGAGCAAAAGAGAGGGAGGGGGAGAGAGCAAAAGAGAGGGGGGAGAGAGAGCCAAAGAGAGGGATGGAGAGAAAGAGCAAAAGAGAGGGGGAGAGAGAGAGCACAAAAGAGAGGGGGAGAGAGAGTGCAAAAGAGAGGGGGGGGGAGATAGAGCGCAAAATAGATGGGGAGAGAGAAAGAGCGCAAAAGAGAGGGGGAGATAAAGAGCGCAAAAGAGAGGGGGAGAGAGCGCAAAAGAGAGGAGGAGTCAGAGAGCGCAAAAGAGAGGGGGAGAGAGAGTGCGCAAAAGAGGGGGGAGAGAGAGTGCAAAAGAGAGAGAGAACACAAAAGAGAGGGGGAGAGAGAGAGCGTAAAAGAGAAGGGGAGAGAGGGAGCAATAGAGAGGGGGAAGAGAGAGAGAGCAAAAGAGAGGTGGAGCGAGAGAGTGTGCAAAAGAGAGGGGGAGAGAGCACAAAAGAGAGGGGGAGAGAGCACAAAAGAGAGGGGGAGAGAGAGAGCAAAAGAGAGGGGGGAGAGAGAGAGCAAAAGAGAGGGGGGAGAGAGAGAGCAAAAGAGAGGTGTAGCGAGAGAGAGAGAGCGCAAAAGAGATTGGGAGAGAGCACAAAATAGAGGGGGAGAGAGCACAAAAGAGAGGGGGAGAGAGCACAAAAGAGAGGGGGAGAGAGAGAGCAAGGGGTGGGACCTCTGTACTGCAAAAAATGGCCCGTGTAAACAGGCTTTAGGACTAGTATATATATATATATATATATATATATATATATGTATATGCATATTTTACATTCCTATGTTCTTCACATAGAAAAGAAGGTAATTTTTATTTTTAAATATATATTTCTATATATACAGTATGTGATAATGTTAATGTAATATATTGCTATACCTATATATCTATAGGAATAAATATACAGGTATAGGTATATACAGATATATATAGAAATATGTATTTACAATAAAAATAACATTACTGTATGTGAAGAACATTGGATTGTGAAATATTAATAACTCCTGTTGGGTTAGTGTGTGAGCTTGGGAGTTTCTTTTATGCTCTTCACTGCATTCAATAGGGTGAATGTGTTAGCGAGATCGATATATCCAAATCGTTCATCGGGTGTCGCTTGTGCACAAAAACAAAATTTATGCTTACCTGATAAATTTCTTTCTTTTGCGATGTACCGAGTCCACGGATTCATCCTAACTTGTGGTATATTGTCCTTCCTGACAGGAAGTAGCAAAGAGAGCACCACAGCAGAGCTGTCTATATAGCTCCCCCCTTAACTCCACCCCCCAGTCATTCGACCGAAGGCCAAGGAAGAAAAGGAGAAACTATAAGGTGCAGAGGTGACTGAAGTTTACATAAAAAAATACTATCTGTCTTGAATAGACAGGGCGGGCCGTGGACTCGGTACATTGCAAAAGAAAGACATCTATCAGGTAAGCATAAATTTTGTTTTCTTTTGCATGATGTATCAAGTCCACGGATTCAACCTAACTTTTGGGATACCAATACCAAAGCTTTAGGACACGGATGAAGGGAGGGACAAGACAGGAACCTAAACGGAAGGCACCACTGCTTGCAAAACCTTTAACCCAAAAATAGTCTCCGAAGAAGCAAAAGAATCAAATTTATAAAATTTTGAAAAGGCATGAAGCGATGACCAAGTCGCAGCCTTACAAATCTGTTCAAAAGAAGCATCATTTTTAAAAGCCCATGTGGAAGCTACTGCTCTAGTAGAATGAGCTGTAATCCTTTCAGGAGGCTGCTGTCCAGCAGTCTCATAAGCCAAACGGATGATACTTTTCAGCCAAAAGGAAAGAGAAGTCGCCGTAGCCTTTTGACCCCTACGCTTTCCAGAATAGACAACAAACAAAGAAGATGTTTGATGAAAATCTTTGGTTTCCTGCAAATAAAATTTCAAAGCACGAACCACGTCCAAGTTGTGCAACAGACGTTCCTTCTTACAAGAAGGATTAGGACACAGAGAAAGAACAACAATTTCTTGATTGATATTCCTGTTAGTAACAACCTTAGGTAGGAACCCAGGCTTGGTACACAAGAACACCTTATCAGCATGGAACACAAGATAAGGAGAGTCACATTGTAATGCAGATAGTTCAGAAACTCTTCGAGCTGAAGAGATAGCAACTAGGAACAAAACTTTCCAAGATAAAAGCTTAATATCTATGGAATGCATGGGTTGAAACGGAACCCCCTGAAGAACTCTAAAAATTAAATTTAGACTCCATGGCGGAGCAATAGGTTTAAACACAGGCTTAATTCTAACTAAAGCTTGACAAAAAGCCCGAACGTCTGGAACATCTGCCAGACGCTTGTGCAACAAAATAGACAGAGCAGATATCTGTCCCTTTAGAAGATAAAATAAAACTAACAGTTTAACACCTCTTCTCTTTACTCTTCCTGCTCAGAGCCAGCAAAGGAGAATGACTGGGGGGTGGAGTTAAGGGGGGAGCTATATAGACAGCTCTGCTGTGGTGCTCTCTTTGCTACTTTCTGTCAGGAAGGACAATATCCCACAAGTTAGGATGAATCCGTGGACTCGGTTCATCATGAAAAAGAAACTTAATTTTAAATTTGTAATACGTACACACAAGAAAATTACTTCTTGTAAAGTTTATACTCGAGCGGGACCACTAAATAATGTGCCACTTGAAATCTAGCCCTTTAAATTTTGTATGATGAATATGAATTTCACATTGATTTTTTTTGTGTGCATGCCGTGTAGTTGTATTATGATTTCTACAGTTCACCTTAAATAATTTAATTCCTAGACAATTTCAATACAAATTTAAATTTTTCCAAAAAATTTAATTTTTGCTGAACAAGTTTGTTATGATTTTTATTGCGATTGAACGAAACAATTTATAACAGTAATGTTATTTCAATATGTTATGATTTTTTGTGAGTTTTATTGTAAAATACACATTGCCTTCACATACTTAAAGGGACAGGAAACCCCAACATTTTCTTTGTTGATTCGGATAGAACATTTTAATCAACTTTCCAGTTTACTTCTATAATCAAATTTGCTTAAAGGGACACCAAACCCAAATTTTTTCTTTTGTGATTCAGATAGAGCATGCAATTTTAAGCAACTTTCTCATTTACTCATATTATCAAATTATCAAGCACATTTGATTATAGAAGTGAATTGAAAAGTGTCTTAAAATTACATACTCTATCTGAATCATCCAAGTTTACTTTTGACTTTCCTATTTATTTAAAAGTAGGGAACACCACTGGACAGGGGTTTCATAGTACTAGAAAGATTTCTTACAGAATCTTACCGGTTCAGAGAGCCTTATAGAATAGGGCCCAGATGTGGCTTGATGTATTTGAAGCATAGAATTAAAATTACGTACCAGTTCTAAGTTCAGTAGTGTTTGACAAGTGAGCCTCAGTGGTTTCACGGGGAGCGACAGTAGTTAGTTGAGTGGCAAAGGAGGGCATTGCAATATCCATATCTGGAAGAGTCAGCATGCAGCCTTCTTATTAGTTATACTTTAACAAAGACAACATGCAATAAAACTAACATAAATATACTGCCCTCATTAAATGTTGTACACTCTGGCCCCTATTTATCAAAGGTCTTGCGGACCTGATCCAACAGTGCAGATCAGGTCCGCAAGACCTCGCTGAATGCGGAGAGCAATACGCTCCCCGTATTCAGCATTGCACCAGCAACTCACAAGAGCTGCTGGTGCAACGCCGCCCCCTGCTGACTCGCGGCCAATGGGCCACCAGCAGGGGGGTGTCAATCAACCTGATTGTACTCGATCGGGTTGATTTCCGGCGATTCCTGTCCGTCTGCTCAGAGCAGGCGGACAGGTTTATGGAGCTGTGGTCTTTAGACCAGAAACAAGGGCCGTCAAGCTCCTTTCGGAGCTTGATAGATAGGCCCCTCTATATTCAACAGCATTTTTGCACATTATGAGATCTAGTAGTGCAGGGATAAAATGCATTAGTTCTTTTACTTACTAGTTCAACCAACTTAAAGATCTAATCACTTTATTTATTACATTATTTTAATGTTAGCACAACCTAAAAATACCCTAAAGAGACCAAACAACACAAGCTACTGTATGCATGAAAACATTAATGTATCTATTAGTTAAAAAATATAATTTATGCTTACCTAATAAAAAATATTCTTTCAAACCATAAAAGTTATGATTAAAGGGACACTAAATCCAATTTTTTTCTTAAATGATTCCGATAGAGCATGTAATTTTAAGCAACTTTCTAATTTACTCCTATTATCAATTTTTCTTCGTTCTTTTGCTATTTATATTTAAAAAGCAGGAATGTAAAGCTTAAAGGGACACTGAACCCAATTTTTTTCTTTTGTGATTTAGATAGAGCATGCAATTTTAAGCAACTTTCTAATTTACTCCTATGATCAATTTTTCTTCGTTCTCTTGCTATCCTTATTTGAATTTATCCACCAATCAGCAAGGACAACCCAGGTTGTTCACCAAAAATGGGCCGGCATCTAAACTTACATTCTTGCATTTTAAATAAAGATGAATGAATAAAATTTGATAATAGGGGTAAATTAGAAAGTTGCTTAAAATTCCATGCTCTATCTGAATCACAAAAGAAAAAATTTGGGTTCAGTGTCCCTTTAAGAGCTAGCCCATTTTTGTTTGAGAACCTGAGTTATGCTTGTTTATTGGTTTGCTACATGTAGCCCCTATAAGCAAGGGCTATCCAGGGTGCTGAACCTAAAATGGACTGCCTCATAAGCTTTAAATTCCTGTTTTTTAAATAAAGATAGCAAGAGAACAAAGAAAAATTGATAGTAGGAGTAAATTAGAAAGGTGTTTAAAATTGCATGCTCTATTCAAGTCATTAAAGGACAAATTGGGGTTTAGTATCCCTTTTAACTCCTACAACCAGGAGGCAGGCAAAAATTACCCAACACATCAGGAGCTTTAATTCCTCCCATTTCCTGATTCCCCTCAGCCTGCCGTATAGCCAAGAAAAGAGAAGAAACAGATAAGCAGGAAGAAAAAAATATGGTAATGAGGTGCATGCCAGAACCATAACTTAAACGTTTAAATATTGGGTGGGTCTTGTGGACTCTCACCACCATGAAAGGAAGCAATTTATCAGGTAAGCATAAAATATGTTTTCTTTCATAAGGTGAAAGCCACCATAACAGTTGGTTGAGAGCCATAACAGTTGGGATCCACTATATCATGAAAAAGGGTGGCACAAAAACTAAGCAGGCACATCATTGACCAGACACTGCTGACTTAGAACCTTCCTGCAAAAAGCTGCCTCAGAAGAGGCAAAACATCAAAATGATAAATCTTTGTGAAAGTATGGAGAGAAGACCAAGTAGAAGCTTTACAAATCTGTTCAATAGAAATTTCATTTCTGAAGGCCCAAGATGTGGAGACAGATCTAGTAGAATGAGCTAATGAGCTGTTATACAAGGTGGTCAAAACTTCCCTGCCTCCAAGTAAGCGTTGCGTATCAGTTGCTTTAACCAAGAAGACAAAGTGACTGCAGAAGCTTTTTAACCCTTGTGCTGTCCTGAAAAATCAATAAACAAAGACGAAAACTTTGTAAAATCCTTGGTAGCTTGAAGATAAAACTTCAAATCCCCATTGATATTCATGGAAGAAACAACATTTGGTAAAAAGCCATAGTGAATTCGCAATACTGCCTTGTCCTGATGGAACACTAAATAAGGAGACTAACAAGATAAGGCGGAAAGCTAAAAATCCCTTCACGCTGATAAAATGGCAGTGGCAATAATGGAATCCAGCCCCTGATTGAATAAAGACTTTCCTTTGAAAAAGAGATGTAAAAGTCTAATTTTCAAAACCATATTAGCCCTTAGAGCCATATTCTTTGCTTTGAAATGGACAATATCCATTAGTTGCCTCACAAAAAATTGCAACTTTGATCACCTTCAAGCAATCCTGCACCTTCTTCTGAGACTAACTGCGAAAGCGAATCACACCACAAGAAGACCACACCTGACACCCAGGCAATGCTAACAGCTTGTAAAAACACCTTCTAGAGATAGGACTCCAGCTTCCTATCCATCCTTAAAAGAAGTACTGTTCTCTAAAGAAACAGCGGTTCTTCTAGATATGGCACCAATAGATTAGCAGACATCAGAATGAGTAGTAGGAGCAGGAAACATGTTTTTGAATTCTGTAGATGGGACAAACGGATTACCTGGTTTTACCACTCCTTAGAAAAAACTGAGAAATGGCTTCAGGAACTGGAAAACTGCTGCAGGTTTAGGTATAGGTTTAAACAAGAGATCCAGTTGTTTCACTGATAAGGATGACTTTTATACCCCCAAAGTCACTAAAATCTCATGCAGAAGAGACTGTAGAAGTTCCAGTCTGAACAGAAAAGGAAAATGTTTATATCTTGCTTTGAAGCAGAATCCTGGTCTTCTGACAAAAAGCAACTATCAGAAATGGTCAGCTGTCTCCTTAGTAAAGTTGAAGAACTCTTTTTCTTAGAAGGACCAGCAGTCTGATCAGAAACCGTGCCTCCCAGAGAAATACTCTTGCACTTACCTGAAGTTGCCATCACCCCAACACCTCCTTAATCTGAGAATTTAGGTAATGCTTAAAATCAGAGGTACACACTGGAGGGAGGCAAGTCCCCTGACAAGGAAAAGTATGTAATACAGGTTGAGAGTTTGTAATCCCCTCTGCATAACTAAGACATAACTGCCCTGGTGAAGTGGTGCCTCTGACTCTGACTTTTTATATCTGCCCTGGAGGACGGACTTAAATTTTTTTGCAAAGTAAACACTTGGGCCCTGATATTGAAAACCTCTCCTCTCATATTCTAAAATATAGAAAAAAGAATGTCCCCAAAAGCGAAGATAGTAAAAAACAAAATTTATGCTTACCTGATAAATGTATTTCTCTTGTGGTGTATCCAGTCCACGGATTCATCCATTACTTGTGGGATATTCTCCTTCCCAACAGGAAGCTGCAAGAGGACAACCACATCAGAGATGTCTATATAGCTCCTCCCCTAACTGCCACTCCCAGTCATTCGACCGAAGACAAGCAAGAGAAAGGAGAAACTATAGGGTGCAGTGGTGACTGTAGTTTAAAAATAAAAAACACCTGCCTTAAAATGACAGGGCGGGCCGTGGACTGGATACACAACAAGAGAAATAAATTTATCAGGTAAGCATAAATTTTGTTTTCTCTTGTAAGGTGTATCCAGTCCACAGATTCATCCATTACTTGTGGGATAACAATACCAAAGCTATAGGACACGGATAAAGGGAGGGACAAGGCAGGTGCTTAAACGGAAGGAACCACTGCCTGTAAGACCTGTCTCCCAAAAATAGCCTCCGAAGAAGCAAAAGTATCAAATTTGTAGAATTTAGAAAAAGTATGAAGCGAAGACCAAGTCGCCGCCTTACAAATCTGTTCAACAGAAGCCTCATTCTTAAAAGCCCATGTGGAAGCTACCACTCTAGTGGAATGAGCTGTAATTCTTTCAGGAGGCTGCTGGCCAGCAGTCTCATAAGCTAAGCGGATTATACTTCTTAGCCAAAAAGAAAGAGAAGTTGCCGAAGCCTTTTGGCCTCTCCTCTGTCCAGAGTAGACCACAAACAAAGCAGATGTTTGACGAAAATCCTTCGTAGCTTGTAAATAAAATTTTAAAGCACGAACCACATCAAGATTGTGTAAAAGACGTTCCTTCTTTGAAGAAGGATTAGGACATAGTGACGGAACAACAATTTCTTGATTGATATTTTTATTAGATACCACCTTAGGAAGAAAACCAGGTTTGGTACGTAACACTACCTTATCTGCATGGAAAATGAGATAAGGGGAATCACATTGTAAAGCAGATAACTCCGAAACTCTTCGAGCCGAGGAGATAGCTACTAAAAACAGAACTTTCCAAGATAAAAGTTTAATATCTATGGAATGCAAAGGTTCAAACGGAACCCCTTGCAGAACCTTAAGAACCAAATTTAAACTCCATGACGGAGCAACAGGTTTAAACACAGGCTTGATTCTAACTAAAGCCTGACAAAATGCATGAACATCTGGAGTATCAGCCAGATGCTTGTGCAAAAGAATAGACAGAGCAGAAATCTGTCCTTTAAGGAACTAGCTGACAATCCCTTCTCCAATCCTTCTTGGAGAACAGATAATATCCTAGGAATCCTAACCTTACTCCATGAGTAACCTTTGGATTCACACCAATGAAGATATCTACACCATATCTTATGATAGATTTTCCTGGTGACCGGCTTTCGAGCCTGAATTAAAGTATCAATGACCGACTCAGAGAAACCACGCTTTGATAAAATCAAGCGTTCAATCTCCAAGCAGTCAGACGCAGAGAAATTAGATTTGGATGGTTGAAAGGACCCTGAAGTAGAAGGTCCTGCCTCCGCGGCAGAGTCCATGGTGGAAGGGATGACATGTCCACCAGATCTGCACACCAAGTCCTGCGTGGCCACGCAGGTGCTATCAAAATCACCTAAGCTCTCTCCTGCTTGATCTTGGCAATCAGACGAGGGAGCAGAGGAAACGGTGGAAACACATAAGCCAGGTTGAAAGACAAAGGCGCTGCTAGAGCATCTATCAGCGCTGCCTTGGGATCCCTGGACCTGGATCCGTAACAAGGAAGATTGGCGTTCTGACGAGACGCCATGAGATCCAGTTCTGGTTTGCCCCAAAGTTGAATCAACTGTGGAAATACCTCCGGATGGAGTTCCCACTCCCCCGGATGAAAAGTCTGCCGACTTAGAAAATCCGCCTCCCAGTTCTCTACTCCTGGGATATGGATAGCTGATAGATGGCAAGAGTGAACCTCTGCCCATAGAATTATTTTTGAAACCTCCAACATTGCTAGGGAACTCCTTGTTCCCCCTTGATGGTTGATGTAGGCAACAGTCGTGATATTGTCCGACTGAAATCTGATGAACCTGACCGCAGCAAGCTGAGGCCAAGCCTGAAGAGCATTGAATATCGCTCTTAGTTCCAGAATGTTTATCGGAAGGAGTGCCTCCTCCTGAGTCCACGAGCCCTGAGCCTTCAGGGAGTTCCAGACTGCACCCCAGCCCAGAAGGCTGGCATCTGTCATTACTATTGTCCAATCTGGCCTGCGGAAGGTCATACAGACAGATGGACCTGAGATAGCCACCAGAAAAGAGAATCCCTGGTCTCTTGATCCAGATTTAGTAGAGGGGACAAATCTGTGTAATCCCCATTCCACTGACTGAGCATGCAAAGTTGCAGCGGTCTGAGATGTAGGCGGGCAAACGGCACTATGTCCATTGCCGCTACCATTAAGCCGATTACTTCCATACACTGAGCCACTGAAGGGCGAGAAGTAGAATAAAGAACACGGCAGGAATTTAGAAGTTTTGACAACCTGGCCTCTGTCAGGTAAATCTTCATTTCTATAGAATCTATCAGAGTTCCTAGGAAGGAAACTCTTGCGAGAGGGGATAGAGAACTCTTTTCTTCGTTCACCTTCCACCCATGAGACCTCAGGAATGCCAGAACAATGTCCGTATGAGACCTGGCGATTTGAAAATTCGACGCCTGTATCAGAATGTCGTCTAGGTAAGGGGCTACTGCTATACCCCGCGGCCTTAGGACTGCTAGGAGTGACCCTAGAACCTTCGTAAAGATTATTGGTGCCGTAGCTAACCCAAAGGGAAGAGCCACAAACTGGTAATGCCTGTCTAGGAAGGCGAACCTGAGAAACCGATGATGATCTCTGTGTATCGGAATGTGAAGATAAACATCCTTTAAGTCCACGGTAGTCATATATTGACCCTCCTGGATCATAGGTAGGATGGTTCGAATAGTCTCCATCTTGAAGGATGGGACCCTGAGAAATTTGTTAAGGATTGTGAGATCTAAGATTGGTCTGAAGGTTCCCTCTTTCTTGGGAACTACAAACAGATTTGAATAGAAGCCTTGCCCATGTTCCTCCTTTGGAACTGGGTAGATCACTCCCATAACTAGGAGGTCTTGAACAAAATGTAAGAATGCCTCTCTCTTTATCTGGTTTGCATATAATTGTGAGAGATGAAATCTCCCTTTTGGGGAAGAAGCTTTGAAGTCCAGAAGATATCCCTGGGACACAATTTCCAACGCCCAGGGATCCTGGACATCTCTTGCCCAAGCCTGGGCGAAGAGAGAAAGTCTGCCCCCTACTAGATCCGTTTCCGGATCGGGGGCTGATCCTTCATGCTGTTTTAGAGGCAGCAGCAGGTTTTTTGGCCTGCTTTCCTTTGTTCCAAGCCTGGTTAGGTCTCCAGACCAGCTTGGACTGGGCAAAATTTCCCTCTTGTTTTGTATTAGAGGAAGTTGAAGCTGCGCCACTCTTGAAGTTTCGAAAGGAACCAAAATTAGTCTGTTTGGTCCTTAATTTGTTGGACCTATCCTGAGGAAGAGCGTGACCTTTTCCTCCAGTAATATCAGAAATGATCTCCTTCAGTCCAGGCCCGAATAGGGTCTGCCCCTTGAAGGGAATGTTGAGAAGCTTAGACTTTGAAGTAACGTCAGCTGACAGGATTTAAGCCATAGCGCCCTACACGCCTGAATAGCAAAACCTGAGTTTTTAGCCGTTAGCTTGGTTAAATGAACAACTGCGTCAGAAACAAATGAATTGGCTAGCTTAAGAGCTTTAAGCTTGTCAAGGATATCATCCAACAGGGTTTCTACCTGTAGAGCCTCTTCTAGAGACTCAAACCAGAAAGCCGCAGCAGCAGTGACTGGGGCAATGCATGCAAGAGGCTGGAGAATAAAACCTTGTTAAATAAAAATTTTCTTAAGGTAACCCTCTAATTTTTTGTCCATTGGATCTAGAAAAGCCCAACTGTCCTCGACCGGGATAGTTGTACGCTTCGCTAGGGTAGAGACTGCTCCCTCCACCTTAGGGACCGTCTGCCACAAGTCCCGTGTAGCGGCATCTATAGGAAACATCTTTTTAAAAACAGGAGGGGGAGAGAACGGTACACCTGGTCTATCCCATTCCTTGGTAATAATTTCTGAAAACCTCTTAGGGATTGGAAAAACATCAGTGTAAACAGGCACTGCATAGTATTTATCCAACTTACACAATTTCTCTGGGACTACAATGGCGTCACAGTCATCCAGAGTTGCTAAAACCTCCCTGAGCAACACGCGGAGGTGTTCAAGTTTAAATTTAAATGTAGATATATCAGAATCAGGTTGAAGTGTCTTCCCTGAATCAGAAAAATCACCCACAGATAGAAGCTCTCCTGCTTCGGCTTCTGCACATTGTGAGGGTATATCAGACATAGCTACTAAAGCGTCAGAGAGCTCTATATTTGTTCTAGCCTCAGAGCTGTCTCGCTTTCCTTGTAAACCTGGCAGTTTGGACAATACCTCTGTAAGGGTATGATTCATAACTGCCACCATGTCTTGTAAAGTATACGCAATGGGCGCACTAGATTTACTTGGCGTCCCTTGAGCGGGAGTTATAGGTTCTGACACGTGGGGAGAGTTAGTCGGCATAATTCCCCCTTGTCAATTTCTTCTGGTGATAAATCTTTTAAAGCCAGAATATGGTCTTTAAAATTTATAGTAAGATCAGTGCATTTGGTACACATTCTAAGAGGGGGTTCCACAATGGCTTCTAAACATAATGAACAAGGAGTTTCCTCTATGTCAGACATGTTTAACAGACTAGTAATGAGACCAGCAAGCTTGGAAAACACTTTAATAAATGTGAAAAAGCAGAATATAAAAACGGTACTGTGCCTTTAAGGGAAAAAAACAATCACATAAACTGCAAAACAGTGAAAAAAAGCAGTAAACTCTACAAAATGTTTACAGTGTGTATAATAGACTAAAATAGCATTGCACCCACTTGCAAATGGATGATTAACCCCTCAGGCTCAAAAACGAATAAAAAAAACCGGTAAAACCGTTATAAACAGTCACAAGCAAACTGCCACAGCTCTACTGTGGCTCCTACCTGCCCATAAAACGACTTTTGTAGGCATAAAAACCCTTTACAGAGGTCCTATATGTCAGGGGACTCCTTCAGGGAAGCTGGATGTCTCAGACTGTAAAAACTACTGCGCAATTAGAGCGTGAAAATAGGCCCCTCCCACCATGCACTCAAAGTGAAAGGGCCATAAATAACTACTCCTAGGAGAAATCTAGTCAGCCATGTGGAAAACTAGGCCCCAAATAAAGATTTATCACCCTCAGTAAAAAACATTTTTTATATATCATGCAAACGTTTTATATACTAAGTAGTAATAGCAAGTAACATAAATATTACCCTTTACTGCAAGCATGATCCCAGTCGTTTGTTAAATCACTGTAATCAGGCTTACCTTAAATATATCAGGCACTGTCAGCATTTTCTAGACCTTATCATCTCTCTAGAAAAAAATATACTGAACATACCTCAGAGCAGTTAATTCTGCAGGCCATTCCCCCAGCTGAAGTTTTCCCATACTCTTCAGTTATGTGTGAGAACAGCAGTGGACCTTAGTTACAACCTGCTAAGATCATTAAAAACCTCAGGCAGAACTCTTCTTCTAATTTCTGCCTGAGGTAAAAACAGTACAACGCCGGTATCATTTAAAAATAACAAACTTTTGATTGAAGATAAACTACACTAAATCACCACATATCTCTTGATACTTCCTTTCTTGTCGAGAGCTGCAAGAGAATGACTGGGAGTGGCAGTTAGGGGAGGAGCTATATAGACAGCTCTGCTGTGGGTGTCCTCTTGCAGCTTCCTGTTGGGAAGGAGAATATCCCACAAGTAATGGATGAATCCGTGGACTGGATACACCTTACAAGAGAAACATCAAGCTTTATTCAGACATCTTCAAATCTTTTAATAATCTAACTTGTTTCAGCAGTATTAGCCGTACTCATAGATGACATCTATAAGTACGGCTAATACAGCTGAAACACATTAGATGATTCCTGCCTGAACCTACATTGATGTATATACCACCACTGCTGTTTTTAAAGAAGTTAGAATAAAGCTTGATGTTTTTATTATCTTCACTTTGGGAACATTATTTTTCTATATTTGGATTACTACCTCACCAGAGTCCCCATTAGACAATTTTCTCCAGGATACCGCATTTAAAACCATATAGTTAGCGGTCAGCAGCTGATGACATCATCATTGGGAGTGCAACCTGAAACAGGAATGCTGGATTGTTCAGCATGGTTCGACTTACAAGAGTGACAAGCTGCGAGTTGGAAATTCTGTCCCAGCAGACCTTCTACCACTTATCCCTGCAAGAAGGGTGAATCCTCTGTTTGATGCAGAGTGAGATGTGTTAAAGTTGTAATATTGCGCATGAGACTTACCAGTAAGAGGTCCCCTGTTTGCAAAACCGCTTGAGAATCAGAGCAAAACAGGGTATGGGATTATATTTATTTTGTCATCCATGACACGCTGCTGTAAAGAAATCTACATACCGCTCTCCACATTGTGCCCGTGAAGATTTATTTATATAATTATATGTATACATCCTGATCTATACTCACAGATTATTAGGAATCTTTTTTCTAGACATATATATTCTAAAATGATCCTCCAGCACTGCGAGATTCCTAGGGAAATTTTCAAAAGGCAGATTTTGCTTTACTTCTCCAAGGTGCGTTCCCTGCATTTCTGTATGTAAAGGACAAGCCCAGAGCAATATAACACTGCATGACATGACAGTTCTGCTGTATTAACACTTTGGCCTCTAGTTATCAAGCTGTCTACTTACCTGCATTCGCCGGCCCAATACGCTCGCCTAAGCTCGCCTTACATCGCCGCCGCGGACATGAATACGTTTGCCAAAGTTATCAAGAAAGCTGTCAAGAAGCCGGGCACCAAGTACGGTGCGATGAGCAGCGGACTGTTGTTAACTGACAGTCATCGATCTCGTTGCTCATCGGCTTCTTCACAGCTTTCTTGCTAGCCTGTCACTAAGCACCCACACTAAACTATACTGTTTTACCCCCTAAACCACCGCTCCCGGACCCCGCCGCAACTAAATAAATATATTAACCCCTAAACCGCCGCTCCCGGCCCCCGCCGCCACCTACATTATACCTATTAATCCCTAATCTGCCACCCCCTATACGGCCGCCACCTACATAAAGTTATTAACCCCTATCCTGCCGATCCCGGACCCCGCCGCAAATAAATTAATTGTTGAACCCCTAAACCGCTGCACCCGGACCCCGCTGCCACCTACAGTACATTGATTAACCCCTAATCTACCCCCCTATACCGCCGCCAATATATTAAATGAATTAACCCCAAAACCTAAGTCTAACCCTAACCCTAACACCCCCCTAACTTAAATATTATTTAAATTAATCTAAAAAAATATTCCTATAATTAAATAAATTATTCCTATTTAAAACTAAATACTTACCTATAAAATAAACCCTAAGATAGCTACAATATAACTAATAATTAGATTATAGCTATTTTAGGGTTTATTTTTATTTTACAGGCAACTTTGTATTTATTTTAACTAGGTACAATAGCTATTAAATAGTTATTAACTATTTAATAGCTACCTAGCTAAAATAACTTCAAAATTACCTGTAAAATAAATCCTAACCTAAGTTACAAATACACCTAACACTACACTATCAATAAATTAATTAAATAAATTAACTACAATGATCTATAATAAAATACAATTAAATAAACTAAACTATATTACAAAAACAAACAAACACTAAATTACAAAAAATAAAAAAATATTACAAGAAATTTAATCTAATTACACCTAATCTAAGCCCCCTAATAAAATAAAAAAGCCCCCCAAAATAATAAAATTACCTATCCTAAACTAAATTACAAATAGTAGTAATCAGCTCTTTTACCAGCCCTTAAAAGGGCCTTTTGCAGGGCATTGCCCCAAAGTAATCAGCTCTTTTACCTGTAAAAAAAAGAAATACAATACCCCCCAACATTACAACCCCCCACCCACACACCTCTACTCTAAAACCCACTCGATCCCCCCTTAAATAAACCTAACACTACCCCATTGAAGATCACCCTACCTTGAGCCGTGTTCACCCAGCCGGGCACCACTGGTCATCCGATGTGGCAGAAAAGGACATCCAGACCGGCAGAAGTCTTCATCCGATCGGGGCAGAAGAGGTCCTCCATCCGGCAGAAATCTTCATCCAAGCGGCATCTTCTATCTTCATCCTTGCGGTGATGAGCGGCTCCATCTTGAAGACCTCCGGCGCGGAACATCCTCCTTGGCCGACGACTACCCGACGAATGACTGGTCCTTTAAATGACGTCATCCAAGATGGCGTCCCTCGAATTCCGATTGGCTGATAGGATTCTATCAGCCAATCGGAATTAAGGTAGGAAAAATCCGATTGGCTGATGTACTTTGGTGCAATGCCCCGCAAAAGGCCCTTTTAAGGGCTGGTAAAAGAGCTGATTACTACGATTTGTAATTTAGTTTAAGATAGGGAATTTTATTATTTTGGGGGGCTTTTTTATTTTATTAGGGGGCTTAGATTAGCTGTAATTAGATTAAACTTATTGTAATATTTTTTTATTTTTTGTAATTTAGTGTTTGTTTTTGTAATATAGTTTAGTTTATTTAATTGTATTTTATTATAGATAATTGTAGTTAATTGATTTAATTAATTTATTGATAGTGTAGTGTAAGGTGTATTTGTAACTTAGGTTAGGATTTATTTTACAGGTAATTTTGTAGTTATTTTAGCTAGGTAGCTATTAAATAGTTAATAACTATTTAATAGCTATTGTACCTAGTTAAAATAAATACAAAGTTGCCTGTAAAATAAAAATAAACCCTAAAATAGCTATAATGTAATTATTAGTTATATTGTAGCTATCTTAGGCCTAGATTTAGAGTTTGGCGGTAGCCGTGAAAACCAGCGTTAGAGGCTCCTAACGCTGGTTTTAGGCTACCGCCGGTATTTGGAGTCACTCAAAAAAGGGTCTAACGCTCACTTTTCAGCCGCGACTTTTCCATACCGCAGATCCCCTTACGTAAATTACGTATCCTATCTTTTCAATGGGATCTTTCTAACTCCGGTATTTAGAGTCGTTGCTGAAGTGAGCGTTAGAAATCTAACGACAAAACTCCAGCCGCAGAAAAAAAACAGGAGTTAAGAGCTTTTTGGGCTAACGCCGGTTCATAAAGCTCTTAACTACTGTGCCCTAAAGTACACTAACACCCATAAACTACCTATGTACCCCTAAACTGAGGTCCCCCCACATCGCCGCCACTCGATTAAATTTTTTTAACCCCTAATCTGCCGACCGCCACCTACGTTATACTTATGTACCCCTAATCTGCTAACCCCTAACACCGCCGACCCCTGTATTATATTTATTAACCCCTAACCTGCCCCCCACAACGTCGCCGCCAGCTACCTACAATAATTAACCCCTAATCTGCCGACCCCAAAGCGCCGCCACCTACATTATAGCTATGTACCCCTAATCTGCTGCCCCTAACACCGCCGACCCCTATATTATATTTATTAACCCCTAATCTGCCCCCCTCAACGTCGCCTCCACCTGCCTACACTTATTAACCCCTAATCTGCCGAGCGGACCGCACCGCTACTATAATAAAGTTATTAACCCCTAATCCACCTCACTAACCCTATAATAAATAGTATTAACCCCTAATCTGCCCTTCCTAACATCGCCGACACCTAACTTCAATTATTAACCCCTAATCTGCCGACCGGAGCTCACCGCTATTCTAATAAATGTATTAACCCTAAAGCTAAGTCTAACCCTAACCCTAACACCCCCCTAAATTAAATATAATTTTAATCTAACGAAATTAATTCTTAAATAAATTATTCCTATTTAAAGCTAAATACTTACCTGTAAAATAAATCCTAATATAGCTACAATATAAATTATAATTACATTGTAGCTATTTTAGGATTAATATTTATTTTACAGGCAACTTTGTAATTATTTTAACCAGGTACAATAGCTATTAAATAGTTAATAACTATTTAATAGTTACCTAGTTAAAATAATTACAAAATTACCTGTAAAATAAATCCTAACCTAAGTTACAATTAAACCTAACACTATACTATCATTAAATTAATTAAATTAAATACCTACAATTACCTACAATTAAACCTAACACTACACTATCAATACATTAATTAAATACAATATCTACAAATAACTACAATGAAATAAACTAACTAAAGTACAAAAAATAAAAAAGAACTAAGTTACAAAAAATAAAAAAATATTTACAAACATAAGAAAAAATATTACAACAATTTTAAACTAATTACACCTACTCTAAACCCCCTAATAAAATAACAAAGACCCCCAAAATAAAAAATGCCCTACCCTATTCTAAATTACTAAAGTTAAAAGCTCTTTTACCTTACCAGCCCTGAACAGGGCCCTTTGCGGGGCATGCCCCAAGAAGTTCAGCTCTTTTGCCTGTAAAAAAAAATATACAATACCCCCCCCCCAACATTACAACCCACCACCCACATACCCCTAATCTAACCCAAACCCCCCTTAAATAAACCTAACACTAAGCCCCTGAAGATCTTCCTACCTTGTCTTCACCCTACCAGGTTCACCGATCCGTCCTGAAGAGCTCCTCCGATGTCCTGATCCAAGCCCAAGCGGGGGGCTGAAGATGTCCAAGATCCGGTCGAAGTCTTCATCCAAGCGGGGCAGAAGAGGTCTTCCATCCGATTGAAGTCTTCATCCAGGCGGCATCTTCTATCGTCATCCATCCGGAGCAAAGCGGCAGCATCCTGAAGACCTCCGACGCGGAACATCCATCCGGCCCGACGACTGAACGACGAATGACGGTTCCTTTAAATGACGTCATCCAAGATGGCGTCCCTCGAATTCCGATTGGCTGATAGGATTCCATTCCGATCAGCCAATAGAATGCGAGCTCAATCTGATTGGCTGATTGGATCAGCCAATCGGATTGAACTTGATTCTGATTGGCTGATTCCATCAGCCAATCAGAATATTCCTACCTTAATTCCGATTGGCTGATAGAATCCTATCAGCCAATCGGAATTCGAGGGACGCCATCTTGGATGACGTCATTTAAAGGAACCGTCATTCGTCGTTCAGTCGTCGGGCCAGATGGATGTTCCGCGTCGGAGGTCTTCAGGATGCTGCCGCTTCGCTCCGGATGGATGACGATAGAAGATGCCGCCTGGATGAAGACTTCAATCGGATGGAAGACCTCTTCTGCCCCGCTTGGATGAAGACTTCGACCGGATCTTGGACATCTTCAGCCCCCCGCTTGGGCTTGGATCAGGACATCGGAGGAGCTCTTCAGGACGGATCGGTGAACCTGGTAGGGTGAAGACAAGGTAGGAAGATCTTCAGGGGCTTAGTGTTAGGTTTATTTAAGGGGGGTTTGGGTTAGATTAGGGGTATGTGGGTGGTGGGTTGTAATGTTGGGGGGGGGTATTGTATATTTTTTTTACAGGCAAAAGAGCTGAAATTCTTGGGGCATGCCCCGCAAAGGGCCCTGTTCAGGGCTGGTGAGGTAAAAGAGCTTTTAACTTTAGTAATTTAGAATAGGGTAGGGCATTTTTTATTTTGGGGGTCTTTGTTATTTTATTAGGGGGTTTAGAGTAGGTGTAATTAGTTTAAAATTGTTGTAATATTTTTTCTTATGTTTGTAAATATTTTTTTATTTTTTGTAACTTAGTTCTTTTTTATTTTTTGTACTTTAGTTTGTTTATTTCATTGTAGTTATTTGTAGATATTGTATTTAATTAATGTATTGATAGTGTAGTGTTAGGTTTAATTGTAGGTAATTGTAGGTATTTAATTAATTTAATGATAGTATAGTGTTAGGTTTAATTGTAATTTAGGTTAGGATTTATTTTACAGGTAATTTTGTAATTATTTTAACTAGGTAACTATTAAATAGTTCTTAACTATTTAATAGCTATTGTACCTGGTTAAAATAATTACAAAGTTGCCTGTAAAATAAATATTAATCCTAAAATAGCTACAATGTAATTATAATTTATATTGTAGCTATATTAGGATTTATTTTACAGGTAAGTATTTAGCTTTAAATAGGAATAATTTATTTAAGAAGAGTTAATTAATTTTGTTAGATTAAAATTATATTTAATTTAGGGGGGTGTTAGTGTTAGGGTTAGACTTAGCTTTAGGGGTTAATACATTTATTAGAATAGCGGTGAGCTCCGGTCGGCAGATTAGGGGTTAATAATTGAAGTTAGGTGTCGGCGATGTTAGGGAGGGCAGATTAGGGGTTAATACTATGTATTATAGGGTTAGTGAGGCGGATTAGGGGTTAATAACTTTATTATAATAGCGTTGCGGTCCGCTCGGCAGATTAGGGGTTAATAAGTGTAGGCAGGTGGAGGCGACGTTGTGGGGGGCAGATTAGGGGTTAATAAATATAATATAGGGGTCGGCGGTGTTAGGGGCAGCAGATTAGGGGTACATAGGGATAATGTAAGTAGCGGCGGTTTACGGAGCGGCAGATTAGGGGTTAATTATTGTAGGTAGCTGGCGGCGACGTTGTGGGGGGCAGGTTAGGGGTTAATAAGAGTAAGGCTAGGGGTGTTTAGACTCGGGGTACATGTTAGGGTGTTAGGTGCAGACGTAGGAAGTGTTTCCCCATAGCAAACAATGGGGCTGCGTTAGGAGCTGAACGCGGCTTTTTTGCAGGTGTTAGTTTTTTTTTCAGCTCAAACAGCCCCATTGTTTCCTATGGGGGAATCGTGCACGAGCACGTTTTTGAGGCTGGCCGCGTCCGTAAGCAACTCTGGTATTGAGAGTTGGAGTGGCGTTAAATATGCCTCTACGCTCCCTTTTTGGAGCCTAACGCAGCAATTCTGTGGACTCTCAATACCAGAGTTATTTTTATGGTGCGGCCAGAAAAAAGCCGGCGTTAGCTACGCGGGTCGTTACCGACAAAACTCTAAATCTAGCCGTTAGGGTTTATTTTATAGGTAAGAATTTAGTTTTAAATAGGAATAATTTAATTATTGGAATATTTATTTATATTAATTTAAATAATATTTAAGTTAGGAGGTTGTTAGGGTTAGACTTAGGTTTTGGGGTTAATTCATTTAATATATTGGCGGTGGTGTAGGGGGGGTACATTAGGGGTTAATCAATGTACTGTAGGTGGCGGCGGTGTAGGGGGGGCAGGATAGGGGTTAATAAATGTAATGTAGGTGGCGGCGGTGTCCGTGAGCAGCGGTTTAGGGGTTAATATATTTATTTAGTTGTGGCAGGGTCCGGGAGCGGCGGTTTAGGGGTTAATAAGTTTATTATAGTGGCGGCGGGGTCCGGGAGTGGCGGTTTAGGGGGTAATAAGTTTATTACAGTGGCGGCGGGGTCCAGGAGCGGCGGTTTAGGGGTTAATAAGTATAAAGTAGGTGGCGGCAGTGTAGGGGGGGCAGATTAGGGGTGTTTAGACTCGGGGTACATGTTAGGGTGTTAGGTGCAGACACTTTCCATAGAAATCAATGGGATATCGGGCAGCAGCGAACATGAGCTCTCGCTGCTGTCAGACTCCCATTGATTCCTATGGGATCCGCCGCCTCCAGGGCGGCGGATTGAAAACCAGGTACGCTGGCCCGGAATAGTGGCGAGCGTACCTGGTAGGTATTTGATAACTACCAAAAGTAGTCAGATGGTGCCGAACTTGCATTTGGAACATCTGTAGTGACGTAAACATCGATCTGTGTCGGACTGAGTCTGGCGGATCGTATGTTACGTCACTAAATTTTACTTTTGCCGGGCTGTAGGGCTTGATAACTACGGTGAATCAGCCTCGCCACAAATACGCTGTGGAATTCCAGCGTATTTGCGGTTGACGGCTTGATAACTAGAGGCCTTTGTGATTTATATTTTATATCACTTTACACTTCTGATTACATTTAAACATTGCACTTTCTATTTTGTATTTTATTTTGTGTACAGTGTTTTGATTTTACAAATTCTGATTATAGAGCAGATTTCACAGGGGCAGAACTTAAATGCATTTTCTAAGAAAGGGGGAGGAACCTGGAAATCCCAGAGAGATGAGAGATGCTTTCCATAGAACGTAATGAATCTTTCTGGGATAGAAAAATTCACCTGGGACAAAGAGGGTAGCTGGAGAATCCCTGTGGCTGATATAAAGGCTCCATTTGTATCAATTCCAAATTAAACTGAAATGTTTTCACTTTGGTTCAACTTACTTTTGTCTATACTTTAGCATATATTACTTTTGTGTTAGTTATAATAAGTGTATTGTGAATTTTGAGCAAATATCACATGCAAACAGCTGGTGAGACAAATCAGTAAGACCAGCTTGTTTAAAATGCTTAGAAAATGTCATAAGACTTGTTAAAGAGATTCAGATATACCCTGGGAACTTCCCTGTTCAGTCCAGGGAACTGCCCTCTCCCTCCCACTTTCTGAAAGTGTAAGTTTTAGTTTGCAATGCAGCAAATTCAAGGTGCAATGTAATTTGTATATATAAACAGAAATATACAAAGTATGATCCTAATTTGTTAAAGTAATACATAAGTGTAACAAAGCTGCATGGCACTGGGCTTGTCTCTCCATCTTTATTTCTTAATAGAGTAACTGCAAAAAACTATTATAAGGGGCTAAAAGTGGCAGCTGAGGAGTGCTTGAAAAAAACTGGCACTGAAAAGTGCCTTTACATAGCGCTCTATGAGAGCTGTGTATTCACTGTAAATATATGCTTATATATTATATATATGCTTACTGGCCACTTTATTAGATACACCTGTTCAATTGTTTGGTAACACAAATTGCTAATCAGCCAATCACATGGCAGCAACTCAATGCATTTAGGCATCTAGACATGGTGAAGATGACTTGCTGAAGTTCAAACCGAGCATCAGGATGGGGAAGAAAGGGGATTTAAGTGACTTTCCACCATGAATGTGGCATGGTTGTTGGTGCCAGATGGGCTGGTCTGAGTATTTAAAAAACTGCTGATCTACTGGGATTTTCACGCACAACCATCTCTAGGGTTTACAGAGAATGGTCCAAAAAAGAGAAAATATCCAGTGAGCGGCAGTTGTGTGGACGAAAATGCCTTGTTTATGTCAGGGGTCAGAGGAGAATGGGCAGACTGGTTTGAGATGATAGAAAGGCAACAGTAACTCAAATAACCACTCGTTACAACCAAGGTATGCAGAATACCATCTCTTAACGCCACTCCTGTCAGCTCAGGAAACTGAGGCTACAATTCGCACAATCTCACCAAAATTGGACAATAGATGATTGGAAAAACGTTGCCTGGTCTGATGAGTCTCGATTTCAGCTGTGACATTCAGATGGTAGGGTGAGAATTTGCCGTAAACAACATGAAAGAATGTATCCATCCTGCCTTGTATCAATGGTGGTGTAATGGTGTAGGGGATATTTTCTTGGCACACTTTGGGCCATCATTGTAAGAACTGCAAAATTCTAGGAATTCTAAAAGAATGCAAGGAAAAAATGTGATTTCTACACCAAGCAATAAAAGCCTTCCAGACCTTATGATGAATAACCTGAATAGTTTCTTTTTTGAAAGTAAGAATTCTGACAACCTTGTTAAGAATTTTTAGATCCTGAACTGGTCTGAAAGTACCCTCCTTTTTTGGAACAATGAAGATATTTGAATTAAATCCCATCCCCTGTTCCTGCAAAGGAACTGAAGAAATCACTCCCAGAGTTTCCAGATCTGAAACTGACTAAAATAAACTGGGCCCTTAAGGGATTCCTTAGAACATTCGACAGAAAAAAAACTTCCTCTGGGAGGCAATGTTCTAAAAGGAACATAAAGTTGATTTCTCCTCTTAGAAGCAAAGCACCTCTGGCCCAGTCAGGATACATAAAGCAAATTGGAGCAGACCTAAGCAAGCCAAAAAAATTCACCCCTACTTCCAAGTCGGCATGAAGGTGTGCCCCCCCCCCAATCCAGAGGCTCTTGTAGGGGCAGAATAGACCTTTTTCAGGAATATTGGTTTAAGTCTATTCCAGATCCCAGTGTATTCCCTCTCTGTCCTCTGAGGGGAATAACGGGCCTCACTGCATTTTGAGAACCCCTTTCAGTAACAATGCAGAATTCACCTGTTTTTCTGTGAAGGCAAAAATTAAGAGACTCAGGAGAATCAGGAAGTGGGAGAGATTTTGCCTCAACTGTTATGTCTTGTGGATTCACACCACCTTGTGAAATAAATGGTGTGGTATATGCAGAGGTAACTGGTGATCTATTTCTGAGCATCAAGTGTTAGAAGCATGGGCGTGTGTGTGTGTGTGTGTGTATATATATATATATATATATATATATATATATATATACTGTTTATATATACAACCCCAGTTCCGAAAAAGTTGGGATAGTAAGGAAAATGAAAAAAATAACAAAAAGAGTCATTAGAAAATTCAATTCACCCTGTACTATATTGAAAACACATTATTAACACATTATTTTATGTTCACAAGAATTTAATGTATTTTTGAAAATAAACACTTGTAGCAGAGAGGCAGTAGGATCTGTAATATCTTTTGGGTAGGCAGAGACAAGCAAGTAACTACTCTTGGTAATAGTAGCAGAGAGGCAGTAGGATCTGTAATATCTTTTGGGTAGGCAGAGACAAGCAAGTAACTACTCTTGGTAATTGTAGCAGAGAGGCAGTAGGATCTGTAATATCTTTTTGGTAAGCAGAGATAAGCAAATAACTACTCTTGGTAACTGTAATAATAACCCCTTTCCACCAAGAACTAGACGACACATAGCTTGGGAGTCAACAACGACTTTTTCTTCAACCAGAAAAACAAACACTTTTTTTTTAAAAAACAGTCTCTCCTACAAGGGGTTTCCCAACTGAAACAGCAGGGAGTTTAAACAGTAACATACAGTTTAACATACATTTTAACCATTAGCCTAAATAACAATTCCTGCATAGTTCATAAGTGGCGAGGTTTGCCACAATGCTCCCCCAGAACCAAGCCGGCATACCCAGTCTGATCCCAACAGATTGGCTTGGGGAGGTCCGGAGGAATGTTTACAGACCAAGGTTCAAGTTCAGTTTGTCTGGACAACCCGTTTTGCTTCCCAGGTGGTAATGGATTGTTAAGTCAAACGGCTGCAGCGCTAAACTCCAGCGCAACAGCCGGGCATTGTCTCCGGATACCCTGTTCAGTCACACCAACGGGTTGTGATCTGTGAGCAGGGAAAATTGTTGTCCATATAGATATGGCTGAAGTTTCTTGAGGGCCCACACCCCGGCCAGGCATTCCTTTTCAATGGCGGCGTAGCTAACTTCTCGGGGTAACCGTTTCCTGCTTAGGTAGGCCACAGGATGCTAGCCGCCATCAGCCCCGACTTGGCTCAGCACGGCTCCCAATCCAAACATCCAAACATAGAAGCGTCTGTATGGACGAGAAAGCGTTTAGTTGGATCCGGGGCAGCAAGGATAGGGGCATTTACGAGAGCGTTTTTCAGTTCTTGGAATGCTTGTTCACACTCTGGGCTCCAGGTAACAATCTTAGGAAGGTTTTTACGGGTGAGATCGGTGATGGGTTTGGCTAGGGTACTATAATTAGGTACGAACTTCTTATAATAGCCTGCGGTACCTAGAAAGGCTAGCACTTGGATCTTGGTACGGGGAGTGAGCCACTTGGCTATGGCCTCTACCTTGGCCGGTTCGGGCTTCTGCTGCCCACTACCTACTCGGTGCCCTAGGTACTGGACCTCCGCCATCCTTATATGACATTTGCTAGGCTTAAGGGTTAATCCTGCCTCCCTAATGTGATCTAGGATTGCCCCTATATGGTTCAAATGCTTGTCCCAGGAGCTGCTAAATATAGCTATGTCGTCTAAATAGGTGCATGCGTACTCTTGGGACCCATCCAGTAGCCGATCTACCATTCGCTGGAAAGTAGCCGGAGCATACTTCATCCCGAATGGCATGACCTTGAATTGGTACAGGCCAAACGGGGTGACGAACGCTGATTTGGGGATGGCATCCTCGGCTAGTGGGATCTGCCAGTACCCCTTACACAGATCTATGGTTGTGAGGTACTGGCCTCGAGCCATTTTATCCAGGAGCTCATCTATCCGGGGCATAGGGTAGGAGTCAGAGACGGTTTTATCATTAAGTTTCCGGTAGTCTACGCAGAAGCGGGTCGTGCCGTCCCGCTTCGGTACTAGAACTACCGGCGAGGCCCAGGGGCTGTCTGAGTGCTCAATCACTCCTAACTGTAGCATCTCGTCAATCTCCTTCCGCATATGTTCTCTCACCGATTCTGGTATGCGGTAAGGAGGTTGACGCATGGGGAGGTGACCTGGGGTTTCTAACCCTATGGGTGGCCAGTCGGGTATATCCAGGCATGTTGGAGAACGTGTCTCTCTTTTCCTGCAGTAGCTCTGCTATATGAGCTCGTTCCCGAGGACTTAACCGCTCACCCAATTGTACCTCTCCCAGACCTTTGTTCCGGTTCTTCATTCCTAGGAGGTCGGGAAGAGGTAAACTGTCTGTGTCGTCCGCGGCAGGGGCGCAAATAGCATTCACCTCCTCTGCGCGTTCATGATACGGCTTCAACATATTTACATGGAGCATGCGTCTACCGCCTGCTCCAGTACATGGGCCGATCACATAGGTGGTGTCACAGATTTGTTCCACCACCTTGTATGGGCCCTGCCAGGAGGCCTGCAGTTTATCATTTTTGACCGGTTTTAAGATTAGCACCTTCTGCCCAGTCTGAAAACTGCGGTCCCTGGCGCCCCTATCATACCAACGGTGCTGACGGGTTTGAGCTGCCTGAAGGTTGAAGCGGACGGCCCGAGTCGGGGCCTCCAGGCGCTCCCTAAACTCCAGCACGTATGGTACGATAGGAGTACCGTCACTAGTTACTTCCCCCTCCCAATGCTCTCGGATTAAGTCTAGGGGACCCCATACCCTCCTTCCAAATAATAATTCAAAGGGAGAGAACCCCATGGACTCCTGAGGTACCTCCCGGTAGGCGAAAAGCAAATGGGGTAGAAACCGCTCCCAGTTCTTCTGGGTATCTATGAACAGAGCCCATTAGACTGGGGTGATAAGCGGAATTTACAATAGGTTTCACCCCACATGCTCTCCACAACTGGTGGGTAATCTCGGCCGTAAACTGGGTGCCCTGGTCCAAAATAATCTCCCGGGGAAATCCCATGCGGGAGAAGATTTTGATGAGGGCATCCGCCACCATCTCGGCATGAATATTAGCCAGAGCCACCGCCTCGGGATATCGGGTGGCATAATCCACGACCGTGAGTATATACCTCTTTCCCGAGGGGCTAGGCTTGGCTAGGGGGCCAATGAGGTCCACCGCCACTCGACTAAAAGGCTGCTCTATTATGGGGAGGGAGTGTAGCTTCGCCTTATATCGGTCTCCTCTTTTCCCTACTCGTTGGCAGGTGTCACACGTCTGGCAATACTGCCTAATATCTTTGGTGATCCCTGGCCAAAAGAAATTCTGAGTTAGGCGGTGCTTTGTCTGACTAACTGCTAGGTGGCCTGACAGTGGAATATCGTGGGCAACCCGTAGCAGTTCTCGTCTATACCTCTGAGGTACTATTAACTGCTGAATGGACAGGGGAATAGATCCAGCCATTATCTTCTCTGCATACCTGTACAGTAACCCCTTGTCCCAACCGTACCTCTCTCCTTCCAACCCTGCCTGATTCTGGTCTACCTTATCCCTATATACTTGCAACAAGGGGTCAGTGGCCACTTCGCTACCAAACTCTAGTGGAGGGGCCCAAGAGACATTAGGGGGGTGATTGCTTACCTGAGCCTCAGAGTGATCAGCCAGTGCGTTGGTGCGGGCCTGTTGTCGGGTAACCACGGGCAGTGCTGCTTGTGGGAAGGTTCGGGGTGCAAACGCTGAAGTCAGCTCCCCTAAGTCGTTGCACAAAATAACGTCTGCGGGCAAATTTTGCATAAGGCCCACTTCTACGTTCCCCGACCCTGCTCCCCAATCCAAGTGTACTTTGGCCGTGGGAATCTTGTAAATGGCTCCCCTGGCCACCCGGATAGCTACACAGTCTCCGGTGAGTTGATTGGTGGAAGCTAAATGTTGCCGGAGCAAGGTTATGGTGGCCCCAGAGTCATGCAGCCCTTGGACATTTCGGCCCTCTATATAGACCACCTGGCAGTGGTTTTGTAGGTTGTCCGAAGCGGCCTGTACTGGGTTTACCTCGTGTAAGATGCCCAAGGGTTCCTCGTGGAAGACTGCGGGTTGGGTCTGTAGTTGGAGCTCGTTCTGGTAGCAGTGTACAGCTTCCCGGTTGTTTGACAAGTTGTTCTGGTTGTTCCAGGTGGATCGGTTCTTGTTCCTGGGACAGTCTCTCTGAATGTGCCCTTGTTGGTTACAAAGATGGCAATGGATAGCTGATCAAGTCTGGTATCGGGGAGGGGGTGGGTGGATTCCCCCTCCAGGACGGGGTAGCAGAGGTGTGGGAGCTGCCGTGGGGGTTGGGGTGACCCCAATACTGGAGTGTTGCTGTGTTCGTTGAGCTCTCCGAGCGTCTTGGTATTCGTCGGCCAAGGTCGCTGCGGTATGTACCGTGCACGGTTTTCGATCTCTCAGCCAGTTTTGCAATTTGGTGGACACCCCTTGGAAGAATTGCTCCATCAACAGGAGTTGTAAAAGGTCTTCCAACTGGGTGACTTGGGCTGCCTGCAACCAGCCTTTAGCGGCCCTGGTTAGCCGATGCTCCCACTCAGTGTGGGTATCTTTCTCCAGCTTCTTCAGGTCTCGGAACCACTGTCGGTATGCCTCCAGGGTAATAGCATACCTAGTCAGGATGGCCTGTTTTACCTTTTGGTAGTCCCTGCTGTCCTCATCTGGTATGGTGCGGTAGGCTTCAGCGGCCCGCCCGGATAACTTGCCAGCCAGTAGGGGAACTTGGTCAGCGGTACTAATATTATGCAGTTGGCATAATCGCTCAAAGTCCTGTAGGTACCCATCGATATCCTCCGTGTCGGTATGATCCTTGAATGCGTGGTAGGGAATCTTAGCTTTCCCTGTACCAGCACTGGAGTGTACTGGTAGCCCCTCTCCGGGTCTCGGGGTGGTTTGTCGGGTCACCATCAAGTACTCCTGTACATCTGCTGATGTCCGTGTCAGGAGCTCCTCTGAATGGGGTAGCAGAAAAAAAGCCAACCGGGTCCGCATCTCTTTTTGGAATTCGGTTTTGTTGTTCGCCATGGGTACGGCCGTACCTGCTACCCGATCTCCCTCCATGAGCTCGGCAATCAGCCTTGCTTTGGTTTTATTGCTGGCAATAATTCCTCTCACCTCCAGTAATTCCTTCAATGCAGTTCTCTTTAGTCTGGTATAATCTGTCCCCATTCACCGTCTGTTCATATACATCACATGTCCTACGACTTGCTGTGTGGTTTGAATCCCGTCGCTAGCCACCAATTGTAGCAGAGAGGCAGTAGGATCTGTAATATCTTTTGGGTAGGCAGAGACAAGCAAGTAACTACTCTTGGTAATTGTAGCAGAGAGGCAGTAGGATCTGTAATATCTTTTGGGTAGGCAGAGACAAGCAAGTAACTACTCTTGGTAATTGTAGCAGAGAGGCAGTAGGATCTGTAATATCTTTTTGGTAAGCAGAGATAAGCAAATAACTACTCTTGGTAACTGTAATAATAACCCCTTTCCACCAAGAACTAGACGACACATAGCTTGGGAGTCAACAACGACTTTTTCTTCAACCGGAAAAACAAACACTTTTTTTTAAAAACAGTTTCCCCTACAAGGGGTTTCCCAACTGAAACAGCAGGGAGTTTAAACAGTAAAATACAGTTTAACATACATTTTAACCATTAGCCTAAATAACAATTCCTGCATAGTTCATAAGTGGCGAGGTTTGCCACAACACTCATTTCAAATCGGATGACTGCATCACACTCCAAAAAAGTTGGGACAGTCGACTGTGTAACATCACCTTTTCTTTTAATAACACTTACTAAGCATTTGGGCACTGAAAACCAGTTGGTTAAGTTTAGCAAGCGGAATTTCCCCCATTCATCCATTATGCATGTCTTCAGCTGCGCAACTGTATGCTGCCTTTGTTGCCTTATTTTGCACTTTAAAATGTGCCACACATTCTTAATCGGAGACAGGTAAGGACTGCAGGCAGGCCGTGCTAGCACCCGCACTCTCTGTTTACGCAACCATGCGCTTGTAGTCCGGGCAGAATGTGGTTTGGCATTGTCCTGCTGGAAAATGCAGGAATGTCCCTGGAAAAGACGACGTCTGTATGGCAGAATATGTTACTCCAAAATGTATACGTATCTTTCTGCATTAATAATGTCCTCATAGATGTGCAAGCTGCCCATGCCATGGACACTGACACACCCCCATACCATGTCAGATGCTAGCTTTTGGACTTGATGCTAACAGCCCGGATGGTCCTTTTTCTCTTTGGCCCTGAGAACATACCGGCTGTTTTGTCCAAAAACTATTTGAAATGTTGACTCGTCGGACCACAAAACACAATTACACTGTGCTACTGTCCGTCTCTGATGAGACAGAGCCCAGAGAAGTCGGCGGCGCTTCTGGACCTTGTTGCTGTATGGCTTCTGCTTTGCATAGTAAAGCCTTAACTTGCATCTGTGGATGCAGCAGCAAATGGTTTTATAGTGTGCACTGTAGAAGGTAAAATGCCCAAAATCCTACCTATTTTTTGTGGGGGAATGTTGTTCTTAAATTGTTGGATTATTTACTGACTCATCTGCCTCTTGAAGGACTAGGCCTTTTTTGGAGGCTCCTTATATACTATGATTACACGATTGCCTCACCTGTTTCACATCACCTTCTTATTTCAACTTTTCACATCGCTATTAGTCCTAAATTGCCCCTGTCCCAATGTTTTTTGTAATATGTTGTAGTCATAAGATTTGAAATGAGTGTATATTTTAAAAAATACATTAAATTCACAAAGTAAAACGTAAAATAATTTGTTAATAATGTGTTTTCAATATAGTACAGGGTGAATTTAGTTTTCAAATGACTCTTTTTGTTTGTTTGTTTTTGCATTTTCCATACAGTTCAAACTTTTTCGGAATTGGGGTTGTACATACATAGACACACACACACAAATACAAAGACACACATAAATATACACAAAAAAGGAGAAAATAATGTACTTTCGCACTTATCCCCCATAGCTGCCCCACAGTACTCTGAGATCTCCCAATACTCGGAAAAAACAATGGTAAAGTCAAAAAAAATATATGGGAAGCGCTAAAAGCTAGGGAATATGGACAACATTACAATAAATTAATTAAATACATAACATTTATTAGAAAGAAAACCATAATACTGTTAAAACACCCTGATGTTAATCCGTAAATAAGTTATGGCCACAACTATTGATATTGCACTAATACTATAAAATAGTGGAACAATCACATGACACAGTCCAGCTCATATGTGAATAAAATAAATGATGCCGTTTTCCTGTAAATGCTACAGAGATTCAAGCCCATAGTTTTTGAGCAAAGTTAATCAATAGTTCTGGCTATTTGTCATCAAATCACCCCAATATCCTCTTACCGGACCTGCGTTGGTTTGCAGCCTTATTGATTCCACGGTCTGTTATTCTGAGTTAATTCAGCATCACTGTGTTGTAGACTCCAGCTACACTTTTGTCCGGCGTGTGTGTATTCTCGGTGTCTCTCCCAGAGATTGCGCCCACTTGAATCCTTTTAACAGTATTATGGTTTTCTAACTAATTAATGTTATGTATTTAATTCACTTATTGTAATGTTGTCCATATTCCCTAGCTTTTAGCGCTTCCCATATATTTTTTATTTTAAAGACAGACATAAACCCAGATGCACACACTCAAAAATACACACATAAATCCAGACAAACACACACGGACAAAGACACACATAAACACAGATACACACAAAAAAAGACACACATAAACCCAGACACACACACGGACATAGACACACATAAACACAGATACACAAACACACAAAAAGACACACATAAACCAAGACACACACGGACAAAGACACACATAAACACAGATACACACACAAAAAGACACACATAAACCCAGACACACACGGACATAGACACACATAAACACAGATACACAAACACACAAAAAGACACACATAAACAAAGACACACACGGACATAGACACACATAAACACAGATACACACACAAAAAGACACATAAACACAGATACACACACAAAAAGACACACATAAACCCAGACACACACACGGACATAGACACACATAAACACAGATACACACACAAAAAGACACACATAAACCCAGACACACACACGGACAAAGACACACATAAACGCAGATACACACACACAAAAAGACACACATAAACCCAGATGCACACACATAGACACACATTAGACTGTTGAAAAGGGAATTTAATTACCTAAGAAGCATCACTTGTACATATACATTAGCAGCCCCCTAAACCCTGCTTAATTTTATGTTATATACAGACTCCTGACTGCTGATGATCTGTACACTGATAATAAGCTCATGCACTGATAATGAGTACACTATACAGAATAATAATGCAGCATATTGGTCAAGTCAGTAAACCAAACTAATGTGAGCAAATGCCAATAACATAAAAGTCCATAAGAGCCCCCGATCATCTCAGAATTTAAAAAAAAGAGTCTAACTTTCTAAGCATAAAAATCCACATGAAAATACTTTGGTGATCAACTGGGTTAAGTATTTTTATTCTTGTCACAGAACAGAGTATAAACTGTAAGTTCTCGCTGGATGGTAACTGACTTTAGTTACCAGCCAGCAAGAATATAGTAAAGAACATTTACTCTCACACAATTCCCTTTAGCAAAGTAGTTGTCATATACTGCATATAATATATAAATATTGGTATTCTTAATATAAATTCTATGGACATTATTACCAAGCATTGACTGAATATCTTGCATATTGAGTGATCCATAATTGATTGATACTTGAAGTCTATGAACTCAGTATTCTGTACCATTGTTAACTATGTCAAATTACAAATATTAAATACCTTTTTATAGACATCAATATGTCTATATTAAAATATTTAAGAAGCTTATGTGTTTTACTAGTAAATACATAACAAATGGTAGGTCTTTGTTTTGCTAAAGATAAGTAACAGAGTTGGGTCACAGCATTCTCACCTGACAGGAATGAAATCTCGCTGATCATCAGCCACGTATCAGCAAAGTAGAACCGGCACAAGATGGCGCTACCCACTCGCTGTTCTAGGGGGATGGTGACAAACCTGGCACTGGGATTTTTATCATCCAGCACTGTCACAAAACCAACAGGTTCTGGTTCCCAGTCGGCCAGAAGACGTGATTTAAAGAGACACTCCGCTTTCTGGAAAATTTTCACTCCCCTTGAAAACATATTGTTGCAATGCGCCTGTGTTAAATATATAACAGAGCTTATGTTTTATTTCTGCTTTGGCTATACAATGAATGTGTAAACAAATAGTAAGCCAATAGTCATGTAACATATCTCAGCCTAATGTCACTATCCCTTTAAGACTGCCTTTCCTGATTCTGATGCTGTTTTGGGCAGTATTTACATTCAGCTTGCCTGCTTGATTAATTATTCATGCACCTGATTCCCTCAGCCTCTTTTTAAACCTTCTCAGGTCTAATGTGCTTTGCATTAACTTTGAAGTTGTGATCCTGAACAACAGAGGTCTGTGACTGTTTCTTGCATGAATTCAACCACGTTATTCAAGCTACAGCCTTTCCTATTTCCTATGCTTAAAATCATCAAATCGCAAGTATCCAAATAATTCCATTTTGTTACCTGGACACTGCTACTTAAGCTCTGAACTTTATTATAAATCAAGTATACTTTTGGTTATCATCACTCTCTAATTTACAACAGCATCTTACTCAGAACTTTATAACTATTCTCTGCTACAAGTTGTCATAGCTGAAATATCATTCTACAAATATGTTAACATATTCAGAACTCTGCATCTATGTGTTCAGTTAAAAGCTTTCATGTGATTCTCCAATATATGCATAAATAGTAATTAATGCTTAAAACTTGCAACTTGACTATCACCTGTGTGTCTCTGCTTATTACTGACATACAGCTATATATAATATTATGTACTGTGAACCTGCAACAAACCTTAGTTTGCATATATATATGCACAAATAGTAATCAATGTCTAAAACTTGCAACCTGACTATCACCTGTGCTGCTCTGCTTAATTCTGACATACAGCTCTATATAATATTATGTACTGTGAACCTGCAACAAACCTTAGTTTGCATCTAAGTGTCAATCTTCTACCAGTTTACTCTGAAGCCTGAACATTGCACATTGCTATATTTTTCTCTCATTGAATCCTGCAGCTACTCCTATTAACTAACTTTAAGTCACAGTGAAGCCAAAATATATTGTATACAAATGTTGCACTCTCCATGAATTCTACAATATCTTCTAGCAACTATGAATCACAGAATATTATCTATCCACGTCCAGGATACTCTTCCCCGGGTCAGGGGTTGGTGTCTTCAAATCCCTACCACTGCCCTGAGGGTCTGTGTCCTGAACGCATGTACACCAGAAAATGACAATTCAATACATTGTATCTGATAGCTATTTCCTTTTTAAATGTTTCTATTTTTTGATTGTGAAACCAAAGTTGAAGTAAATGTTTGCACACAACTGTTCTGTAGGACAGTGTCATTGGTAGACGCTGAAAATGCCTCACATGAATAAAAACCGAAAGTGTTTTTAACACAGCAAACTTTCATTTTATAAAATAACAAGAACTGATACATTTTAAAATGCCCCTTTTAAAGGGAAAAAAATATCAAAATTAAACGTTCATGTTTTATAAACAACATGCAGTTTTAAACAACTTTACACTTCTTTTGTCCAGTTTGTTTATAGGCAGTCAAGAGCATGCACGTGCCTTTAGCACACTATGGGCTAGATTGAAAGTGGCGTGCTAACTGTTGTGCTCTAGCGATAGGGAATTTATTGCTGGTTTTTTTAGGATAACGTGACTTCAGAACTCTTGGCCCAAAACACATAAACAATACATTAAAAAGTACAGTCACTCATAATAACAACACTGTCTAATAACAATTATTATAAAAAAAAAAAACTGCAAAAAATGTTATAAGGGCTCAAAGATATGAGGTCTCAGGTGTGCACATATATACAGTATTTATGTATTTATATGTGTATGTATTTACAGACATATATATATACACATATAAACACAAAGATTCATATGTATACATATATAGACATATATGTAAGCGCCCTTTGCAGTCAAGTAGCTGAAAACATGAAAAATCATATTATGCCATTTTCATATTTAATAAAGTGTTTAACTATGTATTTACTGTAAATATTTCACATTACAATGTTTTTCACATAGGGGAATATATTTTTAAAAAAGTATTTCTATATATATTTGTATATATCTATACCTATATATAATTCTATTTTACCAAAAAATCATATATATATATATATATATATATATATATATATATATATATATATATACAAATAGAAATATTAATTTAAGAAAAAAAAGCTTACTGCAAAAATCTTACTTCTAGAGAAGTTAACGCGTAAGCAGGGGCAATAAATAATATGCCCCTTATAATCTAGCCCTATGGCAGTAGTGTTTGCAACTTTGTATAATATTGCAACAAAGATTGTTGCAAGCACTGCTGCCATATGACTGGATTATGAGTGGAGCAGTAGTTTACGATCAGGTTGATTGACACCCCTGCTAGTGGCCGATTGCCCGCAAATCTGCAATGGACGGTATTGCACCAGCAGTTCACAAGAACTGCTGATGCAATGATAAATGCCAACAGTGTATGCTGTCGGCATTTATCGATGTGCAGAGGACATTATACTCTACATCGTATCATGTCCGTCCGCACAATAATACATTGACCCCCATAGACTAAAAAGTGGAAACAAGTCGCACAAACCCGATCGAATGTTCCCAAGTAAACTAAACCAACATGAAATATGAATATTTCACATTCCAATGTTCTTCACATAGCAGAATATGCTCTATTTATTCTTATATACATATTTCTATATACATATATATATATATAATTATATCTGATGGTATTTTGACACAATGGGGTCTAGTTATCAAGCCGTCAACCTCAAATACGCTGGAATTCCGCAGCGTATTTGTGGCGAGGCTGATTCGCCTTAGTTATCAAAGGCTAGAGACCGGCAAAAGTAGAATTTTGTGACGTAAACTTCGATCCGCCGGACTCAGTCCGACACAGATCGATTCTTACGTCACTCCAGATGTTCCGCACACAAGTGCGGCACAATCTGACTACTTTTGCTAGTTATTAAAAAACTAGCAGGTACGCTCGGCACTTTTACAGCCCAGCGTACCTGGTTTTCATTCCGCCACCCTGGAGGCGGCGGATCCCATAGGAATCAATGGGAGTCTGACCATAGCGAAAGTACAAGTTCGCTGCTGCCAGACATCCCATTGATTCCTACGGGAGCTGTCTACACCTAACACCCTAACACGTACCCCGAGTCTAAACACCACTAATCTGTCCCCCCTACACCGCCGCAACTAAATAAATGTATTACCCCCTAAACCGCCGCTCCCGGAGCCCACCGCAAGCTACTCTATACATATTAACCCTTAAACCGCCGCTCCAGGAGCCCACCGCAACTATAATATATGTATTAACCCCTAAACCGCCGCTCCCGGAGCCCACCGCAACTATAATATATGTATTAACCCCTAAACCGCCACTCCCGGAGCCCACCGCAACTATAATATATGTATTAACCCCTAAACCGCCGCTCCCGGAGCCCACCGCAACTATAAAATATGTATTAACCCCTAAACTGCCGCTCCCGGAGCCCACCGCAAGCTACTCTATACATATTAACCCCTAAACCGCCGCTCCCTGACCCCGCCGCAACTATAATAAATGTATTAACCCCTAAACCTAAGTCTAACACTAACCCTAACACCCCCCTAACTTAAATATTAATTAAATAAATCTAAATAATATTTATATTATGAACTAAATTAATCCTATTTAAAACTAAATACTTACCTATAAAATAAACCCTAATATAGCTACAATATAAATAATAATTACATTGTACCTATGTTAGGATTTATTTTTATTTTACAGGTAACTTTGAATTTATTTTAACTAGGTACAATAGCTATTAAATAGTTATTAACTATTTAATAGCTTACCTAGCTAAAATAAAGAGAAATTTACCTGTAAAATAAAAACTAACCTAAGTTACAATTACACCTAACACTACACTATCATTAAATAAATTATTCCTATTTAAAACTAAATACTTACCTGTAAAATAAACCCTAAGATAGCTACAATGTAATTAATAATTACATTGTAGCTATCTTAGGATTTATATTTATTTTACAGGTAACTTTGTATTTATTTTAGCTAGTTAGAATAGTTATTAAATAGTTATTAACTATTTAATAACTACCTAGCTAAAAGAAATACAAAATTACCTGTAAAATAAATCCTAACCTAAGTTACAATTAAACCTAACACTACACTATCATTAAATAAATTAAATAAATTAACTACAAATAACTACAATTAAATACAATTACATAAACTAACTAAAGTACAAAAAATAAAAAAAGCTAAGTTACAAAAAAAAAAAAAAAATAGGTTACAAACATTTAAAAAATATTACAACAATTTTAAGCTAATTATTACACCTAATCTAAGCCCCCTAATAAAATTAAAAAAAAAACAAAATAAAAAAATGCCCTACCCTATTCTAAATTAAAAAAGTTCAAAGCTCTTTTACCTTACCAGCCCTTAAAAGGGCCTTTTGTGGGGCATGCCCCAAAGAATTCAGCTCTTAATCCCAAACCCCCCTTAAAATAACCTAACACTAATCCCCTGAAGATCATCCTACCTTGAGTCGTCTTCACTCAGCCGAGCAGCGATGGAACCGAAGGGGACATCCGGAGCGGCAGAAGTTATCCTCCAAGGGGCGCTGAAGAAGTCTTCTATCCGGGCGATGTCATCTTCCAAGAGGCGCTGAAGAAGTCTTCTATCCGGGCGATGACATCTTCCAAGAGGCGCTGAAGAAGTCTTCTATCCGGGCGATGTCATCTTCCAAGCGGGGTCTTCAATCTTCATCCCGCCGACGCGGAACATCCTTCTTTACCGACGAATGAAGGCTCCTTTAAGGGACGTCATCCAAGATGGCGTCCCTTCAATTCCGATTGGCTGATAGGATTCTATCAGCCAATCGGAATTAAGGTAGGAAAAATCTGATTGGCTGATTGAATCAGCCAATCAGATTCAAGTTCAATCCGATTGGCTGATCCAATCAGCCAATCAGATTGAGCTCGCATTCTATTGGCTGTTCCGATCAGCCAATAGAATGCAAGCTCAATCTGATTGGATCAGCCAATCGGATTGAACTTGAATCTGATTGGCTGATTCAATCAGCCAATCAGATTTTTCCTACCTTAATTCCGATTGGCTGATAGAATCCTATCAGCCAATCGGAATTGAAGGGACGCCATCTTGGATGACGTCCCTTAAAGGAGCCTTCATTCGTCGGTAGTCCGTCGGTAAAGAAGGATGTTCCGCGTCGGCGGGATGAAGATTGAAGACCCCGCTTGGAAGATGACATCGCCCGGATAGAAGACTTCTTCAGCGCCTCTTGGAAGATGACATCGCCCGGATAGAAGACTTCTTCAGCGCCTCTTGGAAGATGACATCGCCCGGATAGAAGACTTCTTCAGCACCTCTTGGAAGATGACATCGCCCGGATAGAAGACTTCCTTAGCGCCCCTTGGAGGATAACTTCTGCCGCTCCGGATGTCCTCTTCAGTTCCATCGCTGCTCGGCTAAGTGAAGACGACTCAAGGTAGGATGATCTTCAGGGGATTAGTGTTAGGTTATTTTAAGGGGGGTTTGGGTTAGATTAGGGGTATGTGGGTGGTGGGTTTTAATGTTGGGGGGGTTGTATTTTTCTTTTACAGGCAAAAGAGCTGAATTCTTTGGGGCATGCCCCACAAAAGGCCCTTTTAAGGGCTGGTAAGGTAAAAGAGCTTTGAACTTTTTTAATTTAGAATAGGGTAGGGCATTTTTTTATTTTGGGGGGGTTTGTTATTTTATTAGGGGGCTTAGATTAGGTGTAATTAGCTTAAAATTGTTGTAATATTTTTTTAATGTTTGTAACCTATGTTTTTTTTTTGTAACTTAGCTTTTTTTATTTTTTGTACTTTAGTTAGTTTATGTAATTGTATTTAATTGTAGTTATTTGTAGTTAATTTATTTAATGATAGTGTAGTGTTAGGTTTAATTGTAACTTAGGTTAGGATTTATTTTACAGGTAATTTTGTATTTCTTTTAGCTAGGTAGTTATTAAATAGTTAATAACTATTTAATAACTATTCTAACTAGCTAAAATAAATACAAAGTTACCTGTAAAATAAATATAAATCCTAAGATAGCTACAATGTAATTATTAATTACATTGTAGCTATCTTAGGGTTTATTTTACAGGTAAGTATTTAGTTTTAAATAGGAATAATTTATTTAAGTATAGTGTAGTGTTAGGTGTAATTGTAACTTAGGTTAGGATTTATTTTACAGGTTAATTTCTCTTTATTTTAGCTAGGTAAGCTATTAAATAGTTAATAACTATTTAATAGCTATTGTACCTAGTTAAAATAAATTGAAATTTGCCTGTAAAATAAAAATAAATCCTAAGATAGCTACAATATAATTATTATTTATATTGTAGCTATATTATGGTTTATTTTAAAGGTAAGTATTTAGTTTTAAATAGGATTAATTTAGTTCATAATAGAAATATTATTTAGATTTATTTAATTAATATTTAAGTTAGGGGGTGTTAGGGTTAGTGTTAGACTTAGGTTTAGGGGTTAATAAATTTATTACAGTGGCGGCGGTGTAGTGGGGGGCAGGATAGGGGTTAATAAATTTATTATAGGTGGCGACGGTGTAGGGGGGCAGGATAGGGGTTAATAAATTTAACATAGGTTGCGGCGGGGTCAGGGAGCGGCAGTTTAGGGGTTAAACTATTTATTTAGTTGCGGCGAGGTACGGGATCAGCAGGATAGGGGTTAATAACTTTATTATAGAGGGCGACGGTATAGGGGGGGCAGAATAGGGGTTACTAGGTATAATGTAGGTGGCAGCGGTGTCCGGAAGCGGCGGTTTAGGGGTTAATACATTTATAAGAGTTGCGGCGGTGTCTAGGAGTGGCGGTTTATGGGTTAGTAACTTTATTGAGTTGCGGGGGGCTCCGGGGGCGCCGGTATAGGGGGTAGAACAGTGTAGTTAGTGTGAGTGCTTAGTGACAGGCTAGCAAGAAAGCTGTAGAAAAGCCGAAGAGCAGCGAGATCGGATGAGTGATAACTATCACAGTCCGCTGCTCATCGCCCCGTACTTGGTGCGCGGCTATTTGACAGCTTTATTGATAACTTAGGCGAATTTTTGCAGGTCCGCGGCGGCGATGTGAGGCGAGCTTAGGCGGGCGTATTGGGCCGGCGAAGGCAGGAAAAGTAGACACGTTGATAACTACCCCCCAATATATCTCTATACCTATATATATATATATATATATATATATATTTACATATCATTTCCAAAGTACGTCATGCACTCTCCGTTTTTACAGCAAATAAACTTCTTTTATTTCCAAAGTGATGTTTCGAGGTTTTACCCCCGTCCTCAGACCTTTACAATCATATTAAAAATGTATAAAGTACTTACATAGCCTACTCACCACCTAAGTGTTCCTATTACCTTCATTCACCACATGTGATTCATTACCATCGGCTGTTTGCTTGGCTCGGTGCATGCGTCACTGGTGGGCGCCGCCCGTTGCCTAGTAACATGCCGTAACTATTTCTGCAAATGTAACATATGCGTTCACTCGATCAGTAACAGCATAATAGGAACTATTCCTACTTTACTTCATGGTAACTAGGAAATAGCGAGCAAGATAATACATAACTAACATATACTGTATATAAACCATGAGATCGGATATAACTCTAAGGCATTTTAACCTATTATTATCTACAAACTCTCCTAACAGAATATAAATCTCCCTAGCTACACATTTTATTATCCGGGTAGGTTTTCACAAGAGAAATATACTATATCATAACAGCATCTAGAAAATGACAATCATTAGGGCATACCTAAATTAGCCTATTTTAAAGCAAAATACCTATACACAGTCATACGAGGGCAAATCTTAAGCAGCAATCTAGAAGGAAACTAGAAGGTATAATAGTACATGAGAGCACCTATAGAAAGCAATGGCATTCTATTTTAGTATTAAGCCCTTTAGGACTCATTGAGGCCCATTTATCAAGCTCCGTATGGAGCTTGTGGGCCCGTGTTTCTGGCGAGTCTTCAGACCGCTGCTCCATAACCCTGTCTGCCTGCTCTGAAATTGTGTCAAAAAAGGCAAAACATTTATTAACCTCGTAGTAAAACACCTGCATTTTAAAATAGAGGCAATTGTAAGATACTATGAGGCCCATTTATCAAGCTCCGTATGGAGCTTGAAGGGCCGTGTTTCTGGCGAGTCTTCAGACTCGCCAGAAACACAAGTTATGGAGCAGCGGTCTAAAGACCGCTGCTCCATAACCCTGTCCGCCTGCTCTGATGAGGCAGACAGGAATCGCCACAATTCAACCTGATCGAGTACGATCAGGTTGATTGACACCCCCCTGCTGGCGGCCCATTGGCCATGAGTCTGCAGGGGGTAGCGGTGCACCAGCAGCTCTTGTGAGCTGCTGGTGCAATGCTGAATATAGAGAGCGTATTGCTCTCCACATTCAGCAAGGTCTTGCAGACCTGATCCGCACTGTCGGATCAGGTCCGCAAGACCTTTGATAATTCAGCCTCAATGTCTCTAACCTATATGTCCATCTAGCCTCTCTTTGCATGAGGACTTTATTGCGATCTCCACCTCTTCACAATGGGGGGACGTGGTCTATTATTGTGTATCTCAGGTCTGCCACGTTATGTCCGCACTGTAGAAAGTGACGGGCCACTGGTTGGTCTGTTTCTTTGTTTTTCAAGGCTGTATGTATCAAACTTTTATGGTTGGCCATGTTTTCCCAACATAGAACTAACTGCATGGACAGTGCAGCAGGAAAACCACATAGTTAGTGGTGCACGTAACTCTGTGTTTCAAATAGTACTTCTTCTTGTGTTTTGGGTGGTGAAAGTATCTACCAGATATCATTCCATTGCATGTAATACAGCCGCTACATTTGTAGCATCCTGGTTTCAAATGCCCCAACCATGTTTTTGACTCATAGCAATGTATTGGGTCAGTCTTTTGTAGAATGTCCTTTAATGACCTGCCTCTTCTATAGCCAAATCATGAGCTCTCCATCCCTCTGAAAGGAAGTTTATCATCTGTGCTTAGTATCTCCCAGTTATTTTTTAGGATAGTATTGAACTCATTTTTATCAGCGGTATATGTTGTTGAAAGGGTCATTTTGACTTCATCCTGCTCTTTATTTTTGTGATCTGTCTCATTGTCAATAGATATAATATACCTTTGTAGTATTCTCTTCTGATATCCTCTCTGGATGAAACGGTTTCTCATTTCATCAATCTGAACTTCTGCCAAGGCTTTATTCATAGTATTTCTTTTTACCCTAATGAATTGAGACTTGGTAAGTGCTCATTTTAGGGCTGGTGGGTGGCAGCTGAGGCATGTAGGAGGGAATTTCTGTCCGTTGGTTTCGTAAACAGAGTTGTGTACAGCTCATTGTTTTTTGCTATCTTTAAGTCTAGAAATTCTTTTTCTTGTAGACTATAGTTTATTTTGAACTTAAGAGATGCATGTTCAGTATTCAGCTCATTGAACCATTGTTGTAGACGCTATTCTGTACCAGACCATATAATCAGTAAATCATCTATATACCTTTTTAAAATGTTTTATTTTTGTTTTTTGAAAACATGCGGTTCCATTGCTCTCGAATTCGGCCATGAATAAATTCGCATAGGATGCGGCCACCTGAGATAGATGATTTACTGATTATATGGTCTGGTACAGAAGAGAGGTCAAAATGACCCTTTTAACAACATATACCGCTGATAAAAATGAGTTCAATACTATCCTAAAAATGATACTGAGCACAGATGATACACTTCCTTTCAGAGGGATGGAAAGCCCAAGAGTTGGCTATAGAAGAGGCAGGTCATTAAAGGACATTCTACAAAAGACTGACCCACTACATTGCTATGAGTCGAAAACATGGTTGGGGAATGTGAAACCAAGATGCTACAAATGTAGCGGCTGTACTACATGCAATGGAATGATAGCTGGTAGATACTTTCACCACCCAAGACACAAGAAGAAGTACTATTTGAAACACAGAGTTACGTGCACCACTAACTATGTAGTTTACCTGCTGCACTGTCCGTGCAGTTTGTTCTATGTTGGACAAAACAAGTGATAATATGAGAACAAGCATGGTCAAGCATAGAAGTTCGATACGTACAGCCTTGAAAAACAAAGAAACAGACCAGCCAGTGGCCCTTCATTTTCTACAGTGCGAATATAATGTGGCAGACCTGAGATACACAATAATAGACCACGTCCCCCCATTGCGGAGAGGTGGAGATCACAATAAAGTCCTCATGCAAAGAGTGACCAGATGGACATATGAGTTAGAGACCTTGAGCCCTAAAGGGCTTAACACTAAAATAGAATGCTATTGCTTTCTATAGGTGCTCCCATGTACCATTAAATCGTCTAGTTTCCTTCTAAATTGCTGCTTAGGATTTGCCCTCGTATGACTGTGTAAAGGTATTTTGTGTGATTATATGTAATGCTTTATAATAGACTAATTTAGGTATGCCCTAATGATTGTCATTTTCTAGATGCTGTTATGATATAGTATATTTCTCTTGTGAAAACCTACCCGGATATTGAAATGTGTAGCTAGGGAGATTTATATTCTGTTAGGAGAATTTGTTGATAATAATAGGTTCAAAATGCCTTAGAGTTATATCTGATCTCATGGTTTATATATATGTTAGTTATGTATCATCTTGCTCGCTATTTCTTAGTTATCATCATGGAGTAAAGTAGGAATAGTTCCAATTATGCTGTTACTGATGGAGTGAACACATATTTTAAATTTGCAGAAATAGTTGCGGCATGTTGCTAGGCAATGGGCGGCGCCCAGGAGTGACGCATGCACCGTGCCAAGCAAACAGCCGATGCTAATGAATCACATGCGGTGAATGGAGATGAGTAGGCTATATACATACTTTATACATTTTTAATATGTTTGTAATGGTCTGAGAATGGGGGTAAAACCCTGAAATGTCATTTTGGAAATAAAATAAGTTTATTTGCTGTAAAACCAGAGAGTGCTTGCCGTACTTTGGAAAGTATTGATTTGTTTGTTATGCACCCGGCCAGGAGTGGTATTATCGAGAGTGCTAAACCCCTCTGGACATTATATATACATGATTATACATTGGTATAGATGTATACAGATATATATAGGAATATCTATTTAAAAATACTTAGAACATATTCCCCTATGTGAAGAACATTTGAAAGTGAAATATTTACAGTAAATGCACAAACACTTTTTAAAGTTTTAACATTGTATAAATATGATTTTACATGATTTCAGCTACTTGACTGCAAAGGGCTCCAATGCACTTAGATATTTGTCTATTTATGTATTATTATTATTATTATTATTATTTTTAGTTATTTGTAGAGCTGCAGCGCTAAAAACTTGGGTCTAATATGCAAGGTAAAAATTATGGGAGAAAAAGGGAGAGGGCTCTGCCAAGAGTTTCACTGTTGTAAATCAGGTCTCATGAAGGTGATCTACAAAGCAGCTGGGCTTGCGGACGTAAGCTAATAGGAGAGGATCTATCCAATTAGAAAGCAAGTGGTTTTTAAACAAACCATATTGTATTTTAATGTATGGCGTAAAGCCAAAACGCGTCAGCAGTTCAGCACTTGCAATGATAATTGTGGCTTTTAAATGAATGTTTGTATAATGTACAATAAAAGTTAAGTTCAACCGGTGCTCCGAAAATATTTTTTGTTTGATAGTGAAAAGCTACCTACTGTATATAGGACACACGTCCTATAGGTAGATTTTCACTATCAAACAAAAAATATTTTCGGAGCACCGGTTCAATGTTCTTCTAAAATTTTAGGTTGTGTTTCCTTGGTTTGGTCAAGAAGGTAATCAGATTAATTTTGAGTTGATAGAAGGACAATTGGATAAGTTAGCTACTGTTTTACATAAGACACTAAATGCAACTACAAATGCTATTTATAAAATAGCTGATGAAGGCTTTAGTAAAGAGATGTTTTTATTAACTGTCATACTTATAAAGTATGAAAGGGGGAAATGATAGAGAATACAGCCAATATGGCTGATGTATATACATAATATGACTGATATATGCACAATATGGATGTATGTAGTTAGAGTCACTTTCTAGTAACTTCTGAAATCACAGCTTCACTCACACACAGTTCCCCTCCTCCCTATGAAAGTGTCTTAGTACCAGGTTATGTTCAGCTCTGGTCACATCTTCACTGTTTTAAAGTCTTATGTCACAAAATGTTTATCTTGTTAAACACACCTACTTTTCTCTATACAATGAACCTATTTTCACTATAGAATGTAAGAAAATATTCTGGAACTTTGTAGAAATTGGTATGTATGGTAGAAGTAGCGTATAGAAGCCTGTGCTGAAGACTTTTATATCAGACATTGCAAGGATATCTGCATCTAGGTCTCCCGCCCGTTACATTTTAACCTGTAACTTGCTGTTCAAGGATTGGAATAAAAGAAGTTTGTTTATATCTCTGTGTTTGGGAAGTTCCTGTAACAGCCATCATACACAGAACTCAAACAGAAGGAACTGATGTTCATGCCTAAGACTTGGAATGAGAAGATAGAAACCCTAGAGAGGATATGCTTTGACGGTAGCATAGCAGCCCTGGGACACTGAATTGGGTCTTATAACCCGGAGCAAATTACGATACATCACCAGAGAGACATATAAGGTCAGTGGTCCTACAGCAGAGACTGTTTCAGCTTAGAGAACATAATTTAAAACAAATGATGCACACAGCGACAGCCTTGCAAAGCATGCATATATTTAGAGTAGGTAGAAAATCAACAGAACCCCCCCCCCCCCACAGAGGGGTTCTTCTTCAGAAGAAAATAACCCTAGATATAATGACTCTAGTAAAAAAACTAGAGAAATAAGTTGCATCAATCTACTTAAAAGTAGAAGAGTATAAAATTAGAAAATGTAAGGATGGGACACTTATATCTGAGAATAACTACCATCCAGAAATCAAAGTCCTAGACCCCTCCATGTGGGGATGTGGAGACCAGAATACCCAGAAAATGGAAAAATGCTAATCTCAAAACTGGCGATGGACACCATTTCAGATCCGATTTGAGAAAAAGATAAACCGGCTGAGGGCAACCCACCCTCTGAACCTAAGGCAGAAACCTCAGCGGTCAGAGAAATGTGGAAATGTTTTACGTGACGTAACAGCCTAGAATATCCTGAAGCAAGAAGACTGAACCCTCAGCTTCAAAGGCATACCAGTAAACCCTGGCTAAACAAGCGGAATTAAGATATCTGTTACTGTGGATACCTCAGGACTGCCCACTAATCTGAGGCAAAGGGGCCTATCTATCAAGCTCCAAAAGGAGCTTGATGGGCCGATGGCCCGTGTTTCTGGCGAGTCTTCAGACTCACCAGAAACAGCAGTTATGAAGCAGTGGTCACAAAGACCGCTGCTCCATAACCCTGTCCGCCTGCTCTGAGCAGGCGGACAGGAATCGCCGGAAATCAACCCGATCGAGTATGATCGGGTTGATTGACACCCCCCTGCTGGCGGCCCATTGGCCATGAGTCTGCAGGGGGCAGCGTTGCACCAGCAGCTCTTGTGAGCTGCTGGTGCAATGCTGAATACGGACAGCGTATTGCTCTCAGCATTCAGCGATGTATTGCTGACCTGATCCGCACTGTCGGATCAGGTCTGCAAGACATTTGATAAATAGGGGCCAAATACTGCAGAATAGGAAAGAATTGCAATACTGAAATTAAACAGATGCTGCAGTGCACCTCAGACCTGCACTATAGGAATAACTAGATACAGATAACTGCAACTCAGGCTAGAAACAGTTACTGCAGAGGATTGCAATACCACATTTTACTAAACATAATGGTATACATTAGAGCTGTCATACAGTATATAAGCATATCTGTGGAATATGCCACATACTGCAATGCAGCATTGAATCAGATACTGTGGTAGACCTAGACCTTCAAAACAGGCTAAAAGCAGTCACTGCAGTACACCTTAAAACTGGAATGCTGGCTTTAGGCCGTTACTGCGGTATACCTCAAACTGAAATACAGGAGGAAAGCAGTTACTGTGGTATACTCTGAAACTGCAATGTAGGATTAAATCAGATACTGCAGTAACATCCAGAACTGCAATACAGGATTGAAGAAAATACAGTGGAAAACACTAGACCTGCAATACCATACTGTGGTCTACACAAGAACTGCGAAACATAGTTGAAGAAGATCCAGAACTGCAATACAGGATTGAAGAAAATACAGTGGAAAACACTAGACCTGCAATACCATACTGTGGTCTACACAAGAACTGCGAAACATAGTTGAAGAAGATCCAGAACTGCAATACAGGATTGAAGAAAATACAGTGGAAAACACTAGACCTGCAATACCATACTGTGGTCTACACAAGAACTGCGAAACATAGTTGAAGAAGATAGAGCAGTATATCCTAGACCTGCAATACAATATATAAGCAGATACTGCAGAATACACAATAACTGAACACAGAAATAGCAGCATACACCAATCTGCAATACAGAAATCAAGCAGACACTGTAATACACGCTAGACCTACAATGTGATATATAAGTAGATACTGCAGTATACACTAGAATTGCAATACTAAACATAAGCAGATATTATGGAATACACTAGACTTTGCAATGCCATGTATAAGCAGATACTGTGGTATACCAAGAACTGCAAATCAGAATATAAGCAGATATGCAGTATACACTAGACCTGCAAAACCTTATTTACGCTGCTACTGCGGTATACACTATAACTGCAATACAGAATTTGAACAGATATTGCAGTATACACTAGACCTGCAATGCATTATTTAAGTAGATACAGTGGTATAAACTAGAACTGCAACATAACATTTAAGCAAATACTGTGGTATACACTAAGGTCTATCACTGCAGGCGGACATACTTGTGCAATGCCGCCCCCTACTCACTGGCGGCCAATTGGCCGCTAGCAGGGGCTATCAATCATCCTCATTGTATTGGATCGGGATGATTTCAATACACCACCTAAAAGGCGAGCCTGAAATTATGGGCTTCCGAATCGGCATCCAATGCTTGATAAATGGAGCCCTAAAACTGCAATACAGGTCAAAAGCAGATACAGCTGTATACCCTAGATCAATCTAGGGGGTAGATTTACCAAGCAGGTCCACCTGAAATGAAAGTTAAGAAGCAGAGGTTGTAAGACATCTGCTCCTTAACTTCTCCCCCACCTTTTAGGTGGCGGACAGAAATCATCCTGATCGGGTTGATTGACACCCCCTGCTAGTGGCAGATTGGCTGCAGGTGAGCGGGGGTTGCATTGCACAAGCATTTCACAAGAAATGCTTGTGCAATGTTAAATGCCAACATAATATGCTGTCGGCATATAGCGAATTGAGCAGACATGATTCGCTACAGTGAATCATATCTGCTCGACCTATGGTAAATCTACCCCCTAGGACTGTATTCAGACAGTAACCAAATTGTAAGCATATGAGGCGTCTGTCCCATAAGACGAGTAATATGTAATAGATTAGGCTACTGAAGAATAATTCACATAAATTACAGAAAAAAGAGCAGTCAGAAGACTAGCAGTCAAGCAATTTACTGAAATATACACAAAGCAATATGTATTAGCATAATCACAATTCCCATAATTTACAATAAGTTAAGTGACTGTTAGTAAAATTCAAAAATTCTAGGAAAATCGGGAATAGAAACCCTAAGGGGGCGCACTCCCAATGTGATGCGAATAAATGGTAACAATAAATCAGATAATAAACGTGACAGTGATTTGTCTTACAACAACAGTGAAATAAAATTATTAAAAAATAAGTACAAAATGTCAAAAGCAATAATGGTTTGTAAATGGTGAGTTCAAGTGATAAGTTCAAAAAAATCAAAACCAATGATGTATATAAATAAATCAATGTCCAATTTAAGTATACAATAAAAAATTGTCCCAAAAGATGAGTAATATTAGGGTACAAGGCAAGCTCTGCTTCGACAACCAGATGAAAGGGTCGGCTCTAAAAATTAAAAAATAAAACCAGGGGCGCCTCGTAGGGGCCAATTTATTACAGTGCGGACGGACATGGTACGATGTAGCGTATCATGTCCACCACACATCGATAAATGCCGACCGCTTACGCTGTTGGCATTTATCATTGCACAAGCAGTTCTGGGGAACTGCTTGTGCAAAGCTGCCCCCTGCAGATTAGCGGCCAATTGGCCGCTAGCAGGCGGAGTCAATCAGCCCGATTGTATAGAATCGGGCAGATTGAAGACCGCAGCCTCAGAGGCAGCGGACAAGTTATGGAGCAGCGGTCTTTAGACCTCTGTTTCATAACTTCTGTTTCCATGAAGAAACAGGGGCATCAAGCTCCATTCGGAGTTTGATAATTCGGCCTCATAGTGTTTTTATGCTCTTAAGAAGTAAAGAAATAATGTAAAAGTGCACACTCACAATTTTGGTGGCACCTGTGCAAATCAGACAGGCTGACACTAAGGGGTCAATTTATTAAGCTCTGTATGTAGCTTGATGCACCTTGTTTCCGCGAAGAAACACAAGTTATGAAGCAGCGGTCTAAAGACCGCTGCTCCAAAACCTGTCCACCTGCTCTGAGGCCGCGGACAGAAATCAACCCGATCGGGTTGATTGAAACCCCCTGCTAGTGGCCGATTGGCCGTGAATCTGCAGGGGGCGACATTGCACCAGCAGTTCACAAGAACTGCTGGTGCAATGAAAAATACCGACAGCATATGCTGTCGGCATTTATCGATGTGCGGCAGACATGATACGCTACATCGTATTATGTCCGCTCGCACAATGAAAAATATACCCCTTTACAGTGGTCAGCTAACTGGTCTCCAGCTGCATATCACAGAGGTTGTTCTGGCTGATTTTTATGTCACTTCAAGTGTCCTATGTGTGCCGCTAGTGGTCTGGACCGGAACCTACATATTTATCTAACCCCTACCTTTGCTCATGTATGATTCTCAGTCCTATCCAAAATTTGCATTTAACATTCTCAGCAAGTTCTTCCATACTGCAGGAAATTGTGAGTGTGCACTTTTACATTATTTCTTCACTTCCTAATAGCAGAAAAACACTATGAGGTGCCCCTTGTTTTCTTTTTGAATTGTTAGTTGACCACCAAGCAATTTACTGAATTTAGCATAATAATAAATAAATAATAGAATAATGCAGTTGCCTTAGTACCAACACAAGAAATCACGATTAGAAAAAACATTAGCCTTAAAGGGAGATTGTACACTAGATTGTTTTTTGCATAAATGTTTTGTACATTATCCATTTATATAGCCCATCTGGTTGTGATTTTTAAAAAATGCAGTTTTGCTTATTTTTAAAAAAAATTGTGCTGATTTTCAGACTCCTAACCAGGCCCACAGCGTCAGTTATATACATGTTTTTACAGACTCCTGCTGACTCCTGTTTATGTTATTTGTCTTTTCATATGCAGGGAGGGGGGATGTCTGCTCTTCTCGTTTTACCTAACCTTATCAACAGTGCTAAACTAGGAGGTTAAGGTTTTAAAAGGTTTTATACTGGATGTTTATCTGTGCATATTCTTCTTTATAGAAGTGTCTATTACATGTGGTTATATGAAAATTGGTGTATACTGTCCCTTTAAAGGACCAGTCAACACAGTAGATTTGCATAATCAACAAATGCAAGATAACAAGACAATGCAATATCACTTAGGGGCCTTATTTATTAATGTGCGAGCCGACATGATACGATATTGCGGATCATGTCTGCTGCACATCGATAAATGCCGACAGCATACGCTCTCAGCATTTATCATTGCACCAGCAGTTCTTGGGAACTACTGGTGCAATGCCCCCCCCTGCAGGTTTGCGGCCAATTGGCCGCTAGCAGGGGGTGTCAATCAACCCGATTGTATTCGATCTGGCTGATTTCTGGCAATGTCTGTCTGCCACCTCAGAGCAGGCAGACAGTTTATGGAGCAGTGGACCGTACAGAGCTTGATAAATATGCCCCATAGTCTGAACTTCAAATGAATAGCAGATTTTTTTATAACAATTTTAAAAGTTATGTCTATTTTCACTCCCCCTGTACCATGTGATAGCCATCAGCCAATCACAAATGCATACACGTACCATGTGACAGCCATCACAAATGCATATACGCTTGTTCTGTGAATTCTTGCACATGCTCAGTAGGAGCTGGTGACTCAAAAAGTTTAAATATAAAAAGACTGTGCATTTTTTTTAATGGAAGTAAATTGGAAAGTTGTTTAAAATTGCTGCGCTATCTGAGTCATGAAAGTTTAATTTTGACTGGGGTGTCCCTTTAAGAAGTAGTACAGGTACATTACCACAATATACCTGGTTAGCAGACTTGCTACATATGGACAAAATAGTTGCCTAATTGTAAAACAAAATTCCCCACCGCCCAGGGAAATTATTATTACAGAGGGAAAGGGATCAAACTAGATTCTACAGAAGCAATTGCAAGGCCTCACATATCATACTAAACATTAGATGTCCCCTAAAACAGTACAAATTTATATAAAACTATTAACCACCTTTAAGACTTCAGAATATGAAAACAGTATGGTAGCGGTAAACCGCTCTAATTAGCCCAAAAACCACAGCTGTGTTTTTAATAAAGTCAACATTATTATCTCACCCCAATAGCTACTAGAGTAGGGTCAATCCTACCCCTCCAGAGGAATCGTGCTGCTCCAATCACCCTGCATGCTGCTGACTATGGCTGCCGACCAAGAGTTGAAGACAGTGGGAAAAAGGGTGTGCTAACCGGAGTTGTTGGGGGAAAATCCTAGCTTTCTAGCCCCAGTGCTGTTTGCGCACATTTCACAAACCTGCATCAGCCCCTCTTAATCCAGTAGCTCTGATAGCATTAGCGGCAATGTAAAGGTGGCTTAGAGACAGCGATTTCAACTCGCAATGATGATTCAGTTCTTAAAGGGGCAATTAAAGTGGCAATATTAACATACATTGCCCCCAAATACAAACTTTCAGCCCCCAGTATACACGGTTCACAATTTACCAATTGCATACCTTTAATATAGTGCTGTACAGAAGGTGTATATTGCCATAATATAATTGGGCTAAGTTAGTGCTGCAGCCTGCTGTCATACTGAGCTGCTAAAATTGGCTATTATACACAATATCCATTGTACCTTACTGATAGCCTGCGGGCTCTGTGGGCTAAATTAGGGACTTACCCAGCAAAAGCCCACTCCACTGATCCTCCCCATATATGGAATCTTGAGGAAACAGTAAAAAACCCATCCAGTGCAGTAATTAACAGTTCAGGATATATTGAGTGAGTACATCTGCATAAGCCAGGAGGAGGCAAAAAAAAACTATCCCAGCAACATCCATGGCAGGCTTGTGACCACAACTCCAGAGAGAAGATTTACACTGCACAGCCAGTACTCTCCTAAATCCCTCTCTTCCAGGTACTTACCATTGAGGGGAAAAATTGGGATTAATATCCCTGATTTTCTTCAATAAATTTTGAGCACCTTAACCCTTGCCTTCTCCTTAAAAAGGCAAAGAACTACTGAGTGGGAAAGTGAAAAGGAAGGGATATTTGAAAACTCTGGTATAAGGCGTCTTTGCCTCCTCCTGGTCTTGAAAATCCCAAGAGTAAGGATTTTGTGGACTCTCACCACCATAGAAAGAAAAAACCCTTATCGCTTGCGAGCAACAGTTACACTCGTAATATAGCTCATAGAGTACTAACAACACGTACATGCTCCTGAGGTCCTAGGTTTACTTCTTAATAAATGATACCAAGAGAATGAAGCAAATTATATTATAGAAGTAAAAATGAAAGTGGTTTAAAATTTCATGCTTCAGACAGACCATGTAATTCTAATTTTGAGTTTACTATCCCTTAAAGATTCAAGCAAAAATAAATACATAAATAAACTTTAGTTACTAATGGATATTTTGTTTCATATGCTACTATGAAATATTGTTAGCCAGGTGACCAATAAACCTGCATATCACACTTACTCAAGATCTGAGCAGTTACCTTCATAGAAGTAAAGTTTCGAAGTCTATCAAAGTGGAACTCAATCTCTACATATCCGCTGCTTGTGCTTTCATTCCTCCATCCAACATAGTCATAGCCAGGCCAGACACGGTATTGATGACTACGAGAGAAATCATCCAATCCCTGCACACCATCTGTCAGCTGACCCAGACCACCAAATAGACGCCTGCATTCCAGCAAGAGTATGAGTTAGAATGAGATATAACAATAGGGGATCACGTGCAGATAGTACCAGCTTGAGGTTTAAGAACAAAATACCTCTTCGCCCATATGGACGTAGATCTAAGTCATGTAGTACATAGCCCATCGTACTGCATAAGTTAGATCTGGGTCCATAATGCTGGAAGCCCGAGCAGTCTCTGTTGTCAAGTGACAATCAAAACTTGTTTCTTGTGGGCTTCAAGCATCTGCAGTCATATGGTAATGAAGCACAATCAATGACTAAAATGCTAAAAATTCTCCAGTAGTTTGCACGAGTTTTTCTATGAAATTCCTGCTAACAAAGGGGTTAAAGGGTAATGTAAATCAAAAATTGTCTTTCAAGATTTAGATAGAGCATGCATTTAAGCCTGTAACGCAATGTGAATACCGCACTCAAAAAAATTACGTTTTTGTGTGGGATTTCCATAGCGCCGGTATTACAGGTTGTGCGGTGAGGCTAAAATGTTTGGGTTATAGCCTATGCCGACACGATCCATACCGCCATCTGAGAGCAGTAGTTATGGATTTTGTGTAACAAAAATGTTTCACAAAACTCATAACTAAACTGTTACAAAGTACAATAACACCCATAAACTACCTATTAACCCCTAAACCGCCGCCCTCCCGCATCGCAAACACTAAATTAAACCTATAAACCCCTAATCTCCGCCCACCCACATCGCCAAAACACTATTTAAATATATTAATCCCTATTTCCCAGCACCCCGACATCGCCGCCACTATAATAAAGTTGTTAACCCCTATTCCACTGCTCCCCGACATAGCTGCCACTAAATAAACCTATTAACCTCCTAAACCTCCGGCCTCCCACATCTCCACCACTAAATAAACCTATTAACCCCAAAACCGCCGGCCCCCCATATTGCAAAACACTAAATTAAACTATTAACCCCTAAACCTAACACCCCCCTAACTTTAAATTAAAATTACAATATAACTCTATTTAAATAAAAAAAAACTTACCTGTGAAATAAATATAAATCTTAAACTATAAATTAACCTAACATAACTATTCTTATAAAATAAAAAAACCTACCAATTAAAATATCTAAATTACAAATTTAAAAAAACCTAACACTACGAAAAAATTAAAAAAATCTAAATTACAACTAAAAAACAAAACAAATTCTACGAAAAATTTAAATAAACTAAGTTTACCAAAAATAATTAACACTAAAATCACAAAAAATAAAAAACAGTAAGATTACAAAAAAATAAACGAAATTATCAAAAATAAAAACAATTACACCTAATCTAATAGCCCATTAAAAATAACCCCCCCCAAAAAAATAAAAACACCCCCCTAGCCTACAATAAACTACCAATAGCCCTTAAAAGGACCTTTTGTAGGGCATTGCCCTAAAGAAATCAGCTCTTTTACCTGTTAAAAAATACGAAGTCCCCCCAACAGTAAAACCCCCCACCCAGCCAACCCCCCAAAATAAAAAACCTAACTCTAAGAAAAACCTATGCTACCCATTGCCCCTAAAGGGGCATTTGTATGGGCATTGCCCTTAAAAGGGAATTTAGCTCTTTTTCAAAGCCCAAACCCTAATCTTAAAAAAAAAAACTAACACTAACCCCAGAAGATCTACTCACGGTTTCTGAAGTCTGGACATCCATCTCCATACAAGCAGTGAGGTCTTCATTCAGGCGGCGAGTTCTTCATCCATCCTGGGGGCATCTTCTATCCTGATCCTGGCAGGCGAAGCAAAGCCATCCTGGAAGCTGATGCCATCCTGCGCGGAGTGTCCTCTTCATACGGTCCCCGCTGTAGACTGAAGTTGAATGCAAGGTAGCCGTTTCAAAATGGCATACCTTGCATTTCTATTGGCTGATATGATTCTTAAAAATCAAATCAGCCAATAGGATGAGAGCTACTGAAATCCTATTGGTTGTTCAAATCAGCCTATAGGATTTCAGAAGTTCTCATCCTATTTGCTGATTTGAATTTGAAGAATCAAATCATCTAATAGGAACGCAAGGTATGCCATTTTGAAATGGCTACCTTGTATTCAACTTCAGTGTACAGCGGCGACCGTATTAGAGGATGCTCCGAGCAGGATGGCATCGGCTTCCAGGATGGCTCTGCTCTGCGCAGCCGGAATGAAGATAGAAGACGCCCCCGGGATGGATGAAGTCCTTGCCACCTGGATGAAGACCTCGCCGCCTGGATGGAGATGGATGTCCGGACTTCAGAAACCGTGAGTAGATCTTCTGGGGTTAATGTTAGTTTTATGTTTTGTTTTTGGGGGGGGGTTTAAGATTTGGGTTTGGGCTTTGAAAAAGAGATGAATGCGCTTTTAAGGGCAATGTAAAATAGTTAAATGCCCTTTTAAGGGCAATGCCCATACAAATGCACCTTTAGGGGCAATGGGTAGCTTAGTTTTTTAGAGTTAGGTTTTTTTATTTTGGGGGGACTTTGTATTTTTTTACATTTAAAAGAGCTCATTTCTTTAGGGCAATGCCCTACAAAATGCCCTTTTAAGGGCTATTAGTAGTTTATTGTAGGATAGGGGGTGTTTTGATTTTGAGGGAGCTTTTTATTTTTATAGGGCTATTAGATTAGGTGTACTTGTTTTTATTTTTGATAATTTTGTTTATTTTTTGTAATCTTAGTGTTTTTTATTTTTCGTGATTTTAGTGTTAATTATTTTTGGTAAACTTAGATTATTTAAATTTTTCGTAGGATTTGTTTTTTTTTTAGTTGTAATTAAGATTTTATAATTTTTTTCGTAGTGTTAGGTTTTTTTAGATTTGTAATTTAGATATTTTAATTGGTAGTATTTTTTTAATTTTATTAGATTAGGTATGTTAGGTTAATTTATAGTTTAATGTTAGGTTTATATTTATTTCACAGGTAAGTTTTTTTCTTTATTTAAATAGAGTTATATTGTAATTTTAGATTAAAGTTAGGGGGGGTGTTAGGTTTAGGATTTAATATTTTAAGTTAGTGTTTTGCGATGTGGGGGGCCGGCAGCTTAGGGGTTAATAGGTTTACTTAGTGGCGGAAATGTGGGAGGCTGGAGGTTTAGGGGTTAATAACTTTTTTTAGTGGCGGCGATGTCAGGGAGCGGCAGATTAGGGGTTAATAACTTTATTATAGTGGCGGCGGTGTCGGGGAGCGACGGAATAGGGGGTTAATAACTTTATTATAGTGTCGGGGATGTCGGGAGCGGCGGAATAGTGGTTAATAACTTTATTATAGTGTTGGCGATGTCGGGAACGGCGGAATAGGGGTTAATAACTTTTATTAGTGTCAGGGGTGGCAGATTAGGGGTTAATAACTTTATTATAGTGGCAGCGATGTCGGGGGCAGCAGATTAGGGGTGTTTAGACTTGGGGTTAATGTTAGGGTGTTAGGTTTAAACATAACTTTTTTTCCCCATAGACATCAATGGGGTTACGTTACAGAGATTTTTCATTCCGCACTTCAGGTGTTTTTTTAAAAACTCTCTCCCCATGGATGTCTATGGGGGAAAGCGTGCACAAGCATGTCAAAGCAGTCCTTGGCTTTTGTGCGGTATGGAGCTTAACGCCACCATATCGCATGCACAAGTAGACTTTTCAGAAACTCGTAATGGCAGCGCTATGGAGGGTGAAATAAAGCAACTTTTGTTGCGTTCGTTTCGCACCCTGTTTAGCGAAAAACTTGTAATGGTGTTTGTTAGAACTTGTATGCACGCTCTTGTGCACATTTAAACAGACATTTTAACAGTTTTAAAGCATGACTATTGCAAACCTGCTAAGGAATTTATAATGGAGCGCCAGAAAAGTTTGTGCAAAAATGACACTTAAAGGGACAGTTTACTCAAAAATGTTCTCCTCTTTAATTTGTTACCAATGATCCACTTTACCTGCTGGAGAGTAAAAGTTTAAAAGTATTTCCTTTACCCTTATATTGAAATTTGAAAGTTTTTGGCCTTAGGTCCAAGCAATAGATAAGCTGTGTAAACACAGCCAGCAGAAGAAATTACATTACCAGACGGTATAGAAGAGATAAGGGAATAGAATGTTATTTTTTTATTGTTCTCTCCAAGTATTGGTCTTTTGTTTACGGACAGATATAAGATGAAGGGCCGTGTAAGCCTTCAGACTCGCCAGAAACATCAGTTATGAAGCAGCAGACCGTTGCTCCATAACCTGTCTGTCTGCTCTGAGGAGACGGACAAAGATCGTGTGAAATCAAAAGGATCGAATACGATCAGGTTGATTGACACCCCCTGCTAGCGGCCAATTGGCTGCGAATCTGCAGGGGGCGGCATTGCACCAGCAGTTCACAAGAGCTGCTGGTGCAATGCTGAATGCGGAGAACGTATTGCTCTCCGCATTCAGCTATGTCTGTCGGACATGATCCGCTGATCGGATCATGTCGGACAGACATTTCATAAATTGACCCCAAAGAAGCAGGTATATGTACACAATGTGATAAAGTACTGAGATCTGATTATACTTAAAAGCTCAACCCATTGTATTAGTTTGGGACTTCAAAACACAAAATCGGCTATTAAATATACACAAATAAACCTTAAAAAGCTAATTCTCATACATTTTATACTCTTTGGTAAAAAAAAGTAATTGGAAGCACATTACGGGAAAAACAATTTTACAGTATACTGTCCCTTTAAATTGATTTTCTCAAATACCCTCATCTCTATTTTGCACAGATGCTTGTTACCTTTTTTCCAGGTATCCATCATAAGTGGAATCATTCAAGTATGCAATTGGATAGCCAGGCGACACAAAGATCTCTCCTTCTGGAACACTGTATGAGGTCAGACCATCTAAAAAATGTAAATAAAAAAAAGTATGAAAATGTAGCGGAATACACCGTTCTCAGGATCCATTAACAGGAAATATTTAATTCATTGAAAATGTGCAATTTTGACTTAAAGGGGACTTGAGAGAGTTCCTTGTACTCAAATCTGCAGTGGGAACATCTTTCAAATAGGTTCTCTTTCCCATCCACCACAAAATCAAAATGTATGCTTATCTGATAAATTATTTTCTTTCAGGATGATAAGAGTCCATAGGAATTCCATAACATGTGGGATATACTCCCTGCCACTAGGAGGAGGCCGAGAAACTATACAAGAGCTTTATTCCCTTCCCACCTCATCTCTCTCCTCAGTTTAATGTACAGCAGAAAAAAGGAACCAGATAAGCAGGAAAGACAAAAGCAGGGACTACATAGGGGAAAATTAGAACTGTCATCCAAAATTTGAACAGGCAGGGCCTATGGACTCTTATTATCATCAAAGAAAAGAATTTATCAGGTAAGCATAAATTTTGATTTCTTTTGTAAGATGATTCTTATCATAGCAATTCTAACATGTGGGATTTAATACCCAAGCTGAGAGTCCATTTGAAGGAAAGGGAGGGACAGAATAATTCAGTTCCTATTTGTCAGTCCCTGTGGCCTGAAGCCGTTCCCTCCAAAAAAAGTCTCCCAAAAAACAAATACATCAAAACAGAAAATCTTTAAAGAATGTATGCAGAGAAGACATGTTGCAGATTTACAATTCCGCTCCAATTAATGCATAATTTATGACATCAAAGGAAGTAGCAAGTGAACTGAAAGATTGAGCTGAGATATGCCTAGGAGGAGACTTCCGGCCACTAAGAAGTTCTGAAAATCACTTGATTGACCCAAGAGCTAAAGCTACCAGCAGTGTTCTGCCTGTTTGGAAACCAGAATAGAGAACAAACAAAATTAACATACGCCTAGATTTAGAGTTGGGCGGTAGCCGTGAAAACCAGCGTTAGAGGCTACTAATGCTGGTTTTTAACGCCCTCTGGTATTTGGAGTCAGTCAGGAAAGGGTCTAACGCTCACTTTCCAGCCGCGACTTTTCCATACCGCAGATCCCCTTACGTCAATTGCGTATCCTATCTTTTCAATGGGATCTTTCGCCGGTATTTAGAGTCGTGGCTGAAGTGAGCGTTAGAAATCTAACGACCAAACTCCAGCCGCAGAAAAAAGTCAGTAGTTAAGAGCTTTTTGGGCTAACGCCGGTTCATAAAGCTCTTAACTACTGTGCTCTACAGTACACTAACACCCATAAACTACCTATGTACCCCTAAACCGAGGCCCCCCCACATCGCCGCCACTCGATTAAAATTTTTTAACCCCTAATCTGCCGACCGCCACCTACGTTATCCTTATGTACCCCTAATCTGCTGCCCCTAACACCGCCGACCCCTATATTATATTTATTAACCTCTAATCTGCCCCCCACAACGTCGCCGCCAGCTACCTACAATAATTAACCCCTAATCTGCCGACCGCAAAGCGCCGCCACCTACGTTATCCTTATGTACCCCTAATCTGCTGCCCCTAACACCGCCGACCCCTATATTATATTTATTAACCCCTAATCTGCCCCCCACAACGTCGCCGCCACCTACCTACACTTATTAACCCCTAATCTGCCGAGCGGACCGCACCGCTACTATAATAAAGTTATTAACCCTTAATCCGCCTCACTCCCGCCTCAATAACCCTATAAGAAATAGTATTAACCCCTAATCTGCCCTCCCTAACATCGCCGACACCTAACTTCAAACATTAACCCCTAATCTGCCGACCGGAGCTCACCGCTATTCTAATAAATTTTTTAACCCCTAAAGCTAAGTCTAACCCTAACACTAACACCCCCCTAAGTTAAATATAATTTAAATCTAACGAAATAAATTAACTCTTATTATATAAATTATTCCTATTTAAAGCTAAATACTTACCTGTAAAATAAACCCTAATATAGCTACAATATAAATAATAATTATATTGTAGCTATTTTAGGATTTATATTTATTTTACAGGTAACTTTGTATTTATTTTAACCAGGTACATTTGGGCCATTTGCGGGGCATGCCCCAAAGAATTCAGCTCTTTTGCCTGTAAAAAAAAACACATACAATACCCCCCCAACATTACAACCCACCACCCATATACCCCTAATCTAACCCAAACCCCCCTTAAATAAACCTAACACTAAGCCCCTGAAGATCTTCCTACCTTATCTTCACCATACAAGGTTCACCAATCCGTCCTCGGAAGTCTTGATCCAAGCCTTGGAAGTGTTGATCCAAGCCCAAGCGGGGGGCTGAAGAGTGAGAGTCCATCCTCGGGCTGAAGTCTGGATCCAAGCGGCGGCTGAAGAAATCCATCATCGGGCTGAAGTCGGAAGTCCATCATCGGGATGAAGTCTTCTATCAAGCCGCATCTTCAATCTTCTTTCTTCTGGAGCGGAGCGGAGCCATCTTCTTTCCAACCAACGCGGATCCAACCTCTTCAACCGACGCCTACTCGCCGAATGAAGGTTCCTTTAAGGGACGTCATCCAAGATGGCGTCCCTCGAATTCCGATTGGCTGATAGGATTCTATCAGCCAATCGGAATTAAGGTAGGAATATTCTGATTGGCTGATGGAATCAGCCAATCAGAATCAAGTTCAATCCGATTGGCTGATCCAATCAGCCAATCAGATTGAGCTCGCATTCTATTGGCTGTTCCGATCAGCCAATAGAATGCAAGCTCAATCTGATTGGCTGATTGGATCAGCCAATCGGATTGAACTTGATTCTGATTGGCTGATTCCATCAGCCAATCAGAATATTCCTACCTTAATTCCGATCCAGACTTCAGCCCGAGGATGGACGTCACTCTTCAGCCCCCCGCTTGGGCTTGGATCAACACTTCCGAGGCTTGGATCAAGACTTCCGAGGACGGATCGGTGAACCTGGTATGGTGAAGATAAGGTAGGAAGATCTTCAGGGGCTTAGTGTTAGGTTTATTTAAGGGGGGTTTGGGTTAGATTAGGGGTATGTGGGTGGTGGGTTGTAATGTTGGGGGGGGTATTGTATGTGTTTTTTTTACAGGCAAAAGAGCTGAATTCTTTGGGGCATGCCCCGCAAATGGCCCTTTTCAGGGCTGGTAAGGTAAAAGAGCTTTGAACTTTTTTAATTTAGAATAGGGTAGGGCATTTTTTTATTTTGGGGGGCTTTGTTATTTTATTAGGGGGCTTAGAGTAGGTGTAATTAGTTTTAAATTGTTGTAATATTTTTCTAATGTTTGTAAATATTTTTTTATTTTTTGTGACTTAGTTCTTTTTTATTTTTTGTACTTTAGTTAGTTTATTTCATTGTATTTATTTGTAGATATTGTATTTAATTAATGTATTGATAGTGTAGTGTTAGGTTTAATTGAAGATAATTGTAGGTATTTTATTTAATTAATTTATTGATATTGTAGTGTTAGGTTTAATTGTAACTTAGGTTAGGATTTATTTTACAGGTGATTTTGTAATTATTTTAACTATTTTAGCTATTAAATAGTTCTTAACTATTTAATAGCTATTGTACCTGGTTAAAATAAATACAAAGTTGCCTGTAAAATAAATATTAATCCTAAAATAGCTACAATATAATTATTCGTTATATTGTAGCTATATTAGGGTTTATTTTACAGGTAAGTATTTAGCTTTAAATAGGAATAATTTATTTAATAATAGTTAATTTATTTCGTTAGATTTAAATTATATTTAACTTAGGGGGGTGTTAGTGGCGTTAAATTATGCTCTACGCTCCCTTTTTGGAGCCTAACACACTGAAAACCAAGCCATTCTGTAAACTCTAAATACCAGCGGTATTTAAAAGGTGCGGGGGAAAAAAAGCATGCGTAGCTAACGCACCCCTTTGGCCGCAAAACTCTAAATCTAGGCATTAGTTTGGAATCCTTAGTAGCTTAAAAAATATATTTAACGCTCTAGAGGATTAAAAGAAGGTAGAACAATTTTTTTTGTTTGAACTTTTCGTGCATAAACAATTTTAGAGAAAATCATACTGGGTAAGAAGACTTATCCTCGTGAAAATCCAGAAAAAAAACATAATTTATGCTTACCTGATAAATTTATTTCTCTTGTGGTGTATCCAGTCCACGGATCATCCATTACTTGTGGGATATTCTCATTCCCAACAGGAAGTTGCAAGAGGACACCCACAGCAGAGCTGTCTATATAGCTCCTCCCCTAACTGCCATATCCAGTCATTCGACCGAAAACAAACAGAGAAAGGAGAAACCATAGGGTGCAGTGGTGACTGTAGTTTAAAAATGAAAAAATACCTGCCTTAAAATGACAGGGCGGGCCGTGGACTGGATACACCACAAGAGAAATAAATTTATCAGGTAAGCATAAATTATGTTTTCTCTTGTAAGGTGTATCCAGTCCACGGATCATCCATTACTTGTGGGATACCAATACCAAAGCTAAAGTACACGGATGAAGGGAGGTACAAGGCAGGTACTTAAACGGAAGGTACCACTGCCTGTAAAACCTTTCTCCCAAAAATAGCCTCTGAAGAAGCAAAAGTATCAAATTTGTAGAATTTTGCTCTGTATTTTCTTTTTTTTCTTTTTCTTTTTCTTTTATTTTGATAAATAGATTAGACAACGTAGATAGATTTTTAGTTGTCTCTTACCTCACAATACTCACTATAAGGGCTTTGTAAAATTCTGTATAGATTCACTTAGAACCTATAAACAAAAAAAAAAAAAAAGAGGTGGGGGTAATATCCTATGCCACATGGATAGATATATCACTAATAATAAAGCTAGTTCCCCGGCCATGCCACCCAAACAGAAGGATAGAAAGACACGTATATCTGAAACTCAATTAGAAAATCCCAGTGAAACATTAATGCATAAAATAGATACACAACCACTTATAGCTCAGATTTCTGAAATTTTTTTACCGCAATTTGAATTACTTAAGTCACAAATGTCTAACATAATGACAGAGTTTAAGCAATTTTCTAGTAGGCTGACGGAACTTGAAAATAGAGTGTCAACCAATGAGGACTTAATATACAAACAAGAGCAAAACATAGAGGATAATAATAAAACATTAAAAAGATTGCAAGACAAAATCTATGAACTGGAAGACCGTTCACCCCGAAATAATTTGAAAATTATTGGCCTGCCGGATAACGGCGAATTCACAGATTTGATCATTTTTGCTAGTGTTACACTACCCTCGGCGTTAGGTATACTACCAAACAATTCCCCAATCTTAGTGGAAAGGGCACATAGGCTGGGTAGAAGTAGCGACGATAAAAAAGACCAAAATTATAACAGACCAGTGATGGTTAAATACCTAAACTACCAAGATAAGATAAATATATTAAGATCTTATAGGAAAATGGGAAGCCTCTATATAGGCCAAGTCAAAATACTAATCTTCCAAGATTACTCCAGCGAAACCACTTATAGAAGGAAAGAGCTGGCCCCGTTTTGTACCAGATTAATTAATGCAGGTTTCAAAGCTAAACTATTATATCCAGCAAAAATTGTTGAGGAACCAGAGGGCAATGTAAATATAACCAATGAGGTAGAGGCCAGACAATATTGCAAAAAAATAAGGGCACTCTAGGCTGCTATCGGGAGAATATATCTTTGATTTTATAAGTATTAATGCTTTATTGATCTGAATGTTTTATGTTTGTTTCTCTTTCGTTTGTTCTTGCCTTTTCCTTCTTGTTTTTCTTTTTTCATTCATGAAGTGTTGGATCATGTCAAAATAGAATTTTATGTAAAGGCCAAAATGTATATATATTATAATCGCTATCGGTGGGAATCAAGACGAGTTGGTAGTTGGTTGGTAGTTGACTATACATAGATTATGAAGAAAATTAAGATTATCTCTTGGAACATAGGGGGAATAACATCCCCAAAAAAAAGAAAACAGATTATTAAACACTTAGCGAAGTTGCGTCCAGACATTGTACTATTACAAGAGACACATCTGAAAAAAACAGAAGCAGATAAGCTTAAGTGTAATTGGGTTGGCCAAGTTATAGCCTCAGACTGTTCTAAAAGGAAAAGAGGCGTTGCGTTTTTATTCAATAAAAATTTTGAGTACAATATATTGGAATCTCGCATAGATGTAAATGATAGATGGATAATTCTCTCAATTGAAGTGGCAAAAGTTAACTATACAATGTGTAATGTATATGGTCCTAACAGTATAGACCACGTCTTTTGGGAAAATATCACTGCCAAATTGTGTCTTTGTACACAACAAAATACAATACTAGCTGGCAATTTTAATCTTACACCAAATTTTATATTAGACAGACTTTCACCTAAACAGAGCTGCCCGACCCCCCAGAAATCTAAAATTTTCTCTCAGATATGTAAAAATGTAAAATTACATGATATATGGCGTATTCAACACCCGGATAGCAAGTTATATACATGCGAGTCTAGGGTATATAGATCCTTCTCAAGGATTGACTTCTTCCTAGTTTCGGATTCCCTCCTAAGAGATGATACCAAGTCAGATATACATGACATAGTACTTTCAGATCACTCCCCCATATCGTTAGTAATAGGTGCCCAGATAGGTCAAAAAGTTATGAATAACTTTTACTTTCCAAAACATATGATAAACAATGTATCATTTCATAATTGGCTCAAAAATAAATGGAGAGAATATAGTATCAACAATAAAGACTATGTAGATAGATTGGAGGTTTTCTGGGAGGCTGCAAAAGCATTCTTGCGGGGGGAGATAAAAGCGTACATGATACTGACCAAAAAGAAATTTAAGGCACGAGAACTACAGCTGGCCAATACAGTGACTAGGGCATACCAAAAATATATAAATACCCCACTCAGAAAATACTGGATTAAATACAAGGTAGCAAGACAAAATAGAGATTTGTTTCTCTCTACTAAAATAAATAATGAGGAGATTAGAATGAATGCACGCTATGCTGGACATCATGGGAGGTCAGCCAAATATCTCGCAAGACTAGACAGGGCAAGGAAAAAGAATAATATAATTGAAAAAATCAGTATGGGAGATCAATGTTATACACAACCTAGTGATATTCAAAAGTTTTTTCTAGATTATTTTAAAAATATATATGCTGCCAAAACAATAGATCCTTATAGTAATACACTTTTTTGGGAGAATATTTCTTGTCCTAGGGTTACACTAGAACAGGTTGCCTTAATTAATGAGCCTATCTCCTTGTCTGAAGTCTTAAAAGCTATAGAGGAAGCCAAACTAGGGAAAGCCCCCGGCCCAGACCAATTACCTGCAGAATTCTATCGAATACTCAAATTAGAAATTGGACCTATGTTAACATGCCTGTTTAATGAATATTATATGGACGGAAGAACAATGTCACGGTTCTTCTCGGCGTCAATCATCACTCTTATCCTCAAAAAATATAAGAATCCATCAGATCCAGGGTCATATAGACCAATTTCTTTGTTAAATATAGATTATAAATTGCTTACTTCTATAATTGCTAATCGTTTAAAAACATCTTTACAAGAAATTATACACCCAGATCAAGCAGGTTTTATGATAAACAGATCTTCCACAAAGAATATTAGGAAAACTTATATGATCCTGGAACATTTTTGGAATAGGCTCTTGCAGGACAAAATTATACCCAAATTTGATCTTGCTATGATGATGGTTGACGCCGAGAAGGCCTTTGACTCTATAATATGGGAACATTTATTTAACGCTTTGACTAGCTTCGGCTTCTGTGGCAAGTTGATGAATTTTATTCGACTCCTATATAACTATCCGATATCAGCAATTATGATTAACAATAGTCAAACCACCTTTTTTAAGTTAGAAAGAGGGACGCGTCAGGGATGCCCCCTTTCCCCCCTCCTTTTCAATATAGCCGTGGAGCCCCTAGCAATTTATCTGAGGCAAGAACTGAAAGGAATAGAATTTGGGAATCAAAAATGTGTGCTATCATTATATGCTGATGACTTATTACTATATTTTGAAAATACTAGTGTAAATATACCTATAGCTTTGAAGTCACTGCATTTATTCGGGGCTATTTCGGGGTATAAGATCAATACCCCAAAAACTGAGATTTTATGGATCTATAAAAATAAAGATAGTCTGAAGCAGCATAAATTGAAGGAGGTAGAGAGCTTTAGATATTTAGGAATCATCTTACATAGAGACCCGAATATGTGGTACAAGTTGAATTACACACCTTGTTTTTCTAAGATAATTGCGAAGTTGCGTCAATGGTCTTTCTTTCCGATTTCCCTTTCTGCCAAAGTAATGATGCTTAAAACTATTGCTTTCCCCCAAATAACTTATATAATGAATAATCTTCCATTATATATTAAAGATCAGGATGTTAGATCTTTTTATCAGGCATGTGCCAAATTTTTCTGGAATACTTCCAGACACATGCTATCAATAACTAAACTATCAGTTTTGAAAGATTCTGGGGGCTTAGCATTTCCTGATATAAAGGCTTATAATCTTGCTATCCTTGCCAGATATGGAGTTGATTGGTTGTTATCAGCTAATTTCCTGACACATTTAACAATAGAAGAGAACCTCATACAACCTTTCTCCCTTAAAGCAATATTACATTACCCATACTTACAACTAGCGGATAATATGAAGAAAACATATAGTATATTTAATGTGGTCAAGGCTTGGCAACAACTATGTGCGCATCTCCAGATTAATTTCCGAATTTCCTCTTTCCTGCCCATCAGAGGAAATCCTGATTTTATACCTGGTCGACAGTATGTGATCTATAAACGTTGGGCAGAAAAAGGTCTAACTAATTTAATACAACTAGTCGACGAAAGATCTTATATAAGAACATTTGATGAGATAGTCACTAGATATAACATATCTAATAAAGACTTCTATGCATACTTGCAAGTCCGGCACTTTATTAATAAAAAATTAAAGTCTGGTAGTTGGTCAGAGAATTTTGATAAAATCGGGGACTTTATAAACATATATAGGCAGGGGAATCGATCAATCTCCCTATTATATAAGATACTCCTGGCTAAGCAGGGCCAATTAAATATAGAACAACTATCAGCATATTGGTCAAAATATTTTGAAGAGAGTAACTATGATATTATCAAGAAAGGTTTCTCGTGGTTAACTACGGCCTCTATACGTTCCACATGGAAAGAATCACATTTAAAACTCCTTAACAATACTTATATTTCACCAAAGAGACTGGCTAAATGGAATATAGGCCACTTAGTTTGTTGCTACAAATGCTCTAGTCCGGGGGCTGACCTACTGCATTGCTTTTGGTTCTGCCCTAAAATATGTCAATTTTGGCAGAAAATTAATTATTGGTTAAATAAGTATGTATTAAATTTTCCTTCTTTTACACCAGGTAGAATCTTCTTGCTCCATACAGAGGATCGAAATCGGGGTATTATTAATATTATAATTTTATTGGTACGTAACTTGATTCTGAGAAATTGGAAGAGTAATTCATTTCGAGCATTTATTGAAGCACTTAAATCACAAATTATTTTTGAACAATATAATATAATAAATGCACAGAATAGACAAATCCAAAACTTTTTTAATAACTGGCTGGGGATTATTCAATCATTCCCCATTTCTACACAATATATACTGACTAAAAAGTTCCATAAATCGGATTATTTTGAGGGTCTTATATTAAGAGGTCTTTTCCCTAGCTCTTGGTATTAAAGATGGTATTGGAGATTTTGAGCATAGACCAATGTTGAGGGGTTGGGGGAGAGAGGAGAGAGAGAGAGTAGGGGTCGGTTTCTTTCTTTTTTTTTTTTTTTTTTCTCTTTCTTTCTCGTCTTGATTTCCTGGTACTCGAATATGTACACTTAAGTGTGTTATGATCCTATGTTTATTTTTCAAAGTAGGTTATATAAGGTTTGTTGTAAGAAAAAGAAGGGAAGAGGGGAAGGGGAATAGGATTTAAAAAAGAAAAAAAAAAAACTCCAGTAGTATATGCATAGAATCAAGAGAACCACCTCGGGGTAAAATTTAATGCTGTATAAAGTCTAGAATCTTATAATTATATCCGTTGATTCTATATTGGCTTTTTTTTATTTTCTCCTTTTTTATGTCATACTGCATGTGGCCCTGCGTGGCGCAATAACTACAATGTGATCTACTTTTTGGTTGACATGTACTGCTGGCTATAAATAAATTATAAAAAAAAAAAATTTGTAGAATTTTGAAAAAGTATGAAGCGAAGACCAAGTCGCCGCCTTGCAAATCTGTTCAACAGAAGCCTCATTTTTAAAGGCCCATGTGGAAGCCACAGCTCTAGTAGAATGAGCTGTAATTCTTTCTGGAGGCTGCTGGCCAGCAGTCTCATAGGCTAAGCGGATTATGCTTCTTAGCCAAAAAGAAAGAGAGGTTGCCAAAGCCTTTTGACCTCTCCTCTGTCCAGAGTAGACAACAAACAAAGCAGATGTTTGACGAAAATCTTTAGTAGCTTGTAAGTAAAACTTTAAAGCACGAACCACGTCCAGATTGTGTAATAGACGTTCCTTCTTTGAAGAAGGATTAGGACACAAAGACGGAACAACAATCTCTTGATTGATATTCTTCAAGATACCACCTTAGGTAAAAACCCAGGTTTGGTAAGCAGAACTACCTTGTCTGCATGGAAGATCAGATAAAGAGAATCACATTGTAAGGCAGATAACTCGGAAACTCTAAGAGCCGAGGAAATAGCTACCAAAAAAAGAACTTTCCAAGATAAAAGTTTGATATCTATGGAATGAAGAGGTTCAAAAGGAACCCCCTGAAGAACTTTAAGAACCAAATTTAAGCTCCAAGGTGGAGCAAAAGGTTTAAACACAGGCTTGATTCTAACTAAAGCCTGACAAAATGCCTGAACGTCTGGGACATCCGCCAGACGCTTGTGCAAAAGAATAGATAGCGCAGAAATCTGTCCCTTTAAGGAACTAGCTGACAATCCTTTCTCCAATCCTTCTTGGAGAAAAGATAATATCCTGGGAATCCTGACCTTACTTCATGAGTAGCCCTTGGATTCACACCAATAAAGATATTTACGCCATATCTTATGATAGATTTTCCTGGTGACAGGCTTTCGTGCCTGAATTAAGGTATCAATGACTGACTCGGAGAAACCACGCTTTAATAAAATCAAGCGTTCAATCTCCAGGCAGTCAGCCTCAGAGAATTTAGATTTGGATAATTGAAAGGACCTTGAAGTAGAAGGTCCTGTCTCAGCGGCAGAGTCCATGGTGGAAAAGATGACATGTCCACTAGATCTGCATACCAAGTCCTGCGTGGCCACGCAGGCGCTATCAAGATCACTGATGCTCTCTCCTGCTTGATCTTGGCAATCAGACGAGGGAGCAGAGGAAACGGTGGAAACACATAAGCCAGGTTGAAGGACCAAGGTGCTGCTAGAGCATCTATCAGCATTGCCTTGGGGTCTCTGGACCTGGATCCGTAACAAGGAAGCTTGGCGTTCTGGCGAGACGCCATGAGATCCAGTTCTGGTTTGCCCCAACGATGAACCAATTGTGCAAACACCTCCGGATGGAGTTCCCACTCCCCCGGATGAAAAGTCTGTCGACTTAGAAAATCCGCCTCCCAGTTCTCTACACCTGGGATATGGATAGCTGATAGGTGGCAAGAGTGAATCTCTTCCCAGTGAATTATCTTTGAGACTTCTAACATCGCTAGGGAACTCCTTGTTCCCCCTTGATGGTTGATGTAAGCCACAGTTGTGATGTTGTCCGACTGAAATCTGATGAACCTCATTGTCGCTAGCTGAGGCCAAGCCTGAAGAGCATTGAATATCGCTCTTAGTTCAAGAATGTTTATTGGAAGGAGTGACTCCTCCTGAGTCCACGATCCCTGAGCCTTCAGGGAGTTCCAGACTGCACCCCAACCTAGAAGGCTGGCATCTGTCGTTACAATTGTCCAATCTGGCCTGCGAAAGGTCATACCTTTGGACAGATGGACCCGAGATAGCCACCAGAGAAGAGAATCCCTGGTCTCTTGATCCAGATTTAGTAGAGGGGACAAATCTGTGTAATCCCCATTCCACTGACTGAGCATGCAGAGTTGCAGCGGTCTGAGATGTAGGCGTGCAAACGGCACTATGCCCATTGCCGCTACCATTAAGCCGATTACTTCCATGCACTGAGCCACCGAAGGGCGAGGAATGGAATAAAGAACATGGCAGGAATTTAGAAGTTTTGATAACCTGGACTCCGTCAGGTAAATTTTCATTTCTACAGAATCTATCAGAGTCCCTAGGAAGGAAACTCTTGTGAGGGGGGATAGAGAACTCTTTTCCTCGTTCACCTTCCACCCATGCGACCTCAGAAATGCCAACACTATGTCCGTATGAGACTTGGCAATTTGGAAGGTTGACGCCTGAATCAGGATGTCATCTAAATAAGGGGCCACTGCTATGCCCCGCGGCCTTAGGACCGCCAGAAGCGACCCCAGAACCTTCGTAAAAATTCTTGGGGCTGTAGCTAACCCAAAGGGAAGAGCTACAAACTGGTAATGCCTGTCTAGGAAGGCAAACCTGAGAAACCGATGATGATCTTTGTGTATCGGAATGTGAAGATAAGCATCCTTTAAATCCACTGTAGTCATGTATTGACCCTCCTGGATCATAGGTAGGATGGTACGAATAGTCTCCATCTTGAATGATGGAACTCTGAGGAATTTGTTTAAGATATTTAGATCCAAAATTGGTCTGAAGGTTCCCTCTTTTTTGGGAACTACAAACAGATTTGAGTAAAATCCCTGTCCCTGTTCCTCCTTTGGAACTGGATGGATCACTCCTATAACTAGGAGGTCTTGTACACAGTGTAAGAATGCCTCTCTCTTTATCTGGTTTGCAGATAATTGTGAAAGGTGAAATCTCCCTTTTGGGGGGGAAGCCTTGAAGTCCAGAAGATATCCCTGGGATATAATTTCCAACGCCCAGGGATCCTGGACATCTCTTGCCCACGCCTGGGCGAAGAGCGAAAGTCTGCCCCCTACTAGATCCGGTACCGGATAGGGGGCCGTTCCTTCATGCTGTCTTAGAGGCAGCAGCAGGCTTTTTGGCCTGCTTACCCTTGTTCCAGGTCTGGTTAGGTCTCCAGACCGTCTTGGACTGAGCAAAAGTTCCCTCTTGTTTTGCATTAGAGGAAGTTGATGCCGCACTTGCCTTGAAGTTTCGAAAGGCACGAAAATTAGACTGTTTGGCCCTTGATTTGGACCTATCCTGAGGAAGGGCATGACCTTTTCCTCCAGTGATATCAGCAATAATCTCCTTCAAACCAGGCCCGAATAGGGTCTGCCCCTTGAAGGGAATGTTAAGCAGCTTAGACTTTGAAAAACAGTGAAAAAAGGCAGTAAATCAAACGAAATTTTTACAGTGTGTATAATAAGGTAACAGAGCATTGCACCCACTTGCAAATGGATGATTAACCCCTTAGTTAAAAAAATGGATCAAAAAAACGATATAGACGTTTTTTAACAGCACACCAAACTGCCACAGCCTTGCTGTGGGCCTACCTTCCCCAACAAATGATTTTGGAAAGCCTAAGAGCCCTTTAGAGATGTCCTATAGCATTCAGGGGACTCCTGGAGGAAGCTGGATGTCTCAGTCTGTAAAAGTTACTGCGCAAAAAAGCGCTAAATTAAGCCCCTCCCACTCATAGTAACACAGTGGAAAGCCTCAGGAAACTGTTTCTAGGCAAATTTAAGCCCGCCATGTGGAAAAACTAAGCCCCAATAAAGTTTTATCACCAAAGTATATATAAAAACGTTTAAACATGCCAGCAAACGTTTTATATTGTAAATATAAAACAGTATTACCTCAGAAAGTAAGCATGATACCAGTCGCTATTAAATCACTGTATTCAGGCTTACCTTACATAAATTTGGCATCAGCAGCATTTTCTAGCATTCACATCTTCTAGAAAAATCTTAACTGCACATACCTCATAGCAGGATAACCTGCACGCCATTCCCCCACTGAAGTTATCTCTCTCTTCAGTCATGTGTGAGAACAGCAATGGATCTTAGTAACAACCTGCTAAGATCATAGAAATCACAGGCAGATTCTTCTATTTTTCTGCCTGGAACAAAATAGTACAACTCCGGTACCATTTAAAAATAATAAACTTTTGATTGAAGTAAAATAACAGCTACATTTCACCACTTCTCTCTTACTACCTCCATGTTTGTTGAGAGTTGCAAGAGAATGACTGGATATGGCAGTTAGGGGAGGAGCTATATAGACAGCTCTGCTGTGGGTGTCCTCTTGCAACTTCCTGTTGGGAATGAGAATATCCCACAAGTAATGGATGATCCGTGGACTGGATACACCTTACAAGAGAAAAGGAGATTTGCGGGAAAGCTGAGAACTGGAAATTCATCTAGCTGAGATAAAAATATTAAAAAGACCCTGCAGGACAAAATATTAAAAACTATGCTGTACATAGGTTCAAGGGAGGACCTTGGAGAACAAAAGAACTGAATACAATTCCATGAAGGAGGAATAGGACTAACAACTGGCCTAATTCTCTCCAAATTTAAAAAAAAGATATAAATATTAGAAAGACTGGCTAAATTCTTATGCAAAAGAACTGATAAAAGCCACAATTATGGCCCATTAAGGAACTAACTGAAAATCCCTTGTCAACAACACCTAGCAGAAACTGAAGAATCCAAAGGTTCCTAAAAAAATGCCAGGAAGAAACCTCAGAAAAGTACCACTAAAAGAAAAAACTTTTAAACGTGTTGAAAATTCTTTGGCAAACTGAATTCCTAGTTTCCAGAGAAAGGCATTACCCAATCGGAGAAAACACTATGAGGCCCATTTATCAAGCTCCGAATGGAGCTTGAGGGCCCGTGTTTCTGGCGAGTCTTCAGACTCACCAGAAACGCAAGTTATGGAGCAGCGGTTGATTGACACTCCCCTGCTGGCGGCTAATTGGCCGCAAATCTGCAGGGGGCAGCGTTGCACCAGCAGCTCACAAGAGCTGCTGGTGCAATGCTGAATATGGAGAGCGTATTGCTCTCCGCATTCAGCGAGGTCTGTCGGACCTGATCTGCAATGTCGGATCAGGTCCGACAGACCTTTGTTAAATAGGCCTCAAAGCCTCAGAAGTAGGCATTTAATTTCCACAACGTTGAGATTTTAAATAAAAAAATGTCACAGCCTACTCGGGTATTGAACCCAGAACTGCTGACTTTGTGTTGTCACCCTGAGACATGTTAGCCTTGAGGAAATTAAGGCAGCAACTGGCCATGTTAACCAGGTCAGTATACCAGGTCCTATTCAGTTCCAATCTGGGGCTATTAGGATTACTGATGTAGACTCCTTATTTGAGCATTAATTGTGGAAGAAAAACCAAGTGAAAGAAAAACAGATGAGTTAGACAAGAAACTCCATGGGCTTTCTAAGACATCTATAAATTGTGCCTTTAGGTCCCTGGATCTGGCACTGTACCAAGTGAAAAAAACACCAGATATATCCGGCAAATCCCTGAGAGACTACTCTCCTGAAAGAACAGAGAACTGCTGACAAATCCACTTCCCAGTTCTACTGAAAAGAGAATAGCTGAACGAACAATTAACCTGTTTTACCCAAAACAGATTAAGAATATCTCTAGTATAGCCAAGTGACTGCGAGTCTATCCATAATGATAATTTCTTTATTTAGGATAAGCCATGACTGAATACTCCAAGAAGATCACCTGAAACCTTGCCTCCAGAGGAGTACAGAATTCTAGAGCTCCTTGCGAAACCCAGTCAGCACTTGTCAGGGTGCCAGGAATCAGACTGAGATGAGAAGTGCAAAAATAATCACACCTTTATTAATAACAAAAAATAATAAAAAGTCCACAAGTCAAATAACAAGCCAGGAGTCAAAGCCAGAGCTGGTAGTCAGACAAGCCGAGTCAGGAGCCAAATCGAACAGTCAGGCGCGCCGAATCAGGAGCCAAAACGAGTAGTCAGACGAGCCGGAATCAGGAACAAGGAGAACAGCAGAGTCAGGAACAAGCCAGGGATCAGGAACCAGGAGGGACGTCAGACAGCCAGGTTATACACAGGAACTGGAACTCACAAACAGGTCTGAGACAACGCAAGGGCAAACCATACTGAACAGTAGCCCTTTAAATAATAAGTGATGACATCACAATTCTGAGACTGCAATCTGTCTCACACGGATTATGTACACCAGTCTGGCAATAAGAGGGCGTGCAGGAAATGAGCAGTATCACACAATCTGCACCAGACTCAGCAAGAGAGGTGAGTAAAATGGCTGCCAGCAGCACATGGCAAGCAAAGCAGGGGAAAAAACCCTGACAGCACTACAATCCAGAAAACTGACAGCTGTATTGAGGATCTTACCTCAAGTGATTGACATCTAGATTAAATCAAAGTAGGTTCTGCATAAGAAAAAGGACATGTTATACAAATATATAAAGGACTATCTTAAAAGCGAGAAAAACAGCACTTACAACCAAATTCAAATTCTAAACCTTTGTTTACAAAACTGGCCTAAGCTAAATCAGGATTGCATACAGTGACTATCTACCCTCTGCAGTCCTTGCTACAATGTGCATTTGTATCTCTTATGTACGGATGTACATGTTATATGATACATTTTAGAAAAATGAATCTGCATAAATATGAATTGATGCACATATTAAAAGCACAAAGTGAATTGATGTGCTTGTATACTCTCGGCTAGATTACAAGTGGAGCGCTTTCATGAAACCGATATTAGTGCTCTACTTTGTAATACCAGCACACGATAACGTGCACTGATAAAACAAGTTGTCAGGAATGCGAACGCAACCACCATTAAAAATATCATAGGTGACAAAGTCCAGATAGGGTTCTCCTGAACAGATTAAGAATACCTCTAGTATAGCCAAGAGTCTATCCATAATGATAATTTCTCATCAACAAATCTACAATCCATGATCAGCCCAAACCACTTGCAAACTGAGAAGAAGAGCATTTCTACAATGGGGTCATACAAATGCAGAGTGCAGCACAAGAAATTATATGTCAAAAATGACAGCAGTAATAGAAAGATTCAATAAAAACCATATAATAAACTTATACATAAATTGACAAACAGAAGGAGTAATATATGCCCTATCATGTGAATGTAACCTGTTCTACATTGGAATGACGACCAGGAAATTAAGAACTAGATTAGGAGAACATCTTTGAAATATTAAAAATGCGATGAAAGATTATCAAGATGGCAAAAAATAAAGAAGTGTTAACATTTCCTTAAATCACAGCAGTGCAAAAACTGTTTGCAAAAAATGTTTTGGTCTACAACATATAAATCTGGGTATAAGGGGTGGCAACCTGGAACAATAAGTATTAAAGGGATAGGAAAGTTCAAATTAAATTTACATGACTCAGATAGAGCATGTAATTGTAAGACACTTTTAAATTCACGTTTATTTTCAAATGTGCTTTCTTCCCTTGGTATCCCTTGTTGAAAAATAATTTGCACATATCCTACACTAGTGGGAGCTGCTGATTGGTGCCTGCACACATTTGTCTTTTGTGATTGGCTGACTAGATGTGTTCATCTTGCTGCCAGTAGTGCAATGCTGTTCCTTCAGCAAAAGATAACAAGAGAATGAAGAAAATTTGATAATGGAAGTAAATTTGAAAGTTGTTTAAAATTGTATGTTCTATCCAAATCATGAAAGTACCTTTTGGGGTTTCCTGTTCCTTTAAAGGCTGAAACCAGGTGGATTTACCTGTTAAATACTGTACACCCGTATGGGTTAAATGAAAACAATAATTATTTCTCGTAGTTATAGAAAATCATCTATAGAGACAATAAGAAGGCAGAAGATAAATACATAAACAATATACAATACATATACTTCACAATAAAAAATCTTTCCCATATATTTCCTTTTGGGAATGTCTTAATAACAAGGGTTAATTATGGAGCACTTTAATATCACAGTTAATACATTTTAGGGCACATGCACTTTGTATATTATTTATTGGTTTGAAAGTAATGGTTGAACACAAAAATAAAAAACAGTTGCAATGTTCTCATACAGTATACATATTTAGCACCGTGTATGAAATATCTAAATACATCATTTACACAAACTAATAGGAAAAACATTTAATGAAACACACTATCACTAAAAAGGTATGAACGGGAGTAATACTTTATTAAAACACAGCACTAAAAAAAAAAAAGAATTGGAGGAATTCAACATTGATTTCTACAAGTATTACGTCTTAAATAAAACATAATTTCCTAATATATATCAACTATTATCTACTATTATTATGGTCCTATATTTAATACCATGAGATAAAATTAAATAAAATCAGACCATCAAACAAAACTTTATCGTTGTTCTAAATATTTTAAATCTTTTAAATTGGCCCTAAGGTCTTTACATATGCAAAGTACATCACTCTTCCCAAGATGTCAGCTTGTCCCAAGTAAAGAAAAATCACAGGACAGCTGAGAGGGATAGAGGTCAGTTGGGATGGAAGGTTGGTAGGTACACACACACACACACACACACACACACTGACACACTACATAATGCAACAAAGAAAAACAAGTAACAGTTCACTCACTATACTGTTGGGTACGGCATATGCCAGATGCTGGTTACTTGCCACAAACAGCGGGTGATCTCATTGCGGCGGAGGACTTATTCCTCCTTTAAGCACATGACCATCTTTTTTTCGGCTGTGATGCCTCCCACTGCTTACTCACAGAGAGTCCTTTGGAAAACTTCAGTGAAAAGGCACAACAGCAACAAACAAAAAATACAGACTGACTCCTTCCGTAGTAAAAAAGTGGGTATCTTTATTTTTTCAATATTAAAAATAGGTACCACACAGACCACAACAAGTAAGCAAGTGCAAAATAACATAAATTATGCTTACCTGATAATTTCCTTTTCTTCTGATGGAAAGAGTCCACAGCTGCATTCATTACTTTTGGGAAATAAGAACCTGGCCAGCAGGAGGAGGCAAAGACAACCCAGCCAAAGGCTTAAATACTCCTCCCACTCCCCTCATGCCCTAGTCATTCTGTTGAGGAACAAGGAACAGTAGAAGAAATATCAGGGTGAAAGATGCCAGAAGAGTATATGGACGCCCCACATAAAATTATGGGTGGGGTGCTGTGGACTCTTTCCATCAGAAGAAAAGGAAATTATCAGGTAAGCATAATTTATGTTTTTCTTCTTAAATGTAAAGAGCCCACAGCTGCATTCATTACTTTTGGGAAAACAATACCCAAGCTATAGAGAACACTGAATGCCAAGGCGGGAGGGTACAATAGGCGGTCTATACTTAGGGCACCAGGCCTGAACCTCTACCCAATAAAAAAAACGTTTCGTCTGAAGCCAAGAAAATTTTAAGAGGAAAAGCCCCAATGACACTGCTTGCAGTAAGTCCAGAAGCCAAACTAGAGAACGCAAACAGACTCGACTGAGCCAACAGTCCTCCAGGAGACACCGTCGCCCAACAAACAGTCCCCCACCGCTCATCTCCACAAATGAAGGAGACACCAGCCAAAACCCCCAAGGAAACAAGGCAAAGGAGAACCAAGGAAACCGAAAGGTCCCCTAATACAAAAACAACACCTCCATGAGTGAGCCCAGCTCAACAAGACCCAAAGGGGCCCAAACAATGAAAGGAGGCTACGCCTATACCAAGCGAAACCCGGGATAAGACCAGGCACAGAGACAGAACAGACGTCTCTCCAATATCCTGCAAGCACGGAATGCAACTGAAGAGCCAAAGTCCTCCCAGTGTCTGGCCATAGAATACCAAAGTATTCGACCATGAAAAGTGTGTAATACACCCAGGTGAAAAAAAAACAAGTTTGAGAACACAGAGTCCGAACAGGATGATACAGAGGGTACTTGCGAGGACAAATAAGCAGTCAAGCAAGAAACAGACCACAAAAGCAACCCCCAGACAGAGGGTATCTGCCAGGCAACCAAAGTCGCTGAACCTACACACAGGTCCCTAAAAAGGGGAACACAAAACCTCAATCGAGGCCCCCGAGAAGGAGAGTATACCTCAGAACCCGAAGGAAGAGTAAATCCTCTTCTAATCAATGGAGCAAGTTGAAAGGAAAATCTATAGCCTAGCAGACTGAGCTAACAGGATAGATTCAACAAAGCTCACACATTCAGAGGAGACTGCGACCCGAACGCAGTTCCTTAGACCGCTCGGCCATCCTGACCTGCAGACCCACACTCAGCTGGACCAACCCAGCCTCCGGGATCCAAGACAGGGAAACAAAGAATCCCGAAATAGGTACAAGAACAAGCGTAAGGATAGCACATCCATCCCCACATAGCACAAGTACAACCCAACTCTGAAACAGACAACAAGGCCATAGACCTAAGGATCTATCAAATAAAGGCCCAACTAGTCTACCGCCACCAAGACCCCAGAGGGAACCAAACCCACTTTTCCGCCTCCCATCCAGGAGAAGCCCCAAGCAAGGATTCTATCTCCATAGGGAGGAGAATATCCCCTAAAGAAAAGGGATGATACCGGAAGGGCAACAACTGTCCTCAAGGCCTGAAGTCACCGGCTAATGGGAAGAGAAATTCCCAACACAGATGTCTTAGAAAAGGACCCCCCTACAAGTAGCTTGCTGAGCAGAGGCACAGCCAACCCATTCGCCTGCAGAGCAGGGAATCCACAGGAACACTGGAAAGCTAACCAGGGGAATGTAACCCTAAGGCGCACCAGAAATTGGACACTTAACGCCAGCAGCTGGGTATGAACCAACCACCTTTGCGGTTCAAGCCACATGGCTAACCATCAGATGACATGGGCTACTCTGTGACAAAGAGTAAAAAATACTCAGAAAACCTGGCCAACCATAACCAGGTTAGGTAGATGGAGCAAGGACACAGCCCAAGTTCCCACTACCACGGAACACCCCGATCAGCCCTGAGATCCAAGGTTCCAAAACCACCCAAGACTGGGCCAGTTAAAAGGCGAAGCGTAGCTTTAACAACCAGAAGTCTCATGGAGAAAAACAGGTCCAGGTACCTATTAGTTCAGGCAAACCTTACCCTAGAACTAAACACCCCAACTCGCTAAAAAGCCAGACACAAGGGTACGGATGCATATCCATAAAATCCAGATAGCGAGAGAACTCGAAAGCCCTGACCAAAGGAAGGAACCACCCTTAGCTAAAGTCCAACGCTCCAAGGAGCAAGGCTAGAAGTCATATGAAGATACTTCTTAGAGCCTCAGGACAACCCAGGGATACCTCAAGGTCAAAAAATCCTACTAACAGGACTAGTCTCCTAACACCTCTGCACAAGCAGAGGACACAAGGAAGAGAAAGCACTACGCCTACCCAGCTCCACAGTACCCTGAGCTAAACAAAAATCCCCACAGGGAACAACCATCGCCCGGAAACAAAGATCCCTAAAAGGAGATCTACACAACCAGAGGCAATGGAAGAAGACCCAAAGGCCTCTTATAACTCAGTCAAGAGTAAGAGCTGCATCTAGATATACTAGAAACAGCTTACGCGTACACCTGCAAGGTGTCAAGAGCTGCAACAGGTTTCAAACTGCAAACCTTCCGCATGCTAGACAGATATCCTGTACAAGCTGTTGGATCAAGCCCAAAAAGGACAAATCCAGAGGCCTAAAAAATTAAGGCCAAACCGCTCAATAACGGTAAGGGGCAGTGAGCCCTCCCCCCCTCCACCAAATGGGGGAGGAAACTAAGATCTGATGAAATCAGATGCCAGATAGAGTGACGCAGCGGAGAAACTCCCCTGCCCGGTCATCTATCACTGAAGGCTATAAGGACTGAAACAATCTTTCCCCCCTCACGGACCCACAGGTCCTCTCGAATGCTTAGTTGAACATAAAAAAACAACCAAACAAAAAAAAAAACAATGATAACCTGAGCACTCAATGTTTCTACCAAACCAGCCGAGCAGAACAATGCCACGCGTCTGAACAGCCACAAGACCGACCAAACCCGACAGGACCAGCCTGCACCTAGGGTCCCAATCGGCAAGCTGTGTAAATTCTCCTTCGTAGGGGAAAAAAACAGACATTTTTAACAGAGGACTAACATGTCCAACAACTTCCGAAGAAGTAATAAAGAGTATCAATCCCAGAAGGTTCCCAAAGGAAACAAAAACAAATGAAAGACATACCATCGGATATAAATAAAATATAAGGCAACCCGGAGGTTAACGCCCAAAAAGACACAGGCCTACCCACAGGACCAGCCAAACGGAGCACTATCTTTCAAAAACTGGGAAAGATCTCAAACAAATGACAATCAGGAGATTAATTCATCCCCACATGACTAATGAGGTGCACCATTCGAATTATCAGACTGAAATTCCCCGTATCTGGTAACGCTAGGGTCATTCAATAACTGAAAAACATGTCTGAGCAACATGCAAAGGCGTGCAATCCTGTAACAGAAGGCACAACACTCAGGGACAGATACCCCCCCCCCCCGGGGAACTGTAGAGGCCCTCCCCAAGACGGAAGGGCCGGGACAATAGGGCACGAGCACATTCTCAAATAAACGTCTAGACGAACAATCGCCAACATTATATGGAAGCGAAAACGTGCTGCACCTCCGGGGGAAACACGCCACCCTGCATGGAGGAACCATAAACTGGGTTACCCACATGTGAAGAAGTATGATTTGGTAGGGAACTCGCCTCTCGGAGGACAGGACCCCCAGAGGTGGATGGCTCAGCAGTCCCTTGATTCCCCGAGCCCGAGGAACCAGGCGCTCTGAAATGGCATACGGAACAAAACTGATTGACAGGTGTCAACGAGGCCACTCCGGATTCATCACCGGACACAGAATCTGAATCTGAAATCAAAATAGTCTCAGTATCAGAATCCTCTGTAAGTGAATCTGAAATTAACACAGTCTCAGCATCAGAATCCTCCATAACTGGATAGAGGATAAGTAGTGAAAACTAAAAATGGCACCTGACACCCCCAATGGCTGGGGCACTCACCACCTCCTATGACCAGACCCCTGCAGAATAGAAAATTTCCTTTGCCACACAGTCGGGAATGGGGAAATAGAAAAACGGAACGTAGCCACGCCCGAACACAAGGTGAACCGTACAGTCCAAAGAAGCGCGCCCAACTAAAAGGTTGCATCACTTCCAAAGGCCTCAATGTTCCAACCACAAGTCCAGTAAACATCGCACATAAGCAGGTTGAATCACATAACAAACATGATTATAAACCCCACTATACAATAACCCCCCATCAGGAGATAATAACCCTCAATTCCAAGATACTAAAAGAGACTCACTGAGACCCTTATGTTTTGAAACATTCACATTACAGCAAATTGCAAATAAAGTAAAATGAAACGATCTTACCGGAATCTACGCCATGGAACAGGAACACAGCCCTTCAAGTGTGACGGATAGTAGCATCGCCTCCGCCATGGACTTGAGAGAAGAAAGCAGGCCGCAAAGCAAAGTTCAACAATGCCGATTGCTTCAGGAGCTGTTAATATGAGTCGGGATGGTTTCACAGAAAGAAACTCCCTGCATCTCCGGACTCTAACTTTCATCCAAGCCCTCACTGAGAGACTGACAGGACTACTTAAAACTCCTGTCCCATGCCGAAGAGTACTACCCTCCATAAGAGACAAAAACAAAAATTAAAAATTCTGACACTTCTCTGCAATCCTCCTGGGATGAAAGGCAAAGAATGACTGGGGGAGGAGGGGAGTGGGAGGAGTATTTAAGCCTTTGGCTGGGTTGTCTTTGCCTCCTCCTGGTGGCCAGGTTCTTCTTTCCCAAACGTAATCAATGCAGCTGTGCACTCTTTCCATTTAAGAAGAGAAGACTGCTATCATTAAAAGACTAGCATAAAGCTATGACTGAGGGGTCACTGACGCGTTTCGGGTTTTCCCGTAATTATAGGTAATCATACTATGTATCCCCCTTGCTTTTATACCTTTATAGCAGGTGTAAGCCTCATTCTGGTGCCTACTACCATCATTGCTTTTAATGATAGCAGTCTATTTTGCACTTGCTTACTTGGTGTGGTCTGTTTGGTACCTATTTTTAATATTGAAAAAATAAAGATACCCACTTTTTTACTACAGAAGGAGCCGGTCTGTATTTTTGTTTGTTGCTAACATACAGTGGAGCCTGGTGTGCTATCAGACAGCAGTTTTTTTACAACATGGAAGCAGATACATTTGTAACACTTAGGGGGAATATAGTATCAATAACGCAGGTATGTGTTAGCTGATTCTGTGACTGTGATTGCAAATAAGCACACAGCAGCTATTCAGTTCTAACTAAACAGATTAGAGGTAAAAATTTTTATTTATAGGTCTCATTATTACCGAACGCTGTTTTTAAGTACCCATGTTTTAACATTAATTAATAAAGATTGATCGTTTTAATTTCAAGACAGTGATACACCAAACACTATATACAAACTTCCATACTTTTCCTGTCAGAATGGGATTATGAGAGTTCTACATGTGTATTCTTTTTTACAATCAGTGGAATTCTTTTTTTCTTTTCTCCCCTGATACTGAGCATACAATAAGGCACATGTAATTAGTAATTACGCTATAAGTAATCAGCATGTTCTGTCAACAAAGAATCGTATTGTTTAACAAATAACATACGGCTAGATTACGAGTTTTGTGGTAAGAGCTGCTCGGTACTAACTTATTATTGTTATTGTCACCGCTCACTTACCTACAGCGCTGGTATTACAGGTTTTCAAAAACCCGGTGTTAGCAGGCAATATTGTAGCGTAAAGCAAAATTGAGCTCCATACCGCACTCCAATACCAGCGCTGTGGTGAGCTGGTTTTACGTGCTCGTGCACGATTTCCCCATAGACATCAATGGGGAGAGCCAGCTGAAAAAAAGCCTAACACCTGAAATAAAGGAGCATAAAGCTCCGTAACGCAGCCCCATTGATTCCTATGGGGAAACTAAATTTATGTTTACACCTAACACCCTAACATGAACCCCGAGTCTAAACACCCCTAATCTGCCGCCCCGACACCGCCGACACCTACATTATATTTATTAACCCCTAATCTGCCGCCCCCAACACCACCAACACCTACCTACACTTATTAACCCCTAATCCGCCGCCCCTAACATCGCCGCCACCTACCTACATTTATTAATCCCTAATCTTCCGCCCCCAACGTCGCCGCCACTATACTAAAGTTATTAAACCCTAACCCTAAGTCTAACCCTAATACCACTAACTTTATTATAATTAAAATAAATCTAAATAAAAATTACTATCATTAACTAAATAATTCCTATTTAAAACTAAATACCTGTAAAATAAACCTAAGCTAGCTACAATATAACTAATAGTTACATTGTATCTAGCTTAGTTTTTATTTTTATTTCACAGCTACGTTTGTATTTATTTTAACTAGGTAGACTAGTTAGTAAATAGTTATTAACTATTTACTAACTACCTAGCTAAAATAAATACAAATTTACCTGTAAAATAAAACCTAACCTGAGTTATACTAACACCTAACCTTACACTACAATTAAATAAATTACATTTATTAAATACAATTATCAAAATTACAAAAAAAAACAAACACTAAATTACACAAAATAAAAAAGAAATTATCAAACATTTAAACTAATTACACCTAATCTAATAGCCCTATCAAAATAAAAAAGTCCCCTCAAAATAAAAAAAAACCCTAGCCTAAACTGCCAATAGCCTTTAAAAGGGCCTTTTGCGGGGCATTGCCCCAAAGAAATCAGCTCTTTTACCTGTAAAAAAAATACAAACACCCCCCAACAGTAAAACCCACCACCCAAACAACAAAAACCCCCCAAATAAAATCCTAACTAAAAAAACCTTAGCTCCCCATTGCCATGAAAAGGGCATTTGTATGGGCATTGCCCTTAAAAGGGCATTTAGCTCTTTTCCGCTCAAACCCTAAGCTAAAAATAAAACCCACCAAATAAACCCTTAAAAAAACCTAACACTAACCCCTGAAGATCCACTTACAGTTTTTGAAGACCCGACATCCATCCTCAACGAATCCGGAAGAAGTCTTCATCCAAGCCGCAAGAAGTCCTCAACGAAGCCGGGAGAAGTCTTCATCCAATCGACAAGAAGTGGACCTCCAGACGGGCAGAAGTCTTCATCCAGACGGCATCTTCTATCTTCATCCATCCGGCGCGGAGCGCCTCCATCTTCAAGACATCCTGAGCGGAGCATCCTCTTCTTTCCGCGGCTCTTCTCGAATACAGGTTCCTTTAAGTGATGTCATCCAAGATGGTGTACCTTGAATTACGATTGGCTGAAAGAATTCTATCAGCCAATCGGAATTAAAGGTGAGAAAATTCTATTGGCTGATGCAATCAGCCAATAGGATTGAGCTTCAATCCTATTGGCTGATCCAATCAATCCAATCAGCCAATAGAATTGAGCTCTCATTCTATTGGCTGATTGAAACAGCCAATAGAATGCAGGCTCAATCCTATTGGCTGATTGGATCAGCCAATAGGATTGAAGCTCAATCCTATTGGCTGATTGCATCAGCCAATAGGATTTTTTCACTTTTAATTCCGATTGGCTGATAGAATTCTATCAGCCAATCGGAATTCAAGGGACGCCATCTTGGATGACGTCACTCATTCGAGAAGAGCCATGGAAAGAAGAGGATGCTCCGCGCCGGATGTCTGGAGGACCACTTCTTGCCGCTTGTATGAAGACTTCTCCCGACTTCATTGAGGACTTCTTGCTGCTTGGATGAAGACTTCTCCCGGATTCGTTGAGGATGGATGTTGGGTCTTCAAAAACTGTCAGTGGATCTCCAGGGTTAGTGTTAGGTTTTTTAAGGGTTTATTGGGTGGGTTTTATTTTTAGCTTAGGGTTTGGGCGGAAAAAGAGCTAAATGCCCTTTTAAGGGCAATGCCCATACAAATGCCCTTTTCAGGGCAATGGGGAGCTAAGGTTTTTTTAGTTAGAATTTTATTTGGGGGGTTTTGTTGTGTGGGTGGTGGGTTTTACTGTTGTGGGGGTTGTTTGTATTTTTTTTTTTACAGGTAAAAGAGCCGATTTCTTTGGGGCAATGACCCGCAAAAGGCCCTTTTAAGGACTATTGGCAGTATAGTTTAGGCTAGGGTTTTTTATTTTGGGGGGCGGGCTTTTTTATTTTGATAGGGCTATTAGATTTGGTGTAATTAGTTTAAATATTTGATCATTTCTTTTTTATTTTGTGTAATTTAGTGTTTTTTTTTTTTTGTAATTTAGTTAATTGTATTTAATAAATGTAATTTATTTAATTGTAGTGTAAGGTTAGGTGTTAGTGTAACTCACGTTAGGTTTTATTTTACAGGTAAATTTGTATTTATTTTAGCTAGGTAGTTAGTAAATAGTTAATAACTATTTACTAACTAGTCTACCTAGTTAAAATAAATACAAACTTAGCTGTGAAATAAAAATAAAACCTAAGCTAGATACAATGTAACTATTAGTTATATTGTAGCTAGCTTAGGGTTTATTTTACAGGTAAGTATTAGGTTTTAAATAGGAATTATTTAGTTATTAATAGTAGGTTGTATTTAGATTTATTTTAATTATAATAAAGTTAGTGGGTGTTAGGGTTAGACTTAGGGTTAGGGGTTAATAACTTTAGTATAGTGGCGGCGACGTTGGGGGCGGAAGATTAGGGGTTAATAAATGTAGGTAGGTGGCGGCGATGTTAGGGGCAGCAGATTAGGGGTTAATAAGTGTAATGTAGGTGGCGGCGGTGTCGGGGGCGGCAGATTAGGAGTTAATATTTAACTATTGTTTGCGATGCGGGAGTGGAGCGGTTTAGGGGTTAATATGTTTATTCTAGTGGCGGCGATATCCGGAGCGGCAGATTAGGGGTTAATAATTTTATTTTAGTGTTTGCGATGCGGGAGGGCCTCGGTTTAGGGGTTAATAGGTAGTTTATGGGTGTTAATGTACTTTTTAGCACTTTAGTTATGAGTTTTATGCTACTGCTTTGTAGCGTAAAACTCATAACTACTGACTTTCAGTTTACGGTATGGATCTTGCAGTTTTAGGCTCTACCGCTTACTTTTTGGCATCCCAGGCAGACTCGTAATACCGGCGCTGTGGAAGTTCCATTGAAAAAGGAGTTTTTAAAAGCTGCGGTAGTTACGTTGCGTTACGGCCAAAAATGTGTGCGGTGCAGCTAAACCTGCAAAACCTGCAAGACTCGTAATACCAACGGTTGTGAAAAAGAGCCTTAACGCTGCTTTTTCACTCATACCGCAAAACTCGTAATCTAGCTGATACATAATTAGCATGCTCTTTTTATACAGAATTTACCATGTAGATAAAAAGGAGCACATGTAATTAGCAAATAAAGTACACAAGACAATACAGAATATATGCTGCATGAAAGATTAAGGGCAGATTACAAGTGAAGCGTTAATTTATCGTGCACCCACAAATTGAGCAAATTCACCTGTTTACGGGCACGCGATAAATAACCAGCCATTACAAGCTTACCTGATAAATTACTTTCTCCAACGGTGTGTCCGGTCCACGGCGTCATCCTTACTTGTGGGAATATCTCTTCCCCAACAGGAAATGGCAAAGAGTCCCAGCAAAGCTGGCCATATAGTCCCTCCTAGGCTCCGCCCACCCCAGTCATTCGACCGACGGACAGGAGGAAATATATATATAGGAGAAACCATATGGTACCGTGGTGACTGTAGTTAGAGAAAATAATTCATCAGACCTGATTAAAAAACCAGGGCGGGCCGTGGACCGGACACACCGTTGGAGAAAGTAATTTATCAGGTAAGCATAAATTCTGTTTTCTCCAACATTGGTGTGTCCGGTCCACGGCGTCATCCTTACTTGTGGGAACCAATACCAAAGCTTTAGGACACGGATGAAGGGAGGGAGCAAATCAGGTTACCTAAACGGAAGGCACCACAGCTTGCAAAACCTTTCTCCCAAAAATAGCCTCCGAAGAAGCAAAAGTATCAAATTTGTAAAATTTGGCAAAAGTGTGCAGTGAAGACCAAGTCGCTGCCTTACATATCTGGTCAACAGAAGCCTCGTTCTTGAAGGCCCATGTGGAAGCCACAGCCCTAGTGGAGTGAGCTGTGATTCTTTCAGGAGGCTGCCGTCCGGCAGTCTCATAAGCCAATCGGATGATGCTTTTAAGCCAAAAGGAAAGAGAGGTAGAAGTCGCTTTTTGACCTCTCCTTTTACCAGAATAAACAACAAACAAGGAAGATGTTTGTCTGAAATCTTTTGTAGCCTCTAAATAGAATTTTAGAGCACGGACTACGTCCAAATTGTGTAACAAACGTTCCTTCTTTGAAACTGGATTCGGACATAAAGAAGGTACAACTATCTCCTGGTTAATATTTTTGTTAGAAACAACCTTAGGAAGAAAACCAGGCTTAGTACGCAAAACCACCTTATCTGCATGGAACACCAGATAGGGCGGAGAACACTGCAGAGCAGATAACTCTGAAACTCTTCTAGCAGAAGAAATTGCAACCAAAAACAAAACTTTCCAAGATAGTAACTTAATATCTATGGAATGTAAAGGTTCAAACGGAACCCCTTGAAGAACTGAAAGAACTAGATTTAGACTCCAGGGAGGAGTCAAAGGTCTGTAAACAGGCTTGATCCTAACCAGGGCCTGAACAAATGCTTGAACATCTGGCACAGCTGCCAGTCTTTTGTGTAGTAAGACAGATAAAGCAGAGATCTGTCCCTTTAGAGAACTTGCAGATAATCCTTTCTCCAAACCTTCTTGTAGAAAGGAAAGAATCTTAGGAATTTTTATCTTATTCCATGGGAATCCTTTGGATTCACACCAACAGATATATCTTTTCCATATTTTATGGTAAATCTTTCTAGTTACCGGTTTTCTGGCCTGAACCAGAGTATCTATCACAGAATCTGAAAACCCACGCTTCGATAGAATCAAGCGTTCAATCTCCAAGCCGTCAGCTGGAGGGAGACCAGATTTGGATGTTCGAATGGACCTTGAACAAGAAGGTCCTGTCTCAAAGGTAGCTTCCATGGTGGAACCGATGACATATTCACCAGGTCTGCATACCAAGTCCTGCGTGGCCACGCAGGAGCTATCAAGATCACCGAGGCCCTCTCCTGATTGATCCTGGCTACCAGCCTGGGAATGAGAGGAAACGGTGGAAATACATAAGCTAGGTTGAAGGTCCAAGGTGCTACTAGTGCATCTACTAGAGTCGCCTTGGGATCCCTGGATCTGGACCCGTAGCAAGGAACCTTGAAGTTCTGACGAGACGCCATCAGATCCATGTCTGGAATGCCCCATAATTGAGTTATTTGGGCAAAGATCTCCGGATGGAGTTCCCACTCCCCCGGATGGAATGTCTGACGACTCAGAAAGTCCGCCTCCCAGTTTTCCACACCTGGGATGTGGATCGCAGACAGGTGGCAGGAGTGATCCTCCGCCCATTGAATTATTTTGGTCACTTCTTTCATCGCCAGGGAACTCCTTGTTCCCCCCTGATGATTGATATACGCAACTGTTGTCATGTTGTCTGATTGGAACCTTATGAATCTGGCCTTTGCTAGATGAGGCCAAGCCCTGAGAGCATTGAATATCGCTCTTAGTTCCAGAATGTTTATCGGGAGAAGAGACTCTTCCCGAGACCATAGACCCTGAGCTTTCAGGGATTCCCAGACTGCGCTCCAGCCCACTAGACTGGCGTCGGTCGTGACAATGACCCACTCTGGTCTGCGGAAGCTCATTCCCTGGGACAGATGGTCCAGGGTCAGCCACCAACGGAGTGAATCTCTGGTCTTCTGATCTACTTGAATCATTGGAGACAAGTCTGTATAGTCCCCATTCCACTGTTTGAGCATGCACAGTTGTAATGGTCTTAGATGAATTCGTGCAAAAGGAACTAGGTCCATTGCTGCAACCATCAACCCTACTACTTCCATGCACTGCGCTATGGAAGGACGAGGAACAGAATGAAGAACTTGACAAGTGCTTAGAAGTTTTGACTTTCTGACCTCTGTCAGAAAAATCCTAATTTCTAAGGAATCTATTATTGTTCCCAAGAAGGGAACTCTTGTCGACGGAGACAGAGAACTTTTTTCTATGTTCACCTTCCATCCGTGTGATCTGAGAAAGGCCAGAACGATGTCTGTATGAGCCTTTGCTTTTGACAGGGACGACGCTTGTATTAGAATGTCGTCCAAGTAAGGTACTACTGCAATGCCCCTCGGTCTTAGAACCGCTAGAAGGGACCCTAGTACCTTTGTGAAAATCCTTGGAGCAGTGGCTAACCCGAATGGGAGGGCCACAAACTGGTAATGTTTGTCCAGAAAGGCGAACCTTAGGAACTGATGATGTTCTTTGTGGATAGGAATATGTAGGTACGCATCCTTTAGATCCACGGTAGTCATAAATTGACCTTCCTGGATTGTAGGTAGAATCGTTCGAATGGTTTCCATTTTGAACGATGGTACTCTGAGAAATTTGTTTAGGATTTTTAAATCCAGAATTGGTCTGAAGGTTCCCTCTTTTTTGGGAACCACGAACAGATTTGAGTAAAATCCCATTCCTTGTTCCGCCATAGGAACTGGGTGTATCACTCCCATCCTTAACAGGTCTTCTACACAATGTAAGAATGCCTGTCTCTTTATTTGGTTTGAGGATAAGTGAGAAATGTGAAACCTTCCCCTTGGGGGTAGTTCCCTGAATTCCAGGACATAACCCTGAGAAACTATTTCTAGCACCCAGGGATCCTGAACATCTCTTGCCCAAGCCTGAGCAAAGAGAGAGAGTCTGCCCCCCACTAGATCCGGTCCCGGATCGGGGGCTACTCTTTCATGCTGTTTTGTTAGCAGCGGCAGGCTTCTTGGCCTGCTTACCCTTGTTCCAGCCTTGCATCGGTTTCCAGGCTGGTTTGGGTTGTGAGGCATTACCCTCTTGCTTAGAGGATGCAGAATTAGAGGCCGGTCCGTTCCTGAAATTGCGAAAGGAACGAAAATTAGACTTATTTTTGGCCTTGAAAGGCCTATCTTGTGGAAGGGCGTGGCCCTTTCCTCCAGTGATGTCTGAAATAATCTCTTTCAATTCTGGTCCAAATAGAGTTTTACCTTTGAAAGGGATGTTAAGTAATTTTGTCTTGGATGACACATCTGCTGACCAAGACTTTAGCCAAAGCGCTCTGCGCGCCACGATAGCAAACCCTGAATTTTTCGCCGCTAATCTAGCTAATTGCAAAGCGGCATCTAAAATAAAAGAGTTAGCCAACTTAAGTGCGTGAACTCTGTCCAGAACCTCCTCATATGGAGTCTCTCTACTAAGCGAGTTTTCAAGTTCCTCGAACCAGAACCACGCTGCTGTAGTGACAGGAACAATGCACGAAATGGGTTGTAGAAGGTAACCTTGCTGTACAAAAATCTTTTTAAGCAAACCCTCCAACTTTTTATCCATAGGATCTTTGAAAGCACAACTATCTTCGATAGGAATAGTAGTGCGTTTGTTTAGAGTAGAAACTGCCCCCTCGACCTTAGGGACTGTCTGCCATAAGTCCTTTCTGGGGTCGACCATAGGAAATAATTTCTTAAATATAGGGGGGGGAACAAAAGGTATGCCGGGCTTTTCCCACTCCTTATTTACTATGTCCGCCACCCGCTTGGGTATAGGAAAAGCGTCGGGGTGCACCGGAACCTCTAGGAACTTGTCCATCTTGCATAATTTCTCTGGAATGACCAAGTTGTCACAATCATCCAGAGTAGATAACACCTCCTTAAGCAGTGCGCGGAGATGTTCTAATTTAAATTTAAATGTCACAACATCAGGTTCAGCTTGTTGAGAATTTTTTCCTGAATCTGAAATTTCCCCATCTGACAAAACCTCCCTCATGGCCCCTTCAGATTGGTGTGAGCGTATGACAGAACAATTATCATCAGCGCCCTCCTGCTCTTCAGTGTTTAAAACAGAGCAATCGCGCTTTCTCTGATAAGTAGGCATTTTGGATAAAATATTTGCTATGGAGTTATCCATTACAGCCGTTAATTGTTGCATGGTAATAAGCATGGGCGCACTAGATGTACTAGGGGCCTCCTGTATGGGCAAAACTGGTGTAGACACAGTAGGGGATGATGTAGTATCATGTTTACTCCCCTCATCTGAGGAATCATCTTGGGCAATTTCATTATCTGTGGCAGTACTGTCCTTACTTTGTTTGGACGCTATGGCACAATTATCACATAAATTTAAATGGGGAGACACATTGGCTTTCATACATATAGAACATAGCTTATCCGAAGGCACAGACATGTTAAACAGGCTTGAAATTATCAACAAAGCACAAAAAACGTTTTAAAACAAAACCGTTACTGTCTCTTTAAATTTTAAACAGAAACCACTTTATTACTGAATATGTGAAAAAGTATGAAGGAATTGTTCAAAAATTACCAAATTTTCACCACAGTGTCTTAAAGCATTAAGAGTATTGCACACCAAATTTCAGAGCTTTAACCCTTAAAATAACGGAACCGTGGCCGTTTACAAATTTAACCCCTATACAGTCCCAGCTATAGTCTTTGCTGAGACCCAACCAAGCCCAGAGGGGAATACGATACCAATTGACGCCTTCTAGAAGCTTTTCCAGTAAATTTCAGATCCTCACACATGCATCTGCATGCCCTGCTCTCAAAAAAAACTGCGCAATAATGGCGCGAAAATGAGGCTCAGTCTACAACTAGGAAGGCCCCCTGACTGGAAAAAGTGTCTAACATAGTGCCTGCCGTTTAATAAACATTCCCCAAGTTTATAAATGCGAATTGTCAGCATAAAGATGAATAAAATGCCCCAATAAAGCAAACGATTTAGCCCATAAAAATGTCCACCAGTTTTTTAGCCCATATTAAGCCCTTTATTCTGTTTGTTTGACTAAGAAAATGGCTTACCGGTCCCCATGAGGGGAAATGACAGCCTTCCAGCATTACATGGTCTTGTTAGAAATATGGCTAGTCATACCTTAAGCAGAAAAGTCTGCTAACTGTTTCCCCCAACTGAAGTTACTTCATCTCAACAGTCCTATGTGGAAACAGCAATCGATTTTAGTTACTGTCTGCTAAAATCATCTTCCTCTCACAAACAGAAATCTTCATCCTTTTCTGTTTCAGAGTAAATAGTACATACCAGCACTATTTTAAAATAACAAACACTTGATAGAAGAATAAAAACTACATTTAAACACCAAAAAACTCTTAACCATCTCCGTGGAGATGTTGCCTGTGCAACGGCAAAAAGAATGACTGGGGTGGGCGGAGCCTAGGAGGGACTATATGGCCAGCTTTGCTGGGACTCTTTGCCATTTCCTGTTGGGGAAGAGATATTCCCACAAGTAAGGATGACGCCGTGGACCGGACAAACCAATGTTGGAGAAATAATAGCATCTTTAAATATTATTTTTTTTTTTTTAAACTGTATGAAGCAGTTATTAATTTGTGGGTGTTAGAAAAAAAAGGCACTGAAAAGTGCCTTTACATTGCGGTCTATGGGGACTGTGTGTTCCCAGTAAATATATGTGTATATGCTTATATACATATCTTAACATATAACACATATTTATACATAAATATATATGTATGTATTCATATACATATATATTTATATATGCTGCCCCTCGCTGCGTGACTTACCCTTCACTGTGCTAGTTCTCATGTCGTGTCTCACAGCATGAGAACGAAGCTCCCATTGCAGCCTATTGAAGTGCACTCTATTGAACGTATAGCTTCCTATCAATGTAAACACAAGGTCGCGTTCACATTGCGCTGCACTTAAAATACCAGTGCACGCAATTGGAGTGCAAATATTGTGCTCGCATAAGCACAATTTTGCACTCCACTCGTAATCTAGCTCTAATGTAATTAGCAAATAAAATACATGTGATTAAGATGTTCTGTTGCGTATACAGAATTTTCAGTGCATACAATAAGGTAGATCAAGTAGCATTAAGGTAAATGTAACCAGTATGTTCTGCCAGTATAGAATCTTTTTTATAATAAAACGTTACATGTAAGAAGTGTGTTCTGTTACAAACCGAAACTAAACTTAAAGGGACACTGAACCCAAATTCTTTCTTTTGTGGTTCAGATAGAGCATGCAATCTTAAGCAACTTTCTAATTTACTCCTATTATCAAATTCTCTTCATTCTCTTGGTATCTTTATTTGAAATGCAAGTTTAGATTTTTGGTGAACACACTTTGTTGTTCTTGCTGATTGGTGAATAAATTCACCCACCAATAAACAAGTGCTTTCCATGGTCTGAACCAAAGAAATTGCTTAGATGCCTTCTTTTTCAAATAAAGAAAGCAAGAGAACAAAGAAAAATTGAAAATAGGAGTAAATTAGAAAGTTGCTTAAATTTGCTCTATCTGAATCACAAAATAAAAAATTTGGGTTCAGTGTCCCTTTAAGAACATCTATGAAACACATATGGCCAGATTAGAAGTGGAGTGGTATTTAACCCTTCCGCTGGAGAGCTAACTCTGCTTGAAATATTACAAGTTGAAACTAAACTGTTTTCTCTTGTGCGCTAACCTGATGGGTGTTAAAAGCTAAAGTTAGAATATCATGCGCCCAATAACGTATTTCCTCATAGAAGTCAATAGAGCAAAAAGACTGAAAAAACACCCTACTCGTGTACAAACATGATTGCATGCATATTCTCAAGTGCACTAACCCAACATGAAAATTTCACATTCCAATGTTCTTCATATAGAAAAATAGGTTCTATGTATTTATATATATATATTTATATATATATATATATATATATATATATATATATAAAAACATGGGTGCCTGTTGAGGGTCGGGGACCCTTGTATAAAAAGGCTGAAGGAGAACGACCTGTACTGGGTGTCCAAGCATCTTTTTCCATCTCCCGGTTCCTAAAAATGATCTCCGGGTTCCTAAAATCGATGCCATACCTGTACTCGATTGTGCAAAAGGAAGTCATGGCATATGGGGTCTTTCATGCTGTCGTGCCTGTTGAGGGTTGGGGACCCTCGTATAAAAAGGCTGAAGGAGAACGACCTGTACTGGGTGTCCAAGCATCTTTTTCCATCTCCCGGTTCCTAAAAATTATCTCCGGGTTCCTAAAATCTATGCCATACCTGTACTCGATTGTGCAAAAGGAAGTCATGGCATATGGGGTCTTTCATGCTGTCGTGCCTGTTGAGGGTCGGGGACCCTCGTATAAAAAGGCTGAAGGAGAACGACCTGTACTGTCCAAGCATCTTTTTCCATCTCCCGGTTCCTAAAATCCATGCCATATACACGTCCCCTGATAGGGGACACCGCAGTGGAAGGTACCCGGCCACAATTTCTTTGCACAAAAGGCAATCCCCAACCTCTACTCGATTGTGCAAAAGGAAGTAACCTTACCATGGTCCCAGAACGCACGTCTTGTTATTCTCTGTCTGGTAAATTATATATCTATCAAATCTATCTATTTATCTATCAAATTTATCTAACTATCAATCGTATCTATCAAATGTATATTGCATCTATTGATCTATGTAATCTATGTATCTATCTATCAAATCTATCTCGTGGCCGGACTGTTTTGTGACAGCCACTGGTGTTTCGGCCAAATGTCCATCGGACAAATGTCCGTCGGCTAAAAGTCCGGCCACGATTGCACGTGCAGTGCCCCAAATTTCAAGTAGGAGGACCGACCAAGCATCTTTTTCCATGTCCCGGTTCCTAAAATCCATGCCATATACACCTCCCCCGATAGGGGGAGTAACAGGTATTAAACTGATCAGAATAGTACTACTTAACACACCACTCATATCTGGTGCCACAGTAGATTGCACGTGCAGTGCCCCAAATTTGAAGTAGGAGGACCGACCAAGCATCTTTTTCCATCTCCCGGTTCCTAAAATCCATGCCATATACACCTCCCCTGGCGCCGCAACTGCCTCTGGGAACCTTACCATGGGTCCCAGACCGCACGTCTTGTAATTCTCTGTCTGGGAAATTATATATCTATCAAATCTATCTATTTATCTATCAAATCTATCTAACTATCAATCGTATCTATCAAATGTATATTGCATCTATTGATCTATGTAATCTATGTATCTATCTATCAAATCTATCTATCTCGTGGTTGTGCAAATGGACTGTTTGCGGTTGTTTGCGGTGCGTTACACGGGGAGTTTGGTCTGTCACTGTGAAGCGGGAGTAACCCTTACACTACCTGATCGATACAACATCATACCTGATGTTTTAAAGCACGTTATTCCAAACAATTTAGGAATGTTAGGTGATTTATGCCCTTTATGGCTTAAAACCAGACTCTGCATCAACTATGTAATTTTCCGTGGGAGTTTTGCCATGGATCCCCCTCCGACATGCCACAGTCCAGGTGTTAGTCCCCTTGAAACAACTTTTCCATCACTATTGTGGCCAAAAAGAGTCCCTGTTGGTTTTAAAGTTCGCCTGCCTATTGAAGTCAATGGCAGTTCACCCGGTTCGCCGACAGTTGCGGAAGTTCGAGTCCGCCGTTCGCAAACCGAAATTTTTAGGTTCGCGACACCACTAATGACAGCTGAGAGATGGTAGAACTTACCAGCACTTTTAATATTAATGATATATTTGCCGGTAAATGTATTGACTTCTATCTATTAATAATTCAAACCAAGTTTAATTTATACACTACATGTCAACATATCCTTTGTCTGATATGGACGCTGTCACAACTCTCATTGGAACCAATTGATTTGATTGACAGGTAGTCTATCCTATTAACATAAAGAGAGAAACTTCCTACCATTTTCAGTGTCCATACTTAAACAGCCAATAGAATTTCGGAAGCTCTCATCCTATTGGCTGATTTTAATTTCCAAAATCAAATCAGCCAATAGGAATGCAAGCAACGCCATTTTGAAAAGGCTCCCTTGCATTGAAGATTCAGTATATGGCGGCGACCGTATGAAGAGGATGCTCTGCACAGGATGTCTTCAGGAAGGGCCCGTTCCGCTCGTCGGGTTGAAGATAGAAGACGCCGCTGGGATGAAGATAGAAGATGCCGCCTGAATAAAGATAGAAGATGCCACCTGGATGAAGATGTAGCCGCCTGGTTGAAGATGAAGCTGCCAGAATGAAGATCCTTCAAGCGGGACTTCAGCAACTGTGAGTACCTAAAGAGGGGTTAGTGTTAGGTTTTTTTTAAGGTTTTTGGGTGGGGTTTTTTGTAGATTAGGGGTTGGACATTTCTTAAAAGAGCTAAATGACCTTTTAAGGGCAATACCCATACAAATGCCCTTTTCAGGGCAATGGGTAGATTAGGTTTTTTTAGATATTTTTTTTTATTTTGTGGGTTTGGGGGGAGGGGGTTTGTAATGTTAGTGGGTCTTTGTATTTTTTTTTTAGATAAAGAGCTGATTTCTTTAGGGCAATGCCCTACAAAAGGCCCTTTTAAGGGCTATTGGTAGTTTATTATAGATTAGGTTTCTTTTATTTTGGGGTGTTTTTTTTTTAAATTGGTATTAGAATACGAATAATTGTTATTATTTTGGATAATTTGTTATTTTGTGTAATGTTTTTTTTTTCGTTTTGGGCTGGATTTTTCTTTTTAGAATAGCCATTTTTTATTTTTAATAGGCATCAAAAGAGCTGAATGCCCTTTTAAGTGCAATGCATATACAAATGCCCTTTTCAGGGCAATGGGTATATTAGGTTTTACTTTATTTTTATTTTGTGGGTTTAGGGGGTGGGGGTTTGTATACTGTTAGGGGTGTTTGTTTTTCTTTTGTAGGAAAAGAGCTGTTATCTTTAGGACAATACCCTACAAAAGGCCCTTTTAAGGGCCAACAAAAAGCCCTTTTAATGGCCCTTGTTAGTTTATTATAGATTAGGTTTTTTATTTAGTTTTGTTTTTTTAATAATTTGTATTGTTTTGGATAATTTTGTTTGTTATTTTTTGTAATGATATTTTTTTTATTTTCTGTAATTTTTTATTTTTTTATTTTTTGTAATGGTAGGTTTTAGTGTAAGGCAGCTTAGGTTTTATTTCATAGGTAAGTTTGTATTTACTTTAACTAGGTAGTTAGTAAATAGTTAAAAACTATTTACTAACTAGTCTACCTAGTTAAAATAAATACAAACTTACCTGTGATATAAAAATAAAACCTAAGCTAGCTACAATATAACTATTAGATATATTGTAGCTAGCTTAGGTTTTATTTCACAGGTAAGTATGTATTTCGTTTTAAATAGGTATTATTTAGTTAATAATTGTAACTTTAATTTAGATCTATTTTAATTATGTTAAAGTTAGGGGGTGTTAGGTTTAGGGTTACGGTTAGGTTTATGGGTTAAAAGTTTAATTTAGGTTGTTGTGATGTGGGGGGCTGGCGGTTTAGGGGTTAATAGGTTTATTTAGTGGTAGTGATGTTAGAGGCCAGAGGTTTAGGGGTTAAGAACTTTATTTAGTGGCGGCGATGTCTGGGAGCGGCGGAATAGAGGTCAATATCTTTATTATAGTGTGGGCGATGTTGGGGTGTGGTGGAATAGGGGTTAATAATGTTAGTATAGTGGTGTCAGGGTGCCAGGATTCAGACTGAGACAAGAAGTGCAAAAATATTCACACTGAGACGAGAAGTGCAAAAATATTCACACCTTTATTAAAAGCAAAAAATGATAAAAAGTCCACAAGTCAAATAACAAGCCAGGAATCAAAACCAGAGCTGGTAGTCAGACGAGCTGAGTCAGGAGCCAAAGCGAATAGTCAGATGAGCCGGAATCAGGAACAAGGAGAACAGCAGAGTCAGGAACAAGCCAGGCATCAGGAGCCAGGGATCAGGAATAACACAGTATGCACCAAAGTCAGCAAGAGAGGTGAGTAAAATGGCTGCCAGCAGCAAATGGCAAACAAAGCAGGAAAACACCCTGACAGTACCCTCCCCTCAACGACCCCTCCCCGCGGGTGGACAAAAAACTTATTAGGGAAACGGGCATGGAAGGCACGGAGGAGGGCGGGAGCATGAACATCAGAGGAGGGAACCCATGAACGCTCCTCCGGACTGTAGCCCCTCCAGTGAACCAAATACTGTACGTGGCCCCTGGACATACGAGAGTCAATAATGCTGCTGACCTCATACTCCTCATGGTTGTCAACAAAGATAGGACGGGGACGAGGCAACACAGTGGTAAACTGATTACAAACCAATGGTTTCAAGAGGGAGACATGAAAAAATTGGAGATGCACATTGCATGAAGAAGGTCAAGAGCGTAGGCCACATGATTTACTCGTTGGAGTATTCGAAAAGGACCAACATAATGGGGAGCCAGTTTATTGGAAGGCACATGAAGGTTCAAGTTGCGGGAGGACAGCCAAACTCTCTCACCAACCTGGTAAGAAGGCACGGGCAGATGCCTACGATCAGCCTGGAACTTTTGGCGCTGCATAGAACGATGAAGGCAATCCTGAATCTGCACCCACGTGGAACGGAGTTTCCAGAGATGCTCCTCCAAAGCCGGAATACCCTGAGACATGAATGAATCGGACAACAAGGATGGTTGAAACCCATAATTCGCCATGAATGGGGATAACGTGGAGGAAGCATTAATAGCACTATTACAAGCAAACTCTGCCCAAGGTAACCGTTCAGACCAATTATTGTGGTGATCTGACACATAGCAATGGAGGAACTGTTCCGGAGCTTGATTAGACCGTTCCGCAGCCCCATTGGATTGAGGGTGATATGCAGAGGAGAAGGAAAGCTGGATCCCCATTTGAGCACAAAAGGAACGCCAAAATCTGGAGACAAACTGGCTACCCCGGTCCAACACTATCTCCTTGGGTAACCCATGTAAATGGAAGACCTCCCGGGCAAAAATTGAAGCAAGCTCCTGAGCAGTAGGCAACTTCTTCAAGGGAATGCAATGTGACATTTTAGAAAAACAACCACCATAAGGATAACAGTATTGTCATTGGAAACAGGGAGCTCGACAATGAAGTCCATGGAAAGATGTGTCCAAGGACGATTACCATTAGCAATAGGTTGAAGAAGACCCACAGGAAGACGTTGAGGAGTCTTATTCTGTGCACAAACTGAGCAGGAGGCAACATACGCAGCAACATCAGAACGAAGACCTGGCCACCAGAATTGTCGAGTGACAGACCAAATCATTTGGTTCTTGCCAGGGTGACCTGCGGCTTTAGGATAGTAGTAAGTGTGCAAAAGTTTAGTTTGAAGAATCTCAGGAACAAAACACTTACCACTAGGTTTCTCAGGAGGTGCATTGGTTTGTGCAGCCAGGATCTCCTCCCCCAAAGGAGAAGTCAAATTAGTACGTATGGTAGCCAAAATATGGTCAGGAGGTATAACTGGAGTAGGTACAGACTCATCCTTGGACAGAGGTGAAAATTGTCGAGAGAGGGCATCAGCCCTAACATTCTTACTACCAGGCAGGTAGGAGACCACATAATTAAACCGAGACAAAAATAGCGCCCATCTGGCCTGTCGGGGCGACAAACGTTTTGCTTCAGATAGATAAGTTAAATTCTTGTGGTCAGTAAGAATGAGCACTGGCACGCTAGTACCCTCGAGAAGATGCCTCCATTCCTTGAGTGCCAAAATTATGGCCAGTAATTCCCTGTTGCCAATTTCTTAGAGACAATTTCTTAGAGAAGAAACCACACGGATGCAAGGAACCGTCAGGCGTAGGACGTTGAGACAAGAGGGCACCTACTCCAGTCTCAGACGCATCGACCTGAAGAATGAAAGGCAGCACAGGGTTTGGATGAGCCAGAACTGGAGCGGCAGCAAAGGCAGTTTTAAGACTATCAAAGGCCTTAATGGCAGTAGGTGACCAATGGAGTGGATCATTCTCTTTACGGGTCATGTCTGTGATAGGTTTGACCAAGGAAGAAAAGTTTTTTTTTTATTTAATTATTTATTGACCAATTCAACATGCCATTCCATTGACAAAAAGATAAAGCAAAACAAAAACATCAGGAATCCCTGAAGATACAATACAATCGATACACTTACTCCTAGTATCACAACACACTTTTTGTCATCACATTATTATACATAAATTTAAATAAAACTGGTTTGACACTAAACAGCCGGGAGTTATTATAATTAATAATTTCGATACATACTTCTGTAAAATCAATAATTGTTCCTAAAACCTTATTTGCATGTTAGCATTGGAAATTTTCTTATACCATAAGAAAAAAAGAGAAAAACAACAAAGAACAATACAAAACAAAACAAAACAGGACAAGAAGAAAAAAAAAAAAAATATATCTCCCGAACCCTCCACCTCCCGTCCCCACACCTGCCCCAAATGGCTAACTATGCAGGGTATTCATTGTTCGCTATGGCTTGTTCCATATAGATTGTTCCCCTAAAAGGTGCAATTATCTGTCTCTGCATGTTTTCTGGTATACTAACAATTACACTTTTCCACTTGCAAAAAAATTTCTTAACTTGAACTTCTGAGTTTACTGACGTATCAATTTGTTCCAAAATAATTTGATTTTGAAGCTTTTGCTTAAATTCTTTCAAGCTTGGGGCTTTTTTAGATTTCCAATATTTCAAAATTAAGAGCCTTCCTGTAATAATTATGGTATTCAGTAGGCGACTGTTTTTAAGAACTGTCTGTTCCTGATTAATGAAAAAGAAAACGTTCTTATCCGTTATTTGAAAGTTACATTGATTAATTTTACTGACCCAATTACCTATCTTGTACCAAATTTTTTTTACTTTATAACAGTACCAGAAACAATGCTGCAGATCTGCGCTAATATTCTTACACTTCTGGCAGGATGTCATAGTTTTGTCCCATTTAGCCTTTACCTGTGGGGTAATATAAATTCTATTTATAAATTTAGTATGTGTCTCCCTCCATGAGGTGGAGACTGTTGCTCTGTCTATAAGACTAAAACTTTCTTGAATTCTTTCTGGTGATACCAGCCAGGTTTCTGCTAGTTTTTGTAAATTATTGAGGCCATTGTTAGAAATAATCAGCCTGTATATTGTTGAGATACTATACCTGCCTGCCTTAAAGAGATTTATAATAGGTTCTATTGGGTCCCAGGAATCTATCGCCAGATTACTTCGTAGTATTTCTTGTAGATAATGCCTAATTTGTAGGAAGGCGTAAAATTCTTTGTTTTTTATCTCAAAATCTTGTTATATTTTAGTAAAGGTCTTACAGGTCCATGATTCTTTATCTATAAATAGATGTATCTTGGTAATCCCTTTTTGAGCCCAATTCTTAAATATACTTGAGTCCAGTGCTGGCGCAAAATTAGGGTTTCCCAATATGGGTAAGTAGGTAGAGAAAGAACTATCAATATCTAGAATCTGTAGTATTCTCTGCCATGCAGTAATTACCATCTGGATAGCAGGCAAACATTTAATTTTATAAGGCCATTTATCTCTGGGTATATGGAGAAGGGCATTAAGAGAAAATGGATATACTAAGACTCTTTCTAATGGAAGAGCTGCATAATAATCGGCTTCAGTCAGCCAGTCTAAGGCGATCTTGCCAATACAGACTAAATTATACATCTCTATATCGGGTAACGCTAGCCCTCCTTCGGTTCTAAACAGCATAAGTTTCTTATATGAGATTGCCTTTCTTTCCCCCCCCCCAGAGAAATTGTATACATGCTTGTTTAAATCTGTTAAGATCCTTTTTTTTATTATTATTGGCAGATTTTGCATTAGGTACAGCAATTTGGGGAATAGTAGCATCTTAATTAAATTGGTTTTGCCTGTCAACGTGAGTTTAAATTTAGCCCATGTAGTGTTTTATTTTAAGGAAGATTGGTGGGTAATTTAAATCGTACCAATCTTCAAAATTAGCTGACAGTTTAATGCCCAAATAAGTGAAATGATCTTTTGCTTCTCTAAAAAGGGGAGATTTGTAACGAGTCCTTATTTTTATTTAGCCAATAAATTTCTGTTTTTATTAGATTAACTTTATAGCCCGAAAAAGCCCCAAAATCTCGTAGTATTTGATTTAAAGCAGGGATATTTTTTTTTGTATTGGATAGCAACACTAATAGATCATCCGCATATAGCAATGTTGTTATTTTTCTTTTGCCCACTTTAATCCCCTCCAGCTCTTTCCTGAGCTGGATAGCCAAAGGCTCAAGCGCTAGATTAAATAAATACGGGGACAATGGGCATCCCTGCCTTGAGCCCTTGCGTAAAAAAAGTAGTCTGTAGTGGTGTCATTAATAATAACTGCGGCAGACGATGATTGATATATTGCTTGTATAAACTGAGAGAAAGGGCCCTCGACTCCATATTTCTTCAACGCCGTAAATAAATGATCCCAGGTTATGGAGTCGAAGGCCTTCTCTGCATCAATTGATACTATTGCTGCGTCTATGTCAGCGGTATAAAAATTCCTTTCTGCTTGTTTTTGATATATATTTAATACTAGCTGTAGTTTGCGTAAGTTGCGTGATGAATTTCTACCTGGCATGAAACCCACCTGGTCTTTATGAATGAGCGATCCAATGACATGTTTAAATCTATGTGCAATTATAGACATTAAGAGTTTATAATCACTATTTAATAGTGAGATTGGCCTGTATGAGCCAATTTCCTCTGGGTTTTTATTTTTTTTGAGAATCAGAGTTATAAGTGATGCCGCAAAATATTTTGAACGTAAATTATTTTTAATAAAAAATTGGTTAAATAAGGAAACTAATAATGGGGCAATATCCTCCGCAAGTAGTTTATAGAGTTCGGCGGGGAGTTGGTCTGGGCCAGCAGCTTTGTTAGATGCCAGTTTTTTAATTGCGTTAGTTACTTCAAGTAAAGTGATAGGAAGGTTTAGTTCATCCAAACTCGACTTATCTAGTCTTGGGACCCCAATTTTATCCCAGAACTCATTTTTAGTTTGCGTATCTATTACTGTCTCTGAATAGACTTCCTTAAAATATGTACAGATATAACTTTTAATTGCTGATTTATTTATAATGCGGCCTTCTGTGGTCTCAATGGCTGTAATTGGCTCCTTCTTTTTTTTGCTCTAGTTAGATTGGCTAAAGCTTTACCTGCTTTACCCCCATGTCTGTAGAAAAAGAACCTCTTCCTAAGATCGTCTTGTGCCACCTTTTGTGTCAGAAATAATTCTCTTTCTTTTTTAACTTTTTGGCCACTGCAGAACTGCAGATAACTTGTCAGGATCCATGGAGAACCCTGCAACGGAGATAACATAACCTAGGAAGGTTACTTGAGTCTGATGGAACTCACATTTCTCAAGTTTACAAAACAGGCCATTCTCAAGTAGTCTCTGAAGAACCCGTGTAACATCATAAGATGAGCCTCAAGTGTGGATGAGTGTATGAGGATGTCGTCTAAGTACACCACAACACACTGTTGCAACATATCTCGTAGGACATCATTAATAAATTCCTGGAAAACAGCAGGAGCATTACATAGGCCAAAGGGCATTACAAGATACTCATAATGCCCGCTCCTGGTGTTAAATGCTGTTTTCCATTTGTGGCCCTCCTTGATCCTAACGAGATTGTACGCTCCTCTCAAATCAAGTTTAGTAAAGACCGTAGCTCCCTTGAGGCGGTCAAAGAGTTCCGTAATGAGCGGAATAGGGTAAGCATTCTTAATGGTAAGACGATTAAGACCCCTATAATCGATGCATGGTCTTAACTCGCCACCCTTTTTCTTCACAAAGAAGAAGCCAGCCCCTGCAGGAGAGCAGGATTTGCGGATGATCCCCGGGACAGAGCATCGAAAATATACTCCTCCATAGCACAATTCTCCGCAACAGACAGAGTGTAAACCCGGCCCCGAGGAGGAATTGCTCCAGGTTGCAGGTCTATGGCACAATCGTAAGACCGGTGAGGATGCAACGTACCGGCACGCACCTTGTCAAAAATGTCTAGGAACTCTCAGTACTCCTCTGGCAATTGAGATACCGAAGAAGTGCACAAGACTTTAACTGGTTTCCGAAGACAAGTGTAAATACATTGCGGAGACCACAACAAAATTTCGGACCTGCATCAGTCGAGACTGGGATTGTGCTTTTGGAGCCAGGGATAACCCAGAACAACCAGAAAATGTGGAGAGTTTATCACCTGGAACTGGAGGGTTTCAAAATGGAGAGCCCCAACAGCCATGGATAATGGAGCAGTTTCATGAGTGAGTGCGGGCTGAAGGGGCCTGCCATCAATGGCATCAATAGCAAGCGTAACGGACCGAGGTAAAGCAGGAATGGAGTGCTTTGATACAAAAGCACTGTCAATGAAATAGCCCACAGCACCGGAGTCAACAAGAGCCTGGGTGACTATGGAGGAGTCCACCCAGGAAAGGACAACCGTGACCAAAGGTTTCTCCTTTAGTGGTTCCGAGGACAAGGATAAACCACCCAAGGTCTGCCCCCGACAGGACCTTAGGTGTGAGCGTTTCCCGGCCGTGTAGGACAAGACTTCAAAAGGTGGCCCTGTAACCCACAATAGAGGCAGAGCCCCTCCCTCCTCCTAAAGGCCCTCTCCGCTGCGGAGAGATGTGTGAATCCCAACTGCATCGGCTCAGCAGTACCTGGTGACTCAGGACCAGGAGGCATGGGAGGAGAGGGAGGCATGGGTGGGAATGAACACCTAGGAGACAACGGTACAGGAGGCTTCCGCAAGCACTCCTTGAAAGAAGACCTCTCACTTAGTCTGATGTCAATAAGGATAAAAAAAGACACCAATGCCTCGAGATCTTCTGGTAAATCTCTGGCAGCAACTTCGTCTTTAATCGCATCAGAGAGCCCATGAAAGAAGGCGGCAACAAGGGCTTCATTGTTCCAACCTACCTCTGCGGCAAGCGTACGGAACTCAATGGCATACTGAGCAACAGATCTTGTACCTTGCTGAATAGACATGAGTCGTTTAGCAGCAGAGGAGGAGCAAGCCGGAACATCAAATACCCTTCGAAAGGAGGCCACAAATTCAGGGAAATTTGAAATCACAGGTTTATTAGTCTCCCACAAGGGATTAGCCCAGGCAAGAGATGTGTCAGAGAGTAACGAGATGAGAAATCCCACCTTAGCTCTGTCAGAGGGAAACGCCTGAGGTAACATCTCAAAGTAAATGCCCACCTGGTTCAAAAAGCCTCTGCACTGATTAGGATCGCCTCCATATCACTGAGGTAGAGGTGCAGAACTGGACATGCTCCTGGTAGGACTAGGTGCATCAGCGGAAAGAGGAGCAGCCATAACTTGCGGGACACTTTGGTCCAAATGTGCAGTGCGAGTAAGCAGGGTTTGTAGGGCTAGTGCAAATTGATCCAAGCGGTGATCCTGTTCATCCATCCTGGAAATTATGGCAGGTAAAGGTGGATTATTAGCACCATCAGGATTCATGGCCCTTGCATAATGTCAGGAGGCCAGGAATCAGACTGAGACGAGAAGTGCAAAAATAATCACACCTTTATTAATAGCAAAAAATAATAAAAAGTCCACAAATCAAATAACAACAAGCCAGGAATCAAAACCAGAGCTGGTGGTCAGACGAGCCGAGTCAGGAGCCAAAGCTAGTAGTCAGACGAGCCGGAATCAGGAACAAGGAGAACAGCAGAGTCAGGAACAAGCCAGGGATCAGGAACCAGGAGGGACGTCAGGCAGCCAGGTAATACACAGCTCTCACAAACAGGTCTGAGACAACGCAAGGGTAAAGCATACTGAACAAAGGCCCTTTAAATAATAAGTGATGACATCACAATTCTGAGACTGCATCCTGTCTCACACGGATGATGTACACCAGTCTGGCCATAAAAGGAAGTGCAGGAAACGAGCAGCATCACACAGTACGCACCAAAATCAGCAAGAGAGGTGAGTAAAATGGCTGTCAGCAGCACATGGCAAACAAAGCAGGAAAAAACCCTGACAAGTGGCGCCGATATCGGGAGTGGCAGATTAGGGGTTAATAGAATTATTTAGGTGGCGGCAATATCGGGAGCGGCAGATTAGGGGTTAATAACATTATGTAGGTGTCGGCGATGTTAGGGGCAGCAGATTAGGGGTGTTTAGATGTGGGGTTTATGTTAGGGTGTTAGGTTTAAACGTAACTTTTTTTTTACCCATAGACATCAATGGGGCTGCGTTATGGAGCTTTTCATTCCGTGATCGCAGGTTTTAGGTTTTTTTCTAACCCACTCTCCCCATTGAAGTCTATAAGGAAAGCGTGAATGAGCACGTCAAAACAGCGCTTGTATTTTGTGCGGTATGGAGCTCAACGCAACCATATCGCACGCACAAGCTGGCTGTTTCAAACTTGTAATGGCAGCGCAATGGAGTGTGAAATAACGCAACTTTTGTTGCATTCGTTTTGCACCCCGTTGTGCCCATAACTTGTAATCTACCTGAGAGGTTTTAATCCACTTGTATAGTTTTGTAGAGCGGAGCTCAGGCAGCTTGCTGACGCACTTTAGCCTGCCCACCGGAAGTTCTTACATTTTTGTTTTCTTTCGTAAAATCATGATGGTCCACAGTCCTCCTTAAATACACAAGCTGATGGTCTATGTTACGGAAAGGGTGAGACCATTTTTTATAACTTTTTACACAGAACTTACTCTGCTGAGTTGAGGAGATTGTGAGTATATTGGGTCGATATTATTGGAGTTTCTCCTTGGTTCCAACTAACTGTGGGGTCATCTATAGATGAGCAGACATCACACATCTTATGGAGTGAGTATACTGCACCCTTATTAATTGGTGTTTATATACACAACAAGTCTGTCCCCTTTTGCCACCAGAAAATTAGAAGGTATCTACATATCCTTAGTGCAATACCAAGACCAGCACCATCTATCTTTGAAACTCTGAGACCATTTTTCCCTGCAGTTCTTAATTAGGTGACACTGCGGTCTACAGGACTTTCCTGCCAAAAGCTGCTTGCAAAAAAGCTAAACCAAAATCTGAAAAAAAGTACAGAATGAAGACATGTTGCAGCTTTGTAAATCTGCTCCAAATATGCATAATACGGTTAGGAGGTGACTCTCAAGCCTTCATGTAAGCCTTGAAAAAAAAAATTTTTTTGAGCCAAGAGGCCCATGCTGCCTTAGCAGGTTTGTGCCCCTTATGAGTCCCAGAGTAGAGAAAAAACAAACTAGACATTTTTCAGAAATCTTTAGTAGCTTGGAGATAGAACTTCAAAGTGTTGGCTACCTCAAGATTATGTAAGAGCCACTACTTAGAGTTAGCAGGATCTGAACACAGTGAAGGAACAACCATTTCTTAATTGGTATATTCCTTAGAAACTACCTTAGGAGGAAAATCCTTTTTAATACAAAGTAAAGACTTCTTCTTGTGATAATTAGAAATGGAGAATCACAGACAAGGTTAACAACTCAGAAACTCTCATTACTGAAGAGATTGCTTATAATACTTTCCTAGGTAAAATTAGATATCAATTGAATGCATTGAAAGAAAGAACCTTTTGATGCAGGGAAAAGTAAATTCAGATTCCAGGGTGGAAAAAAAGGTCTGAACCTCAGGATCTTTAGCCAACTTCGTATGAAAAAGAACAGATAAAGCAGAAATTTTTTGTTTTGAGCAGTTGGGGAGGGGCAAGTGTGTCTAGTGCAGAGGCAAGAGTTTTGTTATAGTGGGCTGTAGCGAGATCAGGACAGGTTATAGTGGAAGTGTGAGGGAGGAGATCTTGAATGATTTTTGAAAATTGGAGTGGATCCACAGCATGTGTATTTCTACAGGTGCAGGGGCGGGATGGAGAAGTGGGTTTGGCTGTTGCATTAATATTATAGGTGACCAGGTGATGGTCTGAAAAGGGCAACAGGTGAGGTCAGATAAAGAGCAGAGGTAGGAAAATACCAGGTCAATAGAGTGTCCATCACAGTGAGGAGGGAATATGGTGGAATGTGAGAGACCGAAGGAGGATGTGAGTGAAAGAAGTTAAAATGCAGCAGGGGCAGACGGGTTGTCAATGGGAATGTTGAAGTCCCCAAGAATTAGGGCTGGTATATTTGTAGAGAGAAATACCAAGATAACAAAGCAAATTAGATAAGGGAAGTAAATTGAAAAATTGTTAAAAAGTGCATGTTCTTTCTAAATAACGAAAGTTTATTTTTGACTATACTGTCCATTTAATGCCATTGCTCCCCTTCAAGAGGCTCACTAAATAGAAGATTGTTTGGCGTACAATCGATCTGCACAAGGACCTAAGTGTGAGGAGGGAGGGGCAAGCATTAAAAATGAAATATGTTATTGTTTTAGTTTAAAAAACTATTTAAATTGTTATTATTAAGTGTCATATTTTACTGTTACCTTGTTCTCTGACTTTTCTTTTTTCCTCCTGATTCTTGCACATTGCCTTCTCAGTCTCCGCCCCCTACCTCTGCATAAAAGGTTTACTCCCACTCTCTACGTTGCTTGGTAATCTTTCCTGCTTATGCAAGTAAACCCGAAGGAATCGGCTACCTACTTACACTTGATTGCTGCTACCAGCTGTTTATCTCTGCTGCTCTGTTCCTACAGCGGTGACGTCACACGCTAATGGCCTGAACTCTAACACGGGACTGCAGCTCAACTAGCCTACGGTTACTTAACCGCTCACTTCAAACCCTCCGGATCCACTTCAGGTACCACTGGCCAGGAACTCGAAAACCCTTAGGGCTCACAGTAAGTTCATCTCAAAATCTTACTTTAAGGTGTTGTCAATACTATCTGCAAATGCATAGCTATAACACTGTCTTATCCTATGAGACATACTCATCTCAGTGTACTGCAATGTATTCACTCATGTCAACTCTCAAATACAATAGGATATCAGACTCCGTATTATAGCTAGCTTAAGGTTATAGATACATTCAGTTGCTACAATAGTTATTTTTCCTCTCACTTAACCCCTGTGCTCACCAGTATTAGAGACTGTCTCATGAGATATAGGAGGGGTGATTTCAACCTATGGTTACAGTTGTTGAAATAACTTTACACATCCATTTGCTTGATACAACCCAGCCTAACACTAACTGTTTGACTACCTGCTTATACAGAGTGGTTCCATGTTGCCAACCAGAACCCATCTGTACCTCACTCAGTTGGTCTGACTTACACAACATACTTTTAAAGCATAAATCTGCAGTTGTGGTTCTATAACTAAGAATTCCAATGCTTCCCTTTTAGGAAGTGCTGAACCTGATAAGATAATCATTATTTTTCTACTTCCAATAAAGTACAGCTGAAAAGTTGATCAAATATAAATGATTAACCAATTAAACTGGAGATAGTTCACTTCCCAAACATTTAATTAATTTCAATGATCTATCGATGCATATCTTATGACAAATAACCAAATCAGTAATGGTTTTATACAACTGGAAAAATAATCTGAAAAGTTATTCTAAAAATGAAAAACATGATTTAAATTGATTTAAATAAGTCTTACTGAATAGTGATTTAAATCATGTTTTAAGTAAATTTGATTTAAATCAAATCAACCCTGATATCTAATGACATATAACCAAATCAGTATTATAACTGGAAAAATAATATGAAAAGTTATTATTCTACAAATGAAAGCCATGATTTAAATTGATCTTACTGACTGGTAATTTAAATTGTGATTTAAATAAATTCCACGCTGAGTGCTAACAAACAGCAAGATTACAAGTGTTGCGGTACAGCTATACCGCTGAAAAATTGGCCATTGCGCACAGAATATGCAGGTCTCCCGTATTACAAGTCGCGGCGGTACAGCTATAGCGCTAGCGTTTTAGCCTTTATGCAACTCTCCATTCCGCACTCAAAAAATGGCTTTTGAGTGCGGGATTTTCATTGTGCCTGTATTACAGGTTGTGTGGTCCGGCTATAACGCTAGCGTTATAGCTTATACTAACACGATCCATTCTGCTATCTGAGACCAGTAGTTATGGATTATGCGAAACAAAAATGTTTCACAAAACTCATAACAAAAATGTTACAAAGTACACTAACACCCACAAACTACACTATTAACCCCTAAACCGCCATCCCCCTGCATCGCAAATAGTATAATAAACTTATTAACCCCTAAACCGCCGCCCGTCCACATAGACAACACTAAATAAACCTTTTAACCCCTAAACTGCCAGCCCCCACATTGCTACTACTATAATAAACCTATAAACCCCTAAACCGCCGGCCCCCACATCGCTACTTCTATAATAAACCTAATAACCCCTAAACCGCTGGCCCCCACATCGCTACTACTATAATAAACCTATTAACCCCTAAACCGCCTGCCCCCCCACAGCTACTACTATAATAAACCTATTAACCCTAAACCGCCGGCCCACCCACATCGATAATACTAAACTAAAACTATTAACCCCTAAACCGCCGCCCCCCCACATCGCAAAACACAAAATTAAACTATTAACCCCTAAACCTAAAACCCCCCTAACCTTAAAATAAATAAAAACTTACCTGTGAAATAAAAAAAACTAAGATTAAACTATAAATTAACCCAACATTACTATTTAAAAAAAAAATTAAATACACAAAATAAAAAAAACTAAATTACAAAAAAAACACTAAATTACGAACATTTAAAATTATCTAACATAACAAAAAACACTAAAATTACGAAAAATAAAAAAACACTAACATTACGAAAGAATAATAAACAAAATTATCCAAAATAATAAAAATTAAACCTTAAAAGGGCAATCAGCTGTTTTACAGTCAGCTCTTTTGCGTCCATTAAAATAAAAAATTCCTAATCTAAAAAAAAAAACCACCCAAAAAAAACCAAAAAAAACCCACTAACCCCAGAAAATGTACTCACAGTTCCTGAAATCCAGACAACCATCTTCATCCAGGCAGCGAGAAGTCTTCATCCAGGCAGCGACATCTTCATCCATTGCGGGGGCATCGTCTATCTTCATCCTGGTGGCGCGGAGCTGTGGCGGCGCGAAGCTGACCAGGACCGGCGGCAACATGCAGCACGGTGCCTCCTCTTCATGCAATCGTCTACCACACACTGAAGTTTGAATGTAAGGTACCCCTTTTATATTGGGATACTGTTGCATTCCTACTGGCTGAAATATTGAAAATAAGCCAATAGGATGAGAGCTGCTTAAATCCTATTGGCTGATTTGAACAGGTAAAAGAGCTGTTTAACTTAGGGCAATGCCTTACAAAAGGCCCTTTTAAGGGCTATTGGTAGTTTATAGTTAGATTAGGGGGTGTTTTATTTTGGCAGGGGTTATTTTTATAGGGGTATTAGATTAGGTTTAATTTTATTATTTTGGATAATCAGCCAATTGACTGTTCAAATCAGTCAATAGAATTTAAGCAGCTCTCATCCTAATGGCTGATTCAAATATTTCAGTCAATAAGAATGCAAAGGTACCCCTTGCATTCAAGCTTCAGTGTGCAGCGGACGATCGCATGAAGAGGAGGCTCTGCGCTGGATGTCGCCACCGGTCCTAGTCAGCTCCGCGCTGCCACAGCTCCATGCCACCGCGATGGATAAAGATGTCGCTGCCTGGATGAAGATGTTGCTGCCTGGATGAAGACTTCTCGCCACCTGGATGAAGATGGATGTCTGGATTTCAGGAACTATGAGTAAAAACATTTTCATTTTTTGGGGTGGTTTTTTTTTTAGATTAGGGATTTTTTTTTATTTAAATGGGTGCAAAAGAGCTGATTGCAAAAGAGCTGATTGCCATTTTAAGGGCAATGCCCATACAAATGCCCCTTTACGGGCAATGGGTAGCTTAGGTTTTTATTAGACTTAGGTTTTTTATTTTGGGGGGTTGGTTGGGTGGGTGGGTTTTACTGTTAGGGGGTACTTTGTTATGTTTAGGCGGTGTTTTTATTTGGGTGGGGCTTTTTTAGTTTTTATAGGGGTATTAGATTAAGTTTAATTTTATTATTTTGGATAATTTCGTTTATTATTTAAGCTTAGGTTTATTTTATTTCACAGGTAAGTTTTTTTTTATTTAAAGGTAGTTATATTGTAAGTTTAATTTAAAGTTAGGGGGTGTTGGGTTTAGAGGTTAATAGTTTAATTTATTGTGTTGCGATGTGGGGGGCCAACATTTTTGGGGTTAATAGGTTTATTATAGTAGTTGTGATGTGGGGGGTCTGCAGTGTAGAAGTTATTAACTTTTTTTAGTGTCGGCAATGTCGGGGGGCGGCGGGTTAGGAGTTAATAGGTTTATTATAGTAATTGTGATGTGGAGGGTCTGCAGTTTAGGGGTTAATAACATTTTTTAGTGTCTGCGATGTCGGGGGGCAGTGGGTTAGGGGTATTTAGACTAGAGTTTATGTTAGGGTACAAATCAACAAAAAATGAAATAGGAAGCACCGGCTGTGAGATAAAATTAAAACGTCTTTATTTACACAAAATTGTGTCAAAGTTAAAAAGTGCCGAAGAACAGCACATAATGGATGATACAAACAAAAAAACAATAGAGTGGTCAGTAAGATTCAACGTTTCGGCTTAGATAGCTGTCCTCATAAGTTGCTACTTCACTTAGAAAACCCCCCACTATTTAAAAGCAACAGACCTCTCCTGATTAGTTAGCATATTCATTGCAAAAATGTTAACACATGATAAGCTATGTGTGTCAAAGAAAGGTGCAAATTGACCCATGCCCATGTTTCTCTAAGTCAATATTGATAAACATTTGTTGAACCATTTTTGCCAAACAATTATATAAGCTTTAATTATTCAGAAGTGTTCCTCATTCATAACTTATAAATTGAATCACAACGCTATGGGTGTTAGCTTTTAACGTAACTTTATTTTCCCCATATACATCAATGGGAAATGTGTTATAGCATCGCAATTCCGCGATCGCAGGTGTTAGTTTTTTTCTAACACTTTCTCTCCATTGATGTCTATGGGGGAAAACGTGCACGAGCATGTCAAGTCGGGCCTTGGGTTTTGAGCGGAATGGAACTTATCACATCATATCGCACAACAAAAGTAGGTTTTTCAGTAACTTGTAATGGCAGCACTATGGAGCGTGTGATACCTCTCATTTTTTTGATTTATTTAAACACCTGGTTTAGCACACAACTTGTAATCTCTGCGAAAATTAATACTAAAAAATAGCCCATAGGAACTGTTCCTCATATGAGTAAAAGAAGAAATTGAACTTGAATAAATTCAAATAAAGGTCCCATTGCCCTGTAATGTGAGTCAAAAATAGGCAGCAAATTAACCCTCAATGACAGGCAGCCATTAACCCCCAGTGACTGAGTATACCCTGCCATACTAAGGTCCCCTGGCTATGTTGTACCATTACAAACTGTACCTGCTGATAGCTTGAAGGCTATGTAAGTGCAATAAGCATACTTACCTGTCAAGCTCGCAGACCACTGCTTACCCTCTGTATGAAGTACTTAGGTTCAGCTTGTAGAAAATACTGCATTCAGTGGTTTAGCCCAGCCAGTGCTGAGCACATTAAAGCAGGAGATATAATGTAGGAGTATACTGACAACCTGACAGGAGGAGGTAAGGGACCTGTCTTGAGGCACCTGTGGTAGGCTTATGACTAACTCCTTCACCAGGATTAATTGTGTTACTGCCCTTTACTCCAATATCTTCCCTCTGACTTTCCACAGAAGTTCTCTAAGGGAGAAAAATGGGTCTTAAATCAGTCTGAGAACCCTTCTCAAGTAAATTTCAGGAGCACCTCATGTTTCCACCCGCTTTCTGGAAGGCAAAGACTGAGATACGAGTGAGGTGGAAGGGATGAAGAACTCTTGAAAGTTTGTAAATCTTTGCCTCCTCCTAGTGGTGGGAATTGTCATCCCATGCGTAATGGATCGTGGACTATCACCACCTTATGAAAGAAATATACAAAAATGTGTTGCAGCCGTAATAATAGTATAATAGAAATATATACACCCTATTCAAAGCTAAATATGAGCACAAGAAAAACCCACAAGATCAGACATTGTTTTCTAAATTAGAAGCAGCGCTACTAATTTATGACACCAACCCAATTGCATTCAAAACTAGACAGTGGTTCTACTTTGAGAGTAATAGGGCAAGGAGACTACTCTCAGTCTAGAGCTCTCAAAATGAAAAAGCTCAAAACTTTTGTACATGAATTAAAAACACCCTCAGACAGGCGAATGTACACAACTACAGACATTCTATCACAATTCGAGACATATTACTCTAGCCTCTATAATATAGAAAACACTTAACATGTAACTAATAGGGTTTACAGACAGCTCCCCATGCCTAAAAAAAGAACCCTTATCACAACTGATGCATGCACAAGCCGGGCAGCTTCATATATTCAACAACACAGATCACCAACACCCATTCCCACCCTCTATGCTCGAAGCACATATCTCGGTAATACCTAAACAGGGTAAAACCCCATACGCTCCAATTTTTGCCCCATCTCACTGTTAAACATAGACATTAAGATATATGCCAAAATCATAGCGACAAGACTTAACAAAATACTCCCTTAATTAACCCATCCCAATCAAGCAGGGTTTGTACCACAGAGAGAGGCGTGTGAAAATACCCTTAAAACTCTTATCCTGCTAGAATATGCTTAATCACATAAAATACTCTCAATATGTTTAGCAATTAATGCAGAAAAGTCTTTAAATAGACTAAACTGGAAACTCTTATGCAACACCCTACTGAGATTCAGATTCAGCAATATCCTCATAGACAAAAATGTTGCACTATATAATACACCTAAAGTGCAAATTAAACTAAATGACTCTCTGTCAAACCCATTAAGCATTCACAAGGGCACAAGACAGGGGTGCCCCCTGTCACCACTTTTGTTTGTGCTAGCTATGGAGGTCTTAGCCTCTCATATCAAACAAACTATAGACATCCAAAGGACCAGGCACAATATAAAGTAATGCTCTATGCTGATGACCTTTTATTCAATCTAACTAATCCGCAGTCCTCCTTAAAAACGTTAATGCCAATATTAAAAATGTATGGTACACTCTCAAACTTTAAAATGAACACTTCTAAATCGGAGATTTTGGGTGTCGAATTATCAGATTGGGAATTACAACAAATGCAAGATTATAAATTTGAAATATGAAACAGTTTGCTAAAATATCTAGGGATACACATAGCCAAAAACCCTGGAACACTTAAAATTATACAATCCGACTTACTCAGCTGGAGATGTAAGCACTTATCTTGGCTAGGAAGAATCCAAGCATATAAAATAACCATACTCCCCTGTTTATTATATAGCTTTCAAACTATACCAATTCACCTACCACCCTCCTTCATAGATACTCTACAAAAGGTGACTAACTACTTTTTATGGGGCTACAAAATGCACAATGTATCGAAATAGACACAATGGAGGATTAGGGGCTCCTAACATTTTTTATTTCATTTTATAAACAGGCGTCACAACTGGTGAGAATAGTAGACTGGTGCAAACATACCAATACTAAGGAATGGGTCATGCTGGAACATCATCTCACTAAAGTTCGACATTCGGGCAGCAATTGCTGGCTCAACAAACAAAGTAGAAAACCATTGCACTCAACCCCCACATTAGTCAGGGACACATTTGCAACATGGGACATATTGGTAACCAAAGTTAGAGGTATATCCTTGATCCCATCGCCAGTATCTGTGCTCCTTCATAACCCAGAGCCCCCTATCCATTATAACAAACCCCAGCAGTATAGTATTAACATTCATACGTACCTACCTTGTCACACAGTTCTAGATGGAGGAAAACTCAAAACAAAAACTGAACTAGCAGATAGAGACATCCCTGTATTCAGTAAGTAAAACAAAGGTAGGAGTTCAGCACATCCCGCCAAGCCGTGCAAGCTGCCAGGGAGGAGACCTTTCCCCACAAAATCAATACAGTCAAACAAGGTAGCAGCAGCACCAGCAATGGTTAATCTTTAAACCTTTTATTAAGGACAAAAGAAAAAAGAACACAATGTTTCGGGACTCAAACACTTGTTTGATATTCACATGATTAAGGGTTGAGTCCCGAAACATTGTGTTCTTTTTTCTCTTGTCCTGAATAAAAGGTTTAAAGATTAACCATTGCTGGTGCTGCTGCTGCCTTGTTTGACTGTATTCAGTAAGTGGTATGCATATCTACAACTCTACCACTTTTTCAACCACAACAAATACAAGCAGCATCTCCCTAGAACATTAAACCCATTTGAAGCTCTGTGAGCAGCCCGAAGCCCCATTGGAGGGTATTTTTCAAAGATATACAAAGTATTACTAGACATACACTCTGTAACACTTCCTTGGATACACCAAAGCGTGGGAAGACGAATTTACATCTCTTGATCACAACACCTGAATGGAACAATATTTTTAGACACATGGGCAAGTCACCCTCATCAATGAACATTACTGAAACAAATATGAAAGTACTATGCAGATGGTACCTACACCAGCAGACTTGCCAACATATACCCACATACAGACGCCTCTTGCTGGAGAGGCTGTGGGTAAACAGGCACCCTGGCCCATATCTGGTGGGATTGTCCACTACTGAAGCCATACTGGCAAGACATGTATACAGAGATTAGCAATGTCCTAACATATGAATTACCCCTTGACCCTCCTATTTAACAAGCTACCTAAATTGAAATGTAAATATAAACAAATGCTTATATACCTTATGATTAGTGGTGCCAGGCAATTGATCCCTAGGTACTGGAAAAAGACATCAATACCCAACAAACAAGAGTGGAGACACCAAATAATGCGACTACCATCACTAGAAAAATACCATTATTATCAGACACAACACATAGACTTTTATTGTGCGGTAAAACTCTTCTGGGAAGAGTATTTATACTCATCACAAAGCAACACCTAATTAATGCACACTCTAACGCTCCCCTATAGAAAACTGATTAGGAGATGCCAAAAACGTCGGCACAGAAAAATGTACCACACAACAACGCAAATACATACCACTATCCACATATTATTAAGACATTACACATCAGTCTCCCTGAAAACATTACAACATTAAAATATTATTAGACTGAACACATTATAAGAAAATATTAACAAATCATCCACAATGTACCATTGTTTTCTTTCGGCTAGATTTGGAGTTTTGTCGGTAATGACCCGAAAAACTAACGCCGGCTTTTTTCTGGCCGCACCATAAAAATAACTCTGGTATTGAGAGTCCAAATAAAGGCTGCGTTAGGCTCCAAAAAAGGAGCGTAGAGCATATTTAACGCAGCTTCAACTCTCGATACCAGAGTTGCTTACGCAAGCGGCCAGCCTCAAAAACGTGCTCGTGCACGATTCCCCCATAGGAAACAATGGGGCAGTTTGAGCTGAAAAAAAACCTAACACCTGCAAAAAAGCCGCGTTCAGCTCCTAACGCAGCCCCATTGTTTGCTATGGGGGAACACTTCCTACGTCTGCACCTAACACCCTAACATGTACCCCGAGTCTAAAGACCCCTAGCCTTACACTTATTAACCCCTAATCTTCCGCCCCCGCTATCGCTGACCCCTGCATATTATTTTTAACCCCTAATCTGCCGCTCCGTAAACCGCCGCTACTTACATTATCCTTATGTACCCCTAATCTGCTGCCCCTAACACCGCCGACCCCTATATTATATTTATTAACCCCTAACCTGCCCCCCACAATGTCGCAGCCAGCTACCTACAATAATTAACCCCTAATCTGCCGAGCGGACCTGAGCGCTACTATAATAAAGTTATTAACCCCTAATCCGCCTCACTAACCCTATAATAAATAGTATTAACCCCTAATCTGCCCTCCCTAACATCGCCGACACCTAACTTCAATTATTAACCCCTAATCTGCCGACCGGAGCTCACCGCTATTCTAATAAATGGATTAACCCCTAAAGCTAAGTCTAACCCTAACACTAACACCCCCCTAAGTTAAATATAATTTTAATCTAACGAAATTAATTAACTCTTATTAAATAAATTATTCCTATTTAAAGATAAATACTTACCTGTAAAATAAACCCTAATATAGCTACAATATAAATTATAATTATATTGTAGCTATTTTAGGATTAATATTTATTTTACAGGCAACTTTGTAATTATTTTAACCAGGTACAATAGCTATTAAATAGTTAAGAACTATTTAATAGTTACCTAGTTAAAATAATTACAAAATTACCTGTAAAATAAATCCTAACCTAAGTTACAATTAAACCTAACACTATACTATCATTAAATTAATTAAATAAAATACCTACAATTACCTACAATTAAACCTAACACTACACTATCAATACATTAATTAAATACAATACCTACAAAAAAATACATTTAAATAAACTAACTAAAGTACAAAAATTAAAAAAAAGAACTAAGTTACAAAAAATAAAAAAATATCTACAAACATAAGAAAAATATTACAACAATTTTAAACTAATTACACCTACTCTAAGCCCCCTAATAAAACAACAAAGCCCCCCAAAATAAAAAATGCCCTACCCTATTCTAAATTACTAAAGTTAAAAGCTCTTTTACCTTACCAGCCCTGAACAGGGCCCTTTGCGGGGCATGCCCCAAAAAGTTCAGCTCTTTTTCCTGTAAAAAAAAACATACAATACCCCCCCCAACATTACAACCCACCACCCACATACCCCTAATCTAACCCAAACCCCCCTTAAATAAACCTAACACTAAGCCCCTGAAGATCATCCTACCTTGTCTTCACCTCACCAGGTATCACCGATCCGTCCTGGCTCCAAAATCTTCATCCAACCCAAGCGGGGGTTGGCGATCCATCATTCGATGGCTGAAGAGGTCCAGAAGAGGCTCCAAAGTCTTCATCCTATCCGGGAAGAAGAGGCGATCCGGACCGGCAACCATCTTGATCCAAGCGGCATCTTCTATCTTCATCCGATGACGACCGGATCCATCCTGAAGACCTCCACCGCGGACCCATCTTCTTCTTCCGACGTCCAACTGAAGAATGACGGTTCCTTTAAGGGACGTCATCCAAGATGGCGTCCCTCGAATTCCGATTGGCTGATAGGATTCTATCAGCCAATCGGAATTAAGGTAGGAATATTCTGATTGGCTGATGGAATCAGCCAATCAGAATCAAGTTCAATCTGATTGGCTGATCCAATCAGCCAATCAGATTGAGCTCGCATTCTATTGGCTGTTCCGATCAGCCAATAGAATGCGAGCTCAATCCGCTTGGGTTGGATGAAGATTTTGGAGCCAGGACGGATCGGTGATACCTGGTGAGGTGAAGACAAGGTAGGATGATCTTCAGGGGCTTAGTGTTAGGTTTATTTAAGGGGGGTTTGGGTTAGATTAGGGGTATGTGGGTGGTGGGTTGTAATGTTGGGGGGGGGGTATTGTATGTTTTTTTTTACAGGAAAAAGAGCTGAACTTTTTGGGGCATGCCCCGCAAAGGGCCCTGTTCAGGGCTGGTAAGGTAAAAGAGCTTTTAACTTTAGTAATTTAGAATAGGGTAGGGCATTTTTTATTTTGGGGGGCTTTGTTGTTTTATTAGGGGGCTTAGAGTAGGTGTAATTAGTTTAAAATTGTTGTAATATTTTTCTTATGTTTGTAGATATTTTTTTATTTTTTGTAACTTAGTTCTTTTTTATTTTTTGTACTTTAGTTAGTTTATTTAAATGTATTTTTTTGTAGGTATTGTATTTAATTAATGTATTGATAGTGTAGTGTTAGGTTTAATTGTAGGTAATTGTAGGTATTTTATTTAATTAATTTAATGATAGTATAGTGTTAGGTTTAATTGTAACTTAAGTTAGGATTTATTTTACAGGTAATTTTGTAATTATTTTAACTAGGTAACTATTAAATAGTTCTTAACTATTTAATAGCTATTGTACCTGGTTAAAATAATTACAAAGTTGCCTGTAAAATAAATATTAATCCTAAAATAGCTACAATGTAATTATAATTTATATTGTAGCTATATTAGGGTTTATTTTACAGGTAAGTATTTAGCTTTAAATAGGAATAATTTATTTAATAAGAGTTAATTTATTTCGTTAGATTAAAATTATATTTAATTTAGGGGGGTGTTAGTGTTAGGGTTAGACTTAGCTTTAGGGGTTAATACATTTATTAGAATAGCGGTGAGCTCCGGTCGGCAGATTAGGGGTTAATGTTTGAAGTTAGGTGTTGGCGATGTTAGGGAGGGCAGATTAGGGGTTAATACTATTTATTATAGGGTTAGTGAGGCGGATTAGGGGTTAATAACTTTATTATAGTAGCGCTCAGGTCCGCTCGGCAGATTAGGGGTAAATAAGTGTAGGCAGGTGGAGGCGACGTTGTGGGGGGCAGGTTAGGGGTTAATAAATATAATACAGGGGTCGGCGGTGTTAGGGGCAGCAGATTAGGGGTACATAAGGATAACTTAAGTAGCGGCGCTTTGCAGTCGGCAGATTAGGGGTTAATTATTGTAGGTAGTTGGCGGCGACGTTGTGGGGGGCAGATTAGGGGTTAATAAATATAATACAGGGGTCGGCGGTGTTAGGGGGAGCAGATTAGGGGTACATAAGGATAACGTAGGTTGCGGTCGGCAGATTAGGGGTTAAAAAAAATTATTCGAGTGTCGGCGATGTGGGGGGACCTCGGTTTAGGGGTACATAGGTAGTTTATGGGTGTTAGTGTACTTTAGAGTACAGTAGTTAAGAGCTTTAGAAACCGGCGTTAGCCCAGAAAGCTCTTAACTACTGACTTTTTTCCTGCGGCTGGAGTTTTGTCGTTAGAGCTCTAACGCTCAGTTCAGAAACGACTCTAAATACCGGCGTTAGAAAGATCCCATTGAAAAGATAGGATACGCAATTGACGTAAGGGGATCTGCGGTATGGAAAAGTCGCGGCTGAAAAGTGAGCGTTAGACCCTATTTTGAGTGACTCAAAATACCAGCGGTAGCCTAAAACCAGCGTTAGGAGCCTCTAACGCTGGTTTTCACGGCTACCGCCAAACTCCAAATCTAGGTCTTTGTGTTTGAACCGTTCAAGTTAAAAAAACTATAAGCTCAATGGAGAACACTTTAATGGACTTAAAGACTTTGAACAGACTCTCTCAAGAGCAACAGAGATATATTTTTACCATATTGAAGATAGATGACTGACTAATCACTAACTCCCAAATTTACAATTTCTTTCTATGTTCATCTTTATGTAAAAAGTACCTATATATCTCTGTAGTTGAATGCGTTATATATATATATATATATATATATATATATATATATATATATATATAAGTTAAATTTCAGTTTAGCACAGAGGTGTGAAAAAGGCCTAACAGTGAAGGGGTTACATTACCTGCTACATTCAATATTTACATTTCAATATTTATATGTAACAAGAGATTAATTTAGACATTCCTTCCTATATATTCCTATACCACATTCATTTGTTGCTTTTTACTTACAATGGATTTAAAAGTTGGACAGTGTGTAGGATCACATTAATAGGACAGTAAAATAATTAACTCTTTACTTACCAAACCAGGCACAGCCGTAAATCTCTACTCTCATGCAAACTGTCATGGGCACCTTGGTGACTGGTATAACTCTAATGTAACGAGCAATTATTGGTGGTCGAAGGTCTGTAAGGACTACGTTATACTCATCTACATTGCCGTTGATCACCTGGGGGCATAAGAGAGGAAATTATAAAGTTATGTATCTGTTATGTATCTTAAAGCCCATCCCCTTATCTACATTTCCTCTTTATATTCGATCATCAGAAAGCACAATAAATAAAGCCATTGTTAGTAAATTATAATGTCGCTTTGTTTCTTTCCATTAATTTAACATTCAATCTATCCTCTCCATTGACATCTATTAATGTTGCCATTCAAATCAGTCATTACATCTTGATCATTCTGTCCCTCTCTTTAATCAGCCATATAGCTCTATATTTTAAATCTATAAATAGATAAAAATCTCCGTATTTATCTGACTCTCAGCTGACCCACAATCAAACTTATCTCACACATGCGCAGACAAACACACATTACTCACAAACACACATGCACATTACTCACAAACACATTCTCTCTTAAACACACGTGCACATTACTCACAAACACATTCTCTCTCAAACACACATGCACATTACTCACAAACACATTCTCTCAGGGCTGGACTGGGACCAAAAATAGGCCCGGCTTTTTAAGGCAGAGCAGCCCCCACCAATATTTTTAATGACCATATGGAGGACTGGCAACTTTTGGTCCAGCGTTCAAGTACAACCCAGAGGCTCCTGAGAACAGCAACTGCGCCACTTTGAAATCCAATATTTAATAATGATAACAACAGAGCAAGTGAAACACACTGCTACACTGTATAAGCGAGGAGTATGTATATGCCCCCACAGCCACCTTCAATATATTATGCCCCCAGCACACCTGTAATACATTATGCCCCTAGCCCCCCTGTAATACAGTATGCCCCCAGCCCCCCCTGTAATAAATTATAGCCCCAGCCCCCTGTAATAAATCATGCCCTCAGCCCCCCCTGTAATAAATCATGCCCACAGCTCCATGTAATAAATTATGTCCGCAGCCCCCTTCAATAAATTATGCCCCCAGCCCCCTTTAATAATTTATGCCTCCAGCCCCCCTGTAATACATTATGCCTCCAGCCCCCTGTAATTAATTATGCCCCCAGCCCCCCTATAATAAATTATGCCCCAGCAATAAATGATTGTTCAGCCCCCTTTAATAAATGATGTCCCTAGCCCCCCCAGCAATAAATAATTCCCCAGCCCCCCTGCAATATAATAATGTCCCCAGTCTTAAATGATGCTCCCAGCCCTCCTGCAATATATGATGCACCCAGCCCCCCTGTAGTAAATTATACTCCCAGCCCCCTGCAATAAAATGATGCCCTAGCCATAAATGATGCCCCCAGCCCCCTGCAATAAAATGATGCTCCCAGCAATAAAATTATGCCCCCTGCAATAAAATGATGCCCCAGCCCCCTTGCAATAAAATCATGCCCCTCTGCAATAAAATAATGCCTCCAGTCCCCCTGCAATAAAATGATGCCCCAGCCCCCTGCAATAAAATAATGCCTCCAGTCCCCCTGCAATAAAATGATGCCCCCAGCCCCCTGCAATAAAATGATTCCCCCCAGCAATAAAATGATGCCCCAAGCAATAAAATGATGCCCCCAGCCAATAGACCAATAGGATTTTTTCACCTTTAATTCCGATTGGCTGATAGAATATCAGCCAATCGGAATTCAAGGGACGCCATCTTGGATGACGTCACTTAAAAAAACCTTCATTCGGGAAGAAGACTTTGATTGAAGAGGATGCTCCACGCCGGATGTCTTGATGATGGAGCCGCTCCGTGCCGGATGGATGAAGATAGAAGATTGCCGTCTGGATGAAGACTTCTGCTTGTCTGGAGGACCACTTCTGCCGGCTTGGATGAAGACTTCTCCCAGCTTCGTTGAGGACTTCTTGGCGCTTGGATAAAGACTTTTCCCGGCTTCGTTGAGGATGGATGTCCGGTCTTCAAAACTGCAAGTGGATCTTCGGGGGTTAATGTTTTTTAAGGGTTTATTGGGTGGGTTTTAGTTTTAGATTAGGGTTTGGGCAATTGAAAAAGAGCTAATTGCCCTTTAAGGGCAATGCCCATCCAAATGCCCTTTTCAGGGCAATGGGGAGCTTAGTTTTTTTTTAGTTAGGATTTTATTTGGGGGGTTGGTTGTGTGGGTGGTGGGTTTTTACTGTTGGAGGGCCCCGCAAAAGGCCCTTTTAAGGGCTATTGGTAGTTTAGTTTAGCCTAGGGTTTTTTTATTTTGGGGGGGCTTTTTTATTTTAATAGGGCTATTAGATTAGGTGTAATTAGTTTAAATATCTGATAATTTATTTTTTTATTTTGTTTAATTTAGTGGGTTTTTTTTTTGTAATTTAGGTAATTGTATTTAATTAAGGTAATTTATTTAATTGTAGTGTAAGGTTAGGTGTTAGTGTAGCTCAGGTTAGGTTTTATTTTACAGGTAAATTTGTATTTATTTTAGCTAGGTAGTTAGTAAATAGTTAATAACTATTTAGTAACTATTCTACCTAGTTGAAATAAATACAAACTTGCCTGTAAAATAAAAATAAACCCTAAGCTAGCTACAATGTAACTATTAGTTATATTGTAGCTAGCTTAGGGTTTATTTTATAGGTAAGTATTTAGTTTTTAATAGGAATTATTTAGGTAATGATAGTAATTTTTATTTAGATTTATTTTAATTATATTTAAGTTAGGGGGTGTTATGGTTAGACTTAGGTTTAGGGGTTAATAACTTTAGTATAGTGGCGGCGACGTTGGGGGCAGCAGATTAGGGGTTAATAACTGTAATGTAGGTTGCGGCGATGTTAGGGAAAGCAGATTAGGGGTTAATAATATTTAACTAGTGTTTGAGAGGAGGGAGTGCGGCGGTTTAGGGGTTAATATGTTTATTATAGTGGCGCCGATGTCGGGAGCAGCAGATTGGGGTTAATAATTTTATTTTAGTGTTTGCAATGCGGGAGGGCCTCGGCTTAGGGGTTAATAGGTAGTTTATGGGTGGTAGTGTCCTTTTTAGCACTTTAGTTATGAGTTTTATGCTACAGCTTTGTAGCGTAAAACTCATAACTACTGACTTTAGATTGCGTTATGAATTTTGCGGGATAGGCTGTACCGCTCACTTTTTGGCCTCCCAGAAAAAGCTTGTAATATCGGTGCTATGGAAGTCCCGTTGAAAAAAGACTTTACGCAAATTGCGTAAGTTAATTTGTGTTAAGGCCAAAAAAGTGTGCGGTACAGTTTTTTTGACAGAGGTAGTGAAAAAGCAACGTTATAACCCATAACACTGCTTTTTCACTCATAACGCAAAACTCGTAATCTAGCCGATAGTTTGTTTTCTTTTATTAAACACTCAGGTAAAGTTTGTCTCATGAGCAGGTTATAGGTAAGTGTTAATATTCCCAAATGAGTAAGGATTTTGATAAAAGAAACAGTATGATAAGATACTGTATATATATATATATATATATATATATATTATCAAGCTTAAAACTCCAAACATATCCTATTAAGCATACATGGTTCTTAGATAGACTGCAGTATATACTGTAGATATGTAATAGTTACAATTTGAGTAAGTGGTAGAAATCATATAGAATTGTACTAGGAGATCCAAGAGATGGTAAAAATAATATATATTGGTAGTTCAGAGGAAATTGCAAAAAAGTAAGGAGATATCTCACCCTGAGCTCCGTAAGTATAACAATTTTGGGGAGGAAGCAGGCAGCTTGTTTGGAGAACGCTCCAAGCAGCTCGAGGCAGAGACAGCATCTGAGGTCTGGGATCACGTGGTCGGCAGTAGTCAATGTCTGAGGTAATTGGATGCGGAGGATAGGAGACAGTGCACCGCTCCGTAAAGAAGCAGAGAGATCCAACAGGGGTAACTGAGTACGTCGAAAAGGAGTCTGAAGTTGAATTAAGAGAGAGGCTAAGCAAGCAGTCATAACTTCAAAACCAAGCAAGGTATTGAAGTTAGGCTGAGCTTTATAAAGAAAATGGATAAGGTGAATGCCAATATGTTACAGGGCTCCCCCTCTAAGGAACCTCTCCGAGGTTCAAGGTCTGGGACGATCTGAATACCGTCTGTGGAAGATGGACACCAATTTGGGAGCAGAGAGGTTGGTGGATGGTTCCCAGGAATCTTCTTCAGAGGGGTAACCCTCCAGTACACCAGGTACTGGAGACAACCAGAGACCCTCCTAGAATCCAAGATCCGTTCAACCTCAAATTTAGTGTCCGGTGCTATCGGTAAACAGGAAGATGGAAAAGCATGCTGGTTCTGTAGGGTTTTATATGGTTTGAGGAGAGCAACATGAAAAGTAGGATGAATTTTATACTGGTCAGGGAGTTCAAGAGTAACTGCATTCTCATTAATTACTTTCTTAATGGGAAAGGGTCTGATATAAAATTTATTGAACTTTCTACTAGGGACCATTAATCAGAGGTTTTTTGTAGAAAGCCAAACTAAATCTCCCTGCATATATGGGGTGATGGCCGATGTTATAGTAATGCTTTTGACGATTTTGAGCATTTTTGTTTTCAGACAGGAGACTGAATGGTGTTAGTAAGATCATTGACGACAGGAGTGTCGCTTTGTATTTCAGGGTAAAAATGAAAATGTGCGTGAAACCCATAGTTTGCATGGAATGGTGTAGATTTGATGGAGGAGTGGAAAGTGTTATTGTGAGCCAATTCTGCCAATGGTAGGAGGGATGTCCAGTTGTCATGATGTTGAGTGGTATAACAACGAATGTATTCTTCTAACCATTGGTTTGTTCTTTCTGTTTGCCCATTCGTCTGAGGATGGAATGCAGTTGATAATCGTTGGTCAATCTTCAAAGTGTGGCATAGTTGTTTCCAAACTTTGGAGGTAAATTCTGTCCCTCTGTCAGTTGTATTAGTTGATGGAAGTCCGTGAAGGATAATGACATGGTTTATTAATAGTTTAACAGTCTCTAGACTGGTTGGGAGTTTATGGAATGGTACAAAATGGGCCATTTGTTCCCATGGTCTCTCTGGAACTGGGAGTGACAATAGATAGTACAAGTTTCACAGGATGTGATATGATTTGATACATCGTTTATCATAGTAGGCCACCAGTATGACCTTTTTACGAGTTTGAGGGTTCTATTTATACCCGGGTTACCTGCTAATTCTGATTCATGAACCATTTCAAGAATTGTATTTCTCAATTTAGGGTGAATATATAATTTTGAATTGTGGTAGAGCAAACCATTGTGATGTTGTTGTAACTTATATTTGGTCTTAATTACATCTAATTCTTGTTCATGTTTCAATTACTCTATAGTGGCAATTATCATTCCTAGGATACGGTTTGAGGGTATTAGAGGTCCAGTAGATGGTATTACTACGGTTTTTTCTGGAAGTCTAGAAAGGATATCAGCTTTGGTGTTCTTTTGTGCATGTCTGTATGTAATCGTATAATTAAATCTGGAGAAGAAAAGACTCCATCTAACTTGTTTAGATGTAACTGTCTGGTTAGTCTTCAGATATTGTAAATTGAGAAGGTCTGTATAGATAATTATAGGCTCCTTGGTTCCTTCGAGGAGATGTCTCCAGTTTTCAAGTGCACTTTTCATGGCTAAAAGCTCTTTCTCTCCCACATGATAATTAAAGGGACAGTCTAGGCCAAAATAAACTTTCATGATTCAGATAGAGCATGTCATTTTAAACAATTTTCCAATTTACTTTTATCACCAATTTTGCTTTGTTCTCTTGGTATTCTTAGTTGAAAGCTTAACCTAGGAGGTTCATATGCTAATTTCTTAGACCTTGAAGCCCACCTCTTTTCAGATGCATTTTAACAGTTTTTCACCACTAGAGGGTGTTAGTTCACGTATTTCTTATAGATAACACTGTGCTCGTGCACGTGAAGTTATCTGGGAGCAGGCACTGATTGGCTAGACTGCAAGTCTGTCAAAAGAACTGAAAAAAGGGGCAGTTTGCAGAGGCTTAGATACAAGATAATCACAGAGGTTAAAAGTATATTATTATAACTGTGTTGTTTATGCAAAACTGGGGAATGGGTAATAAAGGGATTATCTATCTTTTAAAACAATAAAAATTCTGGTGTAGACTGTCCCTTTAAGTTCTGATGTTGATAATACTCCAGAAAAAAAAAATGCTACGGGATGGAGATGACCTGTAGAAAGGGATTTGTGAGATAGGACTGCTCCTAAGGCATAATCTGATGCGTCTACTTCTAATGTATATTGAATTAAAGGATTTTGGAAAGAGAGTATGGGGGCTGTAATAATGGATTTTTTTTAATAATTGAATGCTTCTTCACAGGATTTCTTCCAGATAAAATGTGAGTCAGATTTTGTGAGATTAGTTAGTGGTTTCGCTATGGAAGAGAAGTTTTTTATAAACTTCCTATAAAATTTGCAAATCCTAGGAATTTTTTAACCTGTTTTGTGTTTCTAGGGCCAATCCTGTATGGCTTTAACTTTAGTATCTTGCATACTTTTCCCTCTAGATGTAATATGGCATCCTAGAAAAGAGACTTCAGAACTATGGAATATACATTTTTCTGCCTTAACGTATAGTTTATGTTCTTGTAGCCTTGAAAGAACTGTCCTAACATGTTTGATATGTTCAGATAAGTTAGCTTAAAATATAAGTATGTCGTCTAGATAAATTACGACATATGTGTCTAGGAGGTCCCGGAAAACATCATTGATGAACCTCTGAAAGATTGCTGGGGCATTACAAAGCCCAAAGGGCATTACCGTGTACTCGAACAGACCGTATCAAGAACAAAATGCTATGAGCCACTCATCACCTGAGCGTACACGGATATGGTTTTAGGCACCTCTTAGATCTATTTTTGTAAATATAGTTGATCCATGTAGTCTTTCTATGAGTTCAGGGGTGAGTGGCAATGGATATCAGTCTTTAATTGTTCTTTTGTTGAGCTCACGGTAATCCACAATGGGACGTATAATGTTTTATCCTTATTAGTTACGAAAAATATGCCAGCACCTGCTGGTGATGTTGAGGGTCGGATAAAACCTTTTCTGAGGTTCTCGTTGATGTATTCCTATAGCCTTTCAAGTTCAGGATGTGATAGTGGAAAAATATGCCCATATGGGATATTAGATCCGGGTATTAATTCAATTGGGCAGTCATAATCTCTGTGAGGAGGTAAAGTTTCTGCCTCAATTTTGTCAAATACCTGAGTAAAATCTGAGTAGTATTCTGGTATTTGGATTTTAGTAATAGTAAGTAGTGTTTGTGTTGGAAGACAAGTGGATAAACAATATGGTGAGACAAAGTCTATTGTATTCTCTCTCCAATGTATTTGTGGCTGATGTTGACGTAGCCAGTGTAAACCCAGAACCGTTGGAAATATAGGGGGGGTTTATCACATCAAATAAAAGAAATTCTTGGTGTTTGTTTTGTATGTTAACTAGTAGTGGGATTGTTTGATGGGTTATAGGACTAGTTTCTAATTTTTTACCGTCAATAAGACGCACGGAAACTGGTTTCTGCTTTTCAACAATCAGTATTTTATTTTTATTAACAACATTTACATCAATGTAGCTAGGGAATGCACCGGAGTCCAATACAGCTTCACTGTTTATTCGGTTGTATCCCCACTGCAAAGAAACAGTTGTTAAAAGATATGATGGTTTCTCAGTAGTGACATTAATAAATTGTTCTATATTTCTGGACTTCCCCGGTTTTTGCCTTTTTAGGGATGGGCAGTCAGATACAGGATGGTCCACTGATGCACAATACATGCACAACCCTTTCTCCTTTCTCCTTTGCTTCTCTTCAGATGATAGCGGGCCCCTAATGAATCCTATCTCCATAGCGTCATCATTTGATTTTACAGTATAAGTTGAAGTTCTTAATTGAGGTTGTATTACATAGGGGTTGGCACTGTATTTCTCCTGTTTTCTCTCTCTAATTCTTCGATGTATCTTAATTACAAGAGCTATAAGGTTTTCAAGATTATCCGGTAGATCTATTTGTGCCAATTCATCTTTTATTCTCTCAGAAAGACCTCATCTAAATTGATTTTTCAGTGAGACTTCATTCCACTGGGAGTCTTTCTGCCAAATTTTAAATTCAGAAATATAGTCCTCCACAGGTCTTTTATGTTGTCTTAATTCACGCAATCTAGTTTCAGCAGTAAGCTGTCTGTGTGGATCCTCATATACAGTAGGTTAGCTATGGTTTTCAGGAAATCATCAACCGAGTTGAGAATTGGATGGTTAGATTCAAAAAAAGTATCTGCCCAAGCACGGGGCTCTCCTCTTAAGAAAGATCATTGTGAGTACTTTAATACGATCATTAGTAAAGGTTTTAGGTTTTAAATTAATGAATAATTTGCAGGAATTATAAAACTGTCTAAACAGTTTTCTGTCACCTGAAAACCTATCTGGGGGACTAACTGGGGGGTCAGGAGTATTATCAGGAGGAGAACTAGTATTACTAAGACCCTCTTTAATGATGTTTTTTAGTGTGAGGTTTTCCACCTGTAAAACCCTGAGTCCCTGTGAAAGTTGATCTACTTTATGAGAGAGTTCCATTACATGGTTTTGTAGATCAGCAGGATTCAACATAATGATTTTTGAGGCTTGGTATTCTGTAATGAATGCCTTAGATTAGTTCTCAAATTATATGAGATAAATAAAAGCAATTCTTATAGTTTGTTTTCTTTTATTAAACACTAAAGTTTGTCTCATGAGCAGGTTATAGGTAAGTGGAAATCTTAAGCCCCAACCTATATCCCAAATGAATAAGGATTTTGATATAAGAAACAGTATGATAAGATACTGTATATATATAATCAAGCTTAAAACTCCAAACATATCCTATTAAGCATACATGGTTCTTAGATAGACTGCTGTATATATATATATATATATATATATATATATATATATATATATATATATATACAGTATGTAACAGTTACAATTTGAGTAAGTGGTAGAAATCATATGAGATGGTAAAAATAATATATATTGGTAGTTCAGTGGATATTGCAAAAAAGTACAGAGATATATCACCCTGAGTTCCGTAAGTATAACAGTTTTGGGGAGGAAGCAGGCGGCTTGTTTGGAAAATGCTCCGAGCAGCTCGAGACAGAGACAGCGTCTGAGGTCTGGGATCATGTGGTCAGCAGTAGTCGATAATGTCAGAGGTAAACAGATGCGGAGGATAGGAGACAGTGCACCGCTCCGTAAAGAAGCAGAGAGATCCAACAGTGGTAACTGAGCATTTCGAAAAGGATTCTGAAGTTGAATTCAAAGAGAGGCTAAGCAAGCAGTCATAACTTCAATACCAAGGAAGGTATTGAAGTTAGACTGAGCCTTATAAAGGAAATGGATAAGGTGAACGCCTCTTAAAGGAACAGAGGCAATATTTTGCAAGGGGTAAATTAGGCAGCAAATTTAAAATATATATGTATATAAATATATACATATATATATATATATATGTGTTTACATGTGTATATACACATATTAACACATAGTTATATAGATATATAGGCATATTCATATATATTTAGAGTGATAATACAGTCCCCATAGACCACAATGTAAAGGCACTTTTTAGTGCCATTTTTTTTTTAACACCCCACATCTCCTCACTTTAACTCCTTATAACCGCTTCATGCACTTGTTTTATAAAAAAATAAAGATGCTACTATTTTTTATTTTCTAAAAGCAACTGTTTATTTGGGGGAAAATTGTGGAACAATTTTTTCATTAATGAGAGATCTGATCTCTGGTTAATGAATTCTAGTGCAAAGTGCTACCGCAAGCTCAATGCTTTGAATATCGGGGCCTTAGTAACATAGTAGATGAGATTGAAAAAAGACAGAAATCTATCAAGTTCAACAAGTATAGATTCTGTTGGTTTTACAACAAAGATGCTCCCAATTGAACTTACATTATTTAACCCCTTAACTCCTGACTCATTGTTCACCCTTGTGCTGAGCTGTTTTGGAGTTTTTAGATGCGGGTCCCCATTGTAGGCAATTATTTTTCTTAAGTCTATAGTCAAAAGGAAGAATGGGTTATCCACATATAAATAAGGGCCTTTTGGCGTAGGTATTTAACTTTGATCTGCACATAGGGGCTCCCATGCAATTAAATGCACATTTATTAACGCCAGGTGAGTAATCATAACATAAAGATGTTAAAGAAGGACTTCTGGGCTTTAAAATAAGGGGACATGGGGGTCTCTATGTCTTTTTTGATGGCCTGTTATAATATATGACTTAAGGGACCTGAGATCTAGGAGCTTAAACGCTTATCCCCCATCCAGCTCCCTTAAATCCTGTGCAGCTACTGTGCACTTCTGGGTTCCCGGGGATTAGTGATGTCACCACTCCTATGCAGCAGGGGGCTGCAATAAATTTTGGAAGCAGCCCCCCTAGATGACAACATGTGGTTGTCATCCGCACTGAAAGCATTGCATGGATGATGACCATGTGTTGTCACGCACAGCAAACGGGTTAAACAATTACAATGCCGACCCATTTAACACAAGCAATCATATCCCTGTTTCTAGCCAGAAATGTATCTAAGCCATTTTTATGTTTATCTGAGGTATTAGCAGTCACTATTTCCTTAGGCAAAAAGTTCCACAATTTGATTGCTCTTTGTATAAATATTATACTAAAGAGTTGTTTTTAAGTGTTATAAAGGAATGTTCGTAAAAGAAAAAATAATTTTTTGGTGAGACAATATTAAGGAAACATCAGTTTAAAGAAGATTGATTTATCTGTCAGTTTAAATATTACTAACATTTTCTTGCAATACACTGAAATCTTAGCAAGTTAATTATCCAAAAGAAAAATAAACAATTTATAAGGAAATAGAGATGACTAAACAACAAGGTCAGGATTCACTTTGTGGTTATTATCAGAAGTTATGCCAAGGATAAGTGTCAGATCAGTCACCGTTTACCACTGTGTCGATTCAGGGCCTTTCTGCGGTTAAAGAAATCGCTTAATATGTCGTAATTTGGATGATTCTTTAAAGAGATGATAGGAATTCTGTTTATGAAAATCTTCAGGCATGAGGTAAATCCCATTTTATTATGATAGTGAAGAATATGGTGTTCATTATGAAACATACAGATCCAGAAAGAATATACGTAAGTTACATAAGTAACATAGAGGTAACATACATTCAGCTTTATGGTGACATGAAACATGTTGTCTTAAAATATTACCAATGTTGGTATGTACTTCTTTATCAAGTCTTAGATTCAGTAAGTCCGTAACAACCTATTTAAAAAGAATATGAAACCGACAATTTTTCTTTCGTGATTAAGATACAGAATACTATTTTAAACAACTTTCTCATTTACTTCTATTATCATTTTTGCTTCATTCTCTTGGAATCCTTGTTCGAAAGTACAGCAATACACTACTAGGGGCTAGCTGAACACATCCAATGAGCAAAGGAGAAGAGGCATAGATGTGAAACCACCAATTAGCAGCATTAATGTATTGTTGCTCCTGAACCTATCTAGGTATGCTTTTCAACAAAGCATACCAAATGAATGAAGCAAATGAGATAATAGAAGTAAACTGGAAAGTTGTTTAAAACTGCCTGCTCTATCCAAATCATGAAAGTTTAATTTTGACTTTACTGTCCATTTAATCATGTTATTCTCTTCAGTGTGCCTGAACTGGAGAAATATACAAAGTTCAACAAGAGGTTTAGCACAAGCTAATATGTGGTGCCAAACTGTCACCGGGTACTATACCAAACAAAGATATCACATAATCAGCAACAAAAGGCAGCAGCACTCAAATTCAGCTTCTTCAACTTGATTTATTAGTCATCAAACCATGAAATAGAAACAGCAACGTTTTGGGTTACACACCCTTACTCATGCCATACTCACAAACTCTCATTTCCTCCTTATATACCCAATAGGGACACACCCCCATAGGTAATTTAACCCCTTCAATATATTTAGCATATACAAAATTTCACAGTTCAAATAAACAGACTTGGAATACAATCAAGCAAACAATTCTCAGCATATTTACAGAAACACTGACAGGTCAGAGGGGCATATTTATGATTGTGCGAGCAGACATAATCATGTCCGTAGCGCATCGATAAATGCCGACAGCATATGCTGTGAGCATTTATCACTGCACCAGCAGTTCTTGAGAATTGCTGATGCAATGCCGCCCCCTGCAGATTTGCGGCCAATCGGCGGCTAGCAGGGGGTGTTAATGAACCCGATCTGGTTCAATCTGGTTGATTTCTGTCGATTTCTGTCCACAGCCTCAGAGCAGGCGGACAGGTTATGGAGCAGCGGTCTTTATCAAACTCCATACACAGCTTGAAAAATCCAAAATGATTCTCTTTGTTTCAGAAAGTGTTCCATATCTCCCCCACGTCTAAATGGTAACACCTGCTCTAATACCTGAAATCTGAGCTGGCTAACATTATGGCCTGCCGGCATAAAATGTAATGCTACGAGTGATTTAACATACTTTTTTTTTATATTGGATTTATGTTCCATTATTCGCTCACGTATTGTACGTGTCATCTATCCAATATGTATTAAACTACACGGACATTTTAATAAATAGATAGCATATTCAGTGTTGCAAGTTAGATAACCAGAAATGTGATATTTTCTCCCTGTTTCAGGATGTACAAAAGTTGATCCTTTTATCATGCTATTGCAATGAGACCATCTCAAACATGGAAAATAACCATGATTCTTTTTGGTAATATATTTCTGTTTGACTGTACTACTAGGACCTATATCGGCCCTCACAAGGGTGTCCTTAATATTGGTACCTTTCTTAAACACAGAAAAGAACTGAAGAGTATCCGGCTAACCATCCGAAATAAATCCAACTTAGAGGATAAAGGTAAGATGCAAATGCGGGTTTATTTCAAAGGTACATATAGTGCTAAAAATCAAGAGGGCATACAGAAAAAGAGCACCAAACGGAACAGGTCCGAGTGGTTACAGAACAGTAACAAACATAAGCGTTTCGTGAGGGACTTCCTCACTTGTTCACTGCTTGAAAATGACTACTAGCCTGTAAGCCTATATAGAGGGAATCATGATCGATTAAACACCTGTATAACATTAGTAAAACTAAACTAAATTTTAACCCCTCATGTACAGGCTGCAAATGACAGAATTAATACAGGAATATTATTATGTTTAAAATGCAATACAATGTAAACACAATTTACAGTAAAGATATAATATGAATATTTTGTGTTATAAAAGACACATTATGAGTATAAAGAAGGGGGATACCTCTAATCCATACAAAGTATGCTTCAATAGGGATGAAATAATGTACAATACACTGACTCATTATTTAAAGGAACAGGATAAGGTGTATTATACAAACAAATTAACATCTGCCTCAATATTTAAGCCAAATGGTACCCTGGAATTCATATTGAAAATCCATCTGACCTCTTTTTTACTCAGCTGATATTCCCGGTCCCCCCCTCTTTTAGAGAAAGGGCCTGAAAAAAAGCTAAGGAGGAATCTCCCTGGTGTTCAAATTTAAAATGTGAGGCCACTGAGGTAAATATATCAGGGTCATTAATATCATAATCAATTATTGTTAAACACTAAACAAGTTGTAGACAGCATGCCACGTGAGTCTTTATTACAATACAAAAAGGGAAGAAATATGTCCTTTAGTAAGCAAAGCACGTGGAATAAAGTTGTTTTTAGTACACCCTATAGTCTAGAGTATAAAAAGATTTGTGACATTGTGCGAGAAAGCCTCCCAATCCTGCAGACTGACCCTATTTTAGAGAAAGTTATCACTTGTGGAGTTAAATTCGTATCTAGAAAGGCAAAAAGTATTCAAAATTATGTATCCCCTTCTTTTTTGCCAGAAGTAAGAAAAGATACTTGGTTACCAACCAGAACTGGCTGCTTTAAATGTAGAGGTACCAGATGCATAACTTGTGATCATATCACAGAAGGAAATATTTTCCAATCACAGAGTACAGGGAAACAATATACAATTAGGTATAATCTAAATTGTAATTCAAGACATATAGTGTACCTCATGACATGTAAAAGCTGCCACATCCAATACTTAGGAAAAACTAAAAGAAGGTTGAGAGACAGGGTATTAGAGCATATTAGGGACATTAATGACCCTGATATATTTACCTCAGTGGCCTCACATTTTAAATTTGAACAACAGGGAGATTCCTCCTTAGCTTTTTTTCAGGCCCTTTCTCTAAAAGAGGGGGGGACCGGGAATATCAGCTGAGTAAAAAAGAGGTCAGATGGATTTTCAATATGAATTCCAGGGTACCATTTGGCTTAAATATTGAGGCAGATGTTAATTTGTTTGTATAATACACCTTATCCTGTTCCTTTAAATAATGAGTCAGTGTATTGTACATTATTTCATCCCTATTGAAGCATACTGTGTATGTATTAGAGGTATCCCCCTTCTTTATACTCATAATGTGTCTTTTATAACACAAAATATTCATATTATATCTTTACTGTAAATTGTGTTTACATTGTATTGCATTTTAAACATAATAATATTCCTGTATTAATTCTGTCATTTGCAGCCTGTACATGAGGGGTTAAAATGTAGTTTAGTTTTACTAATGTTATACAGGTGTTTAATCGATCATGATTCCCTCTATATAGGCTTACAGGCTAGTAGTCATTTTCAAGCAGTGAACAAGTGAGGAAGTCCCTCACGAAATGCTTATGTTTGTTACTGTTCTGTAACCACTCTGACCTGTTCCGTTTGGTGCTCTTTTTCTGTATGCCCTCTTGATTTTTAGCACTATATGTACCTTTGAAATAAACCCGCATTTGCATCTTACCTTTATCCTCTAAGTTGGATTTTTCTCGGATGGTTAGCCGGATACTCTTCAGTTCTTTTCAGTATCTCTCTGACGTCATCGGACTGGGACGTCTGGATCTGGCTCCTGTCTGCATCCGTTGGAATGGGAACAGTGCACACGCTGAAGACGTGCTGGATGGATCGCTGAAGAAAGCCGACCTACACACTGCCTGGGGGTAAGCACCGCTTGCTTTGTTTGTTTCTTAAACACAGCCATTGGAAATTCCTGCAATTCCTCAATATGAGGATTATAATTTTAAGTACATACCAATGTCTGCGTATAAATACAGATACAAAAACCATCCTTTATTCTTTTTTCCTTAACCATGTTTTTATTGCTGTCAGTTTTCAGTAATTGTTCTTTAGGCATACCAAGTACATTTTTTATTTCTTTTTCAATTAGCCCTTTGTTATATCCTCTCTCAATAAATAGATTACCCATTTCTTTGAGTCTCTCTTGAACTTTTTTGTCGTCTGACACAATGCGCCGTACACGCATGAGTTAACTGTTGGGTAGAGAATCTTTTAATGATAGAGGATAGGCACTATAGACCAGTAGTAAATTGTTCCTATCAGTGCTTTTTTGTATATATCTACCCTCAATCTGCCACCTTCCTTAATAACCAGTATGTCCAAAAATGCCAACTTCTCTTCATTGAATTCCAGATTTAGATTCATTTTAAATGTAGCACTACTTAGGGTATCTACAAAATGCAATAGGCTCTCAATGTCGCCCACCCATACACCAAAAATGTAATCAATATAGCGCCACCAAGTGGTGCCATATTTTTGAAACAATGCATTCTCATATACCACTTTTTCTTTGAATATGTTCATAAATAAATTGGCGTATGTGGGTGTGACATTGGAGCCCATTGCCATACCTTGTAACTGCACATAAAATTGAACTTGGAACAAAAAATAATTGCATCTCAGTATTATCTTCAACAATGCAACAGTGAACTCTCTCTCATTATCGTTAAACATCTTAGAGCTAGCCATTATCTTGTCCACAGCACTCACACCACAACTATGACTAATTGAGGTGTAAAGGCTGGAAACATCCAGACTAAATAGTATACAGTTATTTTCTGGAATTAATATCTCCTCTAATTGTTACTATTTTTGTTACTATACCGGCTCTTTGCACAGCTACAGCTATAATGGAAATTGATGAAAGTGAATCAAACATGAAAACGTTTTCATATACAGACTTGGAATCATCCAGGATCACCACACTAGCCTTGGGCTCAAGAGATTTTTTAAAGGTATTACCTGTTGATAAAGGTAGTATTAATATCAAAGAAACAGGTTGCTTATGAACTCCATTCTACTACACTGGCTGAGTATTTTTGGGTTAAAAGAATTCCAAGGGGGCTAAGGATGAGCACACGGCCAACGCTCATAGTAGATAACAAAGAATACTGCCATAAATTTGAATTAATCCTAAACAAATGCTCATTTGATTTCATTGTGCTGACAGTAGAGTATTTACAAAAAGAACTTGCAGCACAACACACTGAAATACTGCACTATGAGACCGAGCTTAAATCTGCACTTATTTTGAAGGAGATGGATAAATTCCTAGCAACCACCAATAATCAAATTGTAGAGCTGAGAAAGACATTAGAGCGTAAAAGGGCTAAATTAATCTGGGATGAGTATGACTATTCAGCAGGTCACGTATACCGCTGAAAGTTTGATACACAAAGCCGATCAGGTACTACTTCTGGGTCAAGATGGCGTAGTGCAAGCAGACCACAGAAGGATGGCGTCCCTTCAGGCTCATCCAGTGACAACTCGTGGGGGACTCGGATCACGGAGCGGCAACGGACGACACCGCCGTGAAGGAAGCACCAATGGAGAAAACAAGAAGATACAGCGCAGTGTGTGCCCAGCAGCTTCCCGCAACACCAAAAAAGTAATACCGGTATGTGATACATCTAACCCTAAAACTGCTGGCAACAATATTGCTATCAATATATCTGATCATAAATTGAGTGACATTGAGACACAAATTCTGACAAAAGGTTTATCATTTTGTCCTCAACAAAAGTGTGGCTTTTTTAACTTGATCAGGAACTTTATCGTTGTCACGGATATCAGACAACCAAGGCTACCCCCCACCCCCCTACTACATGGCTCACTGCCTGTTACATTCAATTTGGCCTTTTCCTGGCTTACAGGATCTCCCAGATGCATGCTATGTGCTGTTTTGCTGTGTACCCTTGGTCATGAAAGAGCTGATCTATGACCGGGAAAAACACTCCTAGGCTGTCCAGGCTCCTGGATCTCCTGGTCGGCCGCCTCACAACAGACATCCACCTAACCCCTCTCAGGCTGGTCGGGCTTCTGGAATTTCCGGTCAACCACAGAACAGCAGGATACCCACTAACTTTACCCCTGGTCGCTCCAACGAATCATGCCGCTTTTTGGACTGTGGCATCTGGGGACGGAGAGCTTTAAAATGACACCCTGGAAGTGCCACCACTCCACCAGGATCACTTCAAAACCACCAACCCTGAGTACTGGGATTCTGTGGAACTGTGGCTGCTATGAAAGTGCCAGTCTGTCTGGAGGGGCGGGAATGGCGGGAAAATTGTGAGGTTGTCCAGTGTCTTGTCAAGATCAGCTTTTTGTATAAAAGGAGTGTATGTTTTACAATAAAATCAGTTCCTGTTTCACCTGAATGCTAGTATGTCCAGTTATTTGGGTGGGCTCCTGCTAAAATCACTTTCCTGGGCTACATAGCAGCCTGTTCCAGGCAGAGGAAGGACCCTCTGGCTGAACTACCTAGTCTGGGTAGCCGGATTCTGCCATAGGGTGGGACCCTGAATACTGGTGCTGTCGGGCATCAGGAGTGGCTACGGGCTGTGGTCACTTGCCAGCTACATAGCTGCAGTCGGAAGGGAGGAAGCAGGACCCGTTTGGCGGAGCTACCCAAGTCGGGGTAGCCGGAGTATCTGTCACATTGGCTGGCAGTGGGGGCTTCTTTCACACAGTTTCTGCTGACAGAGGAGACGTGCCACAGTAGCCGGTAACTATGGGAACCAAGCTCCTAAGGAGAGTACAGCAGGTGCTGGCCCAGCTGGACGGTCCTAGTTCGTATTGGGACCTGCTGGCACAAAGGGACCTTGTCTGCCGGCGACTCTGGAGGGGCTATCGAGCAACAACGCTCCCCCTGATGACGAAGATTACTGAATTCGATGGACTGGTCCAGGATGAGATGGTTCTGGATGACAGCTACAGGGCCCTCCGATGGTATGCTATGCAAGTGTGGCCATGGCTGGGTGATGGTGTCCCCACAGAGGGCTTTGACTATGGCGGCCCTGGATTACCTTGCCTGGGAGGACAGCCCAGGGAGGAATTGCTGTCTGAATTTGATGGACTGGTCCAGGATGAGATGGTTCTGGATGACAGCTACAGGTGTGGCCATGGCTGGGTGATGGTGTCCCCACAGAGGGCTTTGGCTACGGCGGCCCTTGATTACTATTTGAACTAATGGCAGAGGACCCAGATTTTGGGAGTCAGGAGGAGTGGAGACCTAAGGACATTTGTGAGTACAGAGGGAGCCTGCTGAGTCTCTCAGGGGTACCCTGGCTGCAAGCCAATTTGGATTATATATATGGCCAGGAATTGGAGATGGAACAGAGATACAAAAGACTGCTAGATTGCGTTAAACAGCATGCCACTGAGCCTGCAGGGAGCTATGATACAGCTGTCTGGGAATCATGGATGTTGGCCTCTGAAGAGTGGCAACAGAGCATAAGCGATGATGAGCTGTTAGATAAGGATCAGCAGCTTGGTCCCAAGCTTATGGACTTGGACAAGGGAGCCACCCTAGCAGAAGTGCTGGCAACAGGGCAGAGAGCCATTGGCCTCTGCCCAGCCCCTGCAGCAGCTCTGGTAAACCAGGGAGAGGAGATAGTCATCCTCCCTCCCCTTACACAGAACCACTTGCAGGGAGATACGGGTGTCGATAACTCTCCCCAGCGGCAGAAACCCTTCCCGGGAGAGGAGACAGTCGGTCTCTCTCCTCAGCGGCAGAGCCAAGTACAAGGAGAGGAGACAACCGGTCTCTCTCCCCAGTGGCAGAGCCATCCCCAGGGAGAGGGGGTAGTCATCTTCCATCCCCCTACACAGAACCCCTTCCTGGGTAGAGGAGACAGTCGGTCTCTCTCCCCAGTGGCAGAGCCAGGTGCAGGGAGAGGAGACAGTCGGTCTCTCTCCCCAGAGGCAGAGCCCTCCCCTGGGAGTGGAGGTAGTCATCCTCCCTCCCCTTACACAGAACCCCATCTGTCTCTCCCTGCAAGGGGTTCTGTGTAAGGGTACACAGAACCCCTTGAAGGGAGAGACAGATGTCGATAACTCTCCCCAGCAGCAGAACCCCTTCCCGGGAGAGGAGACAGTCAGTCTCTCTCCCCAGCAGCAGAACCAGGAGCAGGGAGAGGAGACAGTTGGTCTCTCTCCCAAGTGGCAGAGCCATCCCCTGGGAGCGGAGGTAGTCATCCTCCCTCCCAAGTGGCAGAGCCATCCCCTGGGAGTGGAGGTAGTCATCCTCCCTCCCCTTACACAGAACCCCTTCCTGGGAGAGGAGACAGTCGGTCTCTCTCCCCAGTGGCAGAGCCAGGAGCAGGGAGAGGAGACAGTCGGTCTCTCTCCCCAGCGGCAGAGCCAGGAGCAGGGAGAGGAGACAGTCGGTCTCTCTCTCCAGAGGCAGAGCCCTCCCCTGGGAGTGGAGGTAGTCATCCTCCCTCCCCTTACACAGAACCCCATCCATCTCTCCCTGCAAGGGGTTCTGTGTAAGGGTACACAGAACCCCTTGCAGGGAGAGACGGATGTCGATAACTCTCCCCAGCAGCAGAACCCCTTCCTGGGAGAGGAGACAGTCAGTCTCTCTCCCCAGCAGCAGAACCAGGAGCAGGGAGAGGAGACAGTTGGTCTCTCTCCCAAGTGGCAGAGCCATCCCCTGGGAGCGGAGGTAGTCATCCTCCCTCCCAAGTGGCAGAGCCATCCCCTGGGAGTGGAGGTAGTCATCCTCCCTCCCCTTACACAGAACCCCTTCCTGGGAGAGGAGACAGTCGGTCTCTCTCCCCAGCGGCAGAGCCAGGAGCAGGGAGAGGAGACAGTCGGTCTCTCTCCCCAGTGGCAGATCCATCCCCCAGGAGCAGAGGTAGTCGTCCTTCCTCCCCTTACACAGAACCCCTTGCAGGGAGAGGATATGGTTGGTCTCTCTTCCCAGTGGCAGAACCCCTTGCAGGGAGAGGAGACAGTTGGTCTCTCTCCCCAGTGGCAGAACCCCGTACAGGGAGCAGAGACAGCCGGTCTCCCTCCCAAGCGGCAGCACAGTTTTTCAGGGAGTGGAGGTAGTCGGCCTCCCTCCCCAGCAAAAGATCTGCTTCCCAGGAGAAGAGACAGCCCATCTCTCTCCCCAGTAGCTGGGCATGATCTCTACCCTTTTTGCGCCCAGGAGGATTTCTCACCGGGGGCAGGTGTTGCATTGGGCAAGGAGGATAAAAGCTTATGCAGTTGGTGCCACGTTTGGGCACCCGAGCTTTGCCTGCCCCACCAAAAAGCAACCTCACCCTCCAGTCTTGGGTGGGAATACAGCTGGGAAACCGGCACTGGCTTTGTTTGTGGGTCAGCCGGTACTCAACAGAGTGTCACAGAAGGAGGCAGTATGGCCATGGAACTTAAAGACACTGGAACTTGTGGGAGAGCAACTGTTTGGGAGCTAGCCTTGGCAAACTTGTTTGGTACTTTGCATCATGTGACTATCCCTGTGCCCGGGGCACAGGGGATAAATGCCAGCAGAAACCCCCCAGGGTACCTCAAGCACAGGGGAGATGGGATAACCTTCTCCATCATCTGAGAAGTGGAGGACCAGCGCCGGACAGCCCCAGGCCAACCCGTTAAGGGTCTAGCCGGGTCTGCCAAACTGGAGGGAGATGTCACGGATACCAGACAACCAAGGCTACCCCCACCCCCTACTACATGGCTCACTCCCTGTTACATTCGATTTGGCCATTTCCTGGCTTACAGGATCTCCCAGATGTGTGCTATGTGCTGTTTTGCTGTGTACCCTTGGTCATGGAAGAGCTGATCTATGACTGGGAAAAATGCTCCTAGGCTGGCCAGGCTCCTGGAACTCCTGGTTGGCTGCCTCACAATTAACACCCATCTACCCCTCTTAGGCTGGCCGGGCTCCTGGATCTCCCGGTCGACCACAGAACAGCAGGACACCTGCTAAATTTACCCCTGGTCGCTCCAGCAGCGATTTGTCCCAGAGCTCCACTCTTTTGGGGATTGGTAGCCCCTAGGGAGGACAAGAGCTTGGGCAATTATTGGAGGGAAGCTCCTTTGGGAACCGGGGATTTTGGACATCCCTACCCCCATAACTTCAACGGACTGTAACTCCAGTCCCCACTAACACATCATACCGCTTTTTGGACTGTGGCATCTGGGGATGGAGAGCTTTAAAATGACGGAAGTGCCACCACTCCACAGGGATCACCCTGAAACCACCACCCCTGGGTACTGGGATTCTGTGGGACTGTGGCTGCAATGGAGGTGCCAGTCTGTCTGGAGGGGTGGGAATGGCGGGAAAATTGTGGCATTGTCCAGTGTCTTATCAAGATCAGCTTTGTGTATAAAAGGAGTGTATGTTTTACAATAAAATCAGTTCCTGTTTCACCTGAATGCTAGTATGTCTAGTTATTCGGGTGGGCTCCTGCTAAAATCACTTTTCTGGGATACATAGCAGCCTTTTCCAGGCAGAGGAAGGACCCTCTAGCAGAGTTACCTAGTCTGGGTATGCCGGAGTTGGGCATCAGGGGTGGCTACGGGCTGTGGTCACTTGCCAGCTACATAGCTGCAGTCGGCAGGGAGGAAGTAGGACCCGTTTGGCGGAGCTATCCAGTCGGGGTAGTCGGGGTATCCGTCACATTGGCTGGCAGCGGTGGGATCTGCTTCTTTCAAACAGTTTCTGCTGACAGAGGTGACGTGCCACAGTAGCCGGTAACTATGGGAACCAAGCTCCTAAGGAGAGCACAGCAGGCGCTGGCCCAGCTGGATGGTCCTAGTTTGTATTGGGACCTGCTGGCACAAAGGGTACTTGTCCGCTGGCAACTCTGGAGGGAGGCTCTTCAACAAGAACAGGGCTATCGAGCAACAACGCTCCCCCCTGATGACAAAGATTACTGGCTCCAGTGGAAGTTACGAGTACCTTGCCTGGGAGGAATGGCTGTCTGAATTTGATGGACTGGTCCAGGATGAGATGGTTCTGGATGACAGCTACAGGGCCCTCCGATGGTATGCTATGTAAGTGTGGCCATGGCTGGGTGATGGTGTCCCCACAGAGGGCTTTGACTACAGCGGCCCTGGATTACTATTTGAACTAATGGCAGAGGACCCAGATTTTGGGAGTCAGGAGGAGTGGAGACTTAAGGACATTTGTGAGTACAGAGGGAGATGTTAATTCCAGAAAATAAGTGTATACTATTTAGTCTAATTGTTTCCAGCCTTTACAGCTCAATTAGTCATAGCTGTGGTGTGATTGCTGTGGACAAGATAATGGCTAGCTTTAAGATGTTTAACAATAATGAGAGAGAGTTTACTGTTGCATTGTTGGAGATAATACTGAGATGCAATTATTTTTTGTTCCAAGATCAATTTTACGTGCAGTTACAAGGTACAGCAATGGGCTCCAATGTCGCCCCCACATACGCCAATTTATTTATGAACATATTCGAAGAGAAAGTGGAATATAAGAAAGCATTGTTTCAAAAATGTGGCGCTATATTGACAACATTTTTGGCGTATGGGGGAGCGACATTGAGAACCTATTGCATTTTGTGGATACTATAAAATGTGCTATTTTCAAAATTAAACTAAATCTGGAATTCAGTGAAGAGAAAATGGCATTTTTGGGCACTCTGGTTATTAAGGAAGGTGGCAGATTGAGGGTAGATATATACAAAAAAGCACTGATAGGAACAATTTACTACTGGCCTCTAGTGCCCATCCTCTATTATTAAAAGATTCTCTACCCAAGAGTCAACTCATCCATGTACGGCGCATTGTGTCAGACGACAAAAAAGTTCAAGAGAGACTCAAAGAAATGGGTAATCTATTTATTGAGAGAGGATATAACAAAGGGCTAATTGAAAAAGAAATACAAAAATGTACTTGGTATGCCTAGAGAACAATTACTGAAAACTGACAGCAATAAAAACATGGTTAAGAAAAAAAGAACAAATTATGTTTTTTGTATCTAGGTATAATGATTTGAGTACATAGGTAGAAAAAATTATACGCAGACATTGGTATGTACTTAAAATTATAATCCTCACATTGAAGAATTTCAGGAATTTCCAATGGCGTATAAGAGAGGTACCAATATTAAGGACACCCTTGTGAGGGCTGATATAGGTCCTAGTAGTACAGTCAAATAGAAATATATTTCCAAAAAGAATCATGATTGTTTTTCATGTTTGGGATGTTCTCATTGCAATAGAATGATAAAAGGATCAACTTTTGAACATTGTGAAACAGGGAGAAAATATCAAATTTCTGGTTATCTAACTTGCAACACTGAATATGCTATCTATTTATTAAAATGTCCATGTGGTTTAATATATATTGGAGAGACGACAAGTACAGTACATGAGCGAATAACAAAACATAAATCCAATATAAGGAGAAAGTATGTTAAATCACCTGTAGCATTACATTTTATGCCGGCAGGTCATAATGTTAGCCAGCTCAGATTCCAGGTAAAAGAACAGGTGTTACCATTTAGACGTGGGGGAGATAGAGAACAATTTCTGAAACAAAGAGAATAATTTTGGATTTTTCACTTAAATACACTTATGCCAGCAGGTATGAATAAAGATTATGACCTCTCATTCGGCTAGATTTAGAGTTTTGTAGGTAACGACCCGCGTAGCTAACGCCGGCTTTTTTCTGGCCGCACCATAAAAATAACTCTGGTATTGAGAGTCCACAGAATCGCTGCGTTAGGCTCCAAAAAGGGAGCGTAGAGCATAATTTAACGCCACTCCAACTCTCGATACCAGAGTTGCTTACGGACGCGGCCAGCCTCAAAAACGTGCTCGTGCACGATTCCCCCATAGAAAACAATGGGGCTGTTTGAGCTGAAAAAAAACCTAACACCTGCAAAAAAGCCGCATTCAGCGCCTAACGCAGCCCCATTGTTTCCTATGGGGAAACACTTCCTACGTCTGCACCTAACACCCTAACATGTACCCCGAGTCTAAACACCCCTAACCTTACACTTATTAACCCCTAATCTGTCGCCCCCGCTATCGCTGACCCCTGCATATTATTTTTAACCCCTAATCTGCTGCTCCGTAAACCGCCGCTACTTACATTATCCCTATGTACCCCAAATCTGCTGCCCCTAACACCGCCGACCCCTATATTATATTTATTAACCCCTAATCTGCCCCCCACAACGTCGCCTCCACCTGCCTACACTTATTAACCCCTAATCTGCCGAGCGGACCGCACCGCTATTATAATAAAGTTATTAACCCCTAATCCGCCTCACTAACCCTATAATAAATAGTATTAACCCCTAATCTGCCCTCCCTAACATCGCCAACACCTAACTTCAATTATTAACCCCTAATCTGCCGACCGGAGCTCACCGCTATTCTAATAAATGTATTAACCCCTAAAGCTAAGTCTAACCCTAACACTAACACCCCCCTAAATTAAATATAATTTAAATCTAACGAAATTAATTAACTCTTCTTAAATAAATTATTCCTATTTAAAGCTAAATACTTACCTGTAAAATAAATCCGAATATAGCTACAATATAAATTATAATTACATTGTAGCTATTTTAGGATTAATATTTATTTTACAGGCAACTTTGTAATTATTTTAACCAGGTACAATAGCTATTAAATAGTTAAGAACTATTTAATAGTTACCTAGTTAAAATAATAACAAAATTACCTGTAAAATAAATCCTAACCTAAGTTACAATTAAACCTAACACTACACTATCATTAAATTAATTAAATAAAATACCTACAATTACCTACAATTAAACCTAACACTACACTATCAATACATTAATTAAATACAATATCTACAAATAACTACAATGAAATAAACTAACTAAAGTACAAAAAATAAAAAAGAACTAAGTTACAAAAAATAAAAAAATATTTACAAACATAAGAAAAATATTACAACAATTTTAAACTAATAACACCTACTCTAAGCCCCCTAATAAAATAACAAAGACCCCCAAAATAAAAAATGCCCTACCCTATTCTAAATTACTAAAGTTAAAAGCTCTTTTACCTTACCAGCCCTGAACAGGGCCCTTTGCGGGGCATGCCCCAAGAATTTCAGCTCTTTTGCCTGTAAAAAAAAACATACAATACCCCCCCCCAACATTACAACCCACCACCCACATACCCCTAATCTAACCCAAACCCCCCTTAAATAAACATAACACTAAGCCCCTGAAGATCTTCCTACCTTGTCTTCACCCTACCAGGTTCACTGATCCGTCCTGAAGAGCTCCTCCGATGTCCTGATCCAAGCCCAAGCGGGGGGCTGAAGATGTCCATGATCCAGTCGAAGTCTTCATCCAAGCGGGGCAGAAGAGGTCTTCCATCCGATTGAAGTCTTCATCCAGGCGGCATCTTCTATCGTCATCCATCCGGAGCGAAGCGGCAGCATCCTGAAGACCTCCGACGCGGAACATCCATCCTGCCCGACGACTGAACGACGAATGACGGTTCCTTTAAATGACGTCATCCAAGATGGCGTCCCTCGAATTCCGATTGGCTGATAGGATTCTATCAGCCAATCGGAATTAAGGTAGGAATATTCTGATTGGCTGATGGAATCAGCCAATCAGAATCAATTTCAATCCGATTGGCTGATCCAAGGGGCTTAGTGTTAGGTTTATTTAAGGGGGGTTTGGGTTAGATTAGGGGTATGTGGGTGGTGGGTTGTAATGTGGGGGGGGGGTATTGTATGTTTTTTTTTACAGGCAAAAAAGCTGAAATTCTTGGGGCATGCCCCGCAAAGGGCCCTGTTCAGGGCTGGTAAGGTAAAAGAGCTTTTAACTTTAGTAATTTAGAATAGGGTAGGGCATTTTTTATTTTGGGGGTCTTTGTTATTTTATTAGGGGGCTTAGAGTAGGTGTAATTAGTTTAAAATTGTTGTAATATTTTTCTTATGTTTGTAAATATTTTTTTATTTTTTGTAACTTAGTTCTTTTTTATTTTTTGTACTTTAGTTAGTTTATTTCATTGTAGTTATTTGTAGATATTGTATTTAATTAATGTATTGATAGTGTAGTGTTAGGTTTAATTGTAGGTAATTGTAGGTATTTTATTTAATTAATTTAATGATAGTATATTGTTAGGTTTAATTGTAATTTAGGTTAGGATTTATTTTACAGGTAATTTTGTAATTATTTTAACTAGGTAACTATTAAATAGTTCTTAACTATTTAATAGCTATTGTACCTGGTTAAAATAAATACAAAGTTACCTGTAAAATAAATATTAATCCTAAAATAGCTACAATGTAATTATAATTTATATTGTAGCTATATTAGGATTTATTTTACAGGTAAGTATTTAGCTTTAAATAGGAATAATTTATTTAATAAGAGTTAATTAATTTCGTTAGATTTAAATTATATTTAATTTAGGGGGGTGTTAGTGTTAGGGTTAGACTTAGCTTTAAGGGTTAATACATTTATTAGAATAGCGGTGAGCTCCGGTCGGCAAATTAGGGGTTAATAATTGAAGTTAGGTGTCGCGATGTTAGGAAGGGCAGATTAGGGGTTAATACTATTTATTATAGGGTTAGTGAGGCGGATTAGGGGTTAATAACTTTATTATAGTAGCGGTGCGGTCCGCTCGGCAGATTAGGGGTTAATAAGTATAGGCAGGTGGAGGCGACGTTGAGGGGGGCAGATTAGGGGTTAATAAATATAATATAGGGGTCGGCGGTGTTAGGGGCAGCAGATTAGGGGTACATAGCTATAATGTAGGTGGCGGCGCTTTGCGGTCGGCAGATTAGGGGTTAATTATTGTAGGTAGCTGGCGGCGACGTTGTGGGGGGCAGGTTAGGGGTTAATAAATATAATACAGGGGTCGGCGGTGTTAGGGGCAGCAGATTAGGGGTACATAAGTATAACGTAGGTGGCGGTCGGCAGATTAGGGGTTAAAAAAATTTAATCGAGTGGCGGCGATGTGGGGGGACCTCGGTTTAGGGGTACATAGGTAGTTTATGGGTGTTAGTGTACTTTAGGGCACAGTAGTTAAGAGCTTTATGAACCGGCGTTAGCCCAGAAAGCTCTTAACTCCTGGTTTTTTTCTGCGGCTGGAGTTTTGTCGTTAGATTTCTAACGCTCACTTCAGCAACGACTCTAAATACCGGAGTTAGAAAGATCCCATTGAAAAGATAGGATACGCAATTTACGTAAGGGGATCTGCGGTATGGAAAAGTCGCGGCTGAAAAGTGAGTGTTAGACCCTTTTTTGAGTGACTCCAAATACCGGCGGTAGCCTAAAACCAGCGTTAGGAGCCTCTAACGCTGGTTTTCACGGCTACCGCCAAACTCTAAATCTAGGCCATTGTTTCTGTAAATATGCTGAGAATTGTTTGTTTATTTGAACTGTGAAATTTTGTATATGCTAAATATATTGAAGGGGTTAAATTACCTATGGGGGCGTGTCCCTATTGGGTATATAAGGAGGAAATTAGAGTTTGTGAGTATGGCATGAGCAGGGATAGGCAAGGTGTCCGTACACGGACACTGGTGTCCGTGACTGGCCCTTGCAGTGTCCACCACCTGTTTTGCAGTGGAGAGGGAGGAGTAGGACAGATTAATGCTGGACCTGACTCTTCCTTGACACAGGCGGCACCACATTTTGCAGGGTTGGGGCTGCACCCACGGGATGCCACCTAGTAGTGGAAAAGTGAGTGAGAGAGAGGGAAGAAGCAAGCTGCCTGCAGTGCAGCCTGTGTCAACCATGTGGGAGCTGTGACCCATCCCGATTCCTTGATCTGTGCGGCAGAGTGGTGCTGGTGTCTGTGTGTAGAAGACGGCCGCCTACTCTGATAAACCTGTGGGTGAGTTTGGTTAGGAGTTGCAGACTCTCAATACAACAACAAAAAAAAGAAAGGTTAGAATTCTGAAAACATTTTATACCAGTATACCACAAGCAATCTTTATATAAATGTTATTTTAAACTTGTTTGATTAGATTAATATTTTGTACTTGTGGAACTAGACCAGAGGCAACCAACAAGCAGCCCATTTGACAGCAAAGTGCCGCTCTCTTGACTTATAGAAACATAGAATGTGTCTGCAGATAGGAACCATTCGGCCCATCTAGTCTGCCCAATTTTCTGAATACTTCCAATAGTTCCTGACCTTATCTTATACCTATTATAGCCTTATGCCTATCCCATGCATGTTTAAACTCATTCACTTTCTCTACCACTTCTGCTGGATGGCTATTCCACCATGCATCCACTTTTTTGATGTTTTTAATTTCAAATGTACCTTGGTGTCCTTCACTTAGGTCTGTACTTTGGAAAATGTCCGCCACAGCCTTGGTCCGTGCCTATCCCTGGGCATGAGTAAGGGTGTGTAACCCGAAACATCACTGCTGTTTCTATTTCATGGTTTGATGACCAATAAATCAAGTTGAAGAAGCTGAAGTGCTGCTGCCTTTTGTTGCTGAACTGGAGAAATGCCAGTAAATTGAAGCCACACCCACTTATTTTAAATACAGAATGCAATGTGCCAGGTATTGCAGGCCACCTCTTATGCAGAGTATGCTGTTTGCTTTCTACTTGCCTGCTTATCAGGGAGAGTGGCAATCTAGCCCAGTAGTTCCATGGATAGTGCCATTATGGGATGGCAGGATCAAGGGTCTGATATACAGTATGATGTAAGCATGTGGCTCATTGCTAGGGTTTCTGATGCACATATGAGGCTGAAAGAAAGGCTGCAGGACTAGGTGTCTGAAGTGGCATGTGGTTGATTTAGGGGCTTATAGTGCATGCACAAATCAAAACGCACCATTGTGTTTTCACTGGTGAAAATAAATAGACTGTCTGGTACTATATTTTACCCTAAATGTTTTAGTAACTATGTTTGATGTTGTACTTTTAATAACTACATGGTCCATACCTGCTGGCCCTGATGATCTTTCCAGGAAAGCCATCGCTCCCCATTGCGGCTGTAGTCCACACGGTAGGATCTGGCAAACTCCTTGCCGGTAGCCCGGGCATGGCGTCCTTGCGTACCAATCAGTGTAATGAAATATAGTTTGTGTAGATCTATTTGCAGGAACTGCACATCTTCCGGCTGTAGGAGTCCAGCTGGGCACCAAGCTCCATCACCTTCCTCCCTATGCAATCTAGATGGCATAAAATCAGTCAAATATTATAGCTTTACAGACATGGGCTTTACAAGATATACAATCATGTGACAAAGCCTGTATTTGTATGCTGAATAACAGCCATTGCACAGTAGTTATCTTATATATGTACATAGGCTAAGCCCTAACACTTGCAAACATTTAAAATTGCTTGTTACTATAGCACAGTGATTTTTAACCTTTTTTTTGCCGTGGCACACTTTTTAACATTAAAAAATCCTGTGGCACACCACCATCCCAAAATGTAAAAAAAATCACACATTGTAGCCTAATACAGCATATATATATACACATACACACAAACACACACATACTGTATGTATTGTGCTGTTATGCCATGCCTCCTACAAACTACCCCTGCACTGGGAGTAAAAAACAAGCAAAGTTTAAAAAATATGTCACACTGTTGTCAGTCTGCCGTGGCACACCTGAGGATCTCTCACGGCACACTAGTGTGCCACGGCACACTGGTTGAAAAACACTGCTATAGCAGACAAGCTCTTAAATATATATTTAAATACAGTAGATGAGAAAAGAATAAATAGATACAGATAGGTAGATCAATCCAATGTAAGATCAACTGATTGATATAGATAAGTGATAGATAAATATTAGAGAGATACACACAGACAGATAAAGAGATAGAAAGACAGATGATAAATTGATAATAGGTATACAGTATGATTGATAGACAGACAGATAACTAATTCAGGGGGAGTATGGGGAGTATGGTCTGTCTAGGAAAGTAGTCAGGGTAATATGTGGGAGGAGTCTAGGGCCCAAATATTCAAAACATTGATATTCTAAAAAAGTGGTCTGAACCTTGTAGTGTTGATGAGTGGCGATGTGATTCCCTTAGGATATAATGGGGATTGCAACTTCAGCAAAAATTTCTGTTGACACATGTAAATTGTATTGTCATACAGTACTGTGTAAAGGGATTATTTACATTACACCTTCAATGTAGGTGGCAATGCTGTTTTGACTATGTCCACAGTATTGGCCACCTACTGAATTGTATGGTAATATGCCTCTGCCTTTAAAGGGACAGTCAACCATAGAATTGTTATTGTTTTAAAAGATAGATAATCCCTTTATTACTCATTCCCCAGTTTTGCATAACCAACACAGTTATATTAATGTACTTTTTACCTTTGTGATTACCTTGTATCTAGGAACCTTCTTCCAGCCCCCTGATCACATGACTGTGACTGTTTATTATCTATTGTCTTAAATTTAGCATTGTATTGTGCTAGATCTTAAATAACTTTCTGTGCCTGAACACAGTGTTATCTATATAGCCCACGTGTACTTTCTGTCTCTTTGTGTTGAAAAGAGATTTAAAAAGCATGTGATAAGAGGCAGCCCTCAAAGGCTTAGAAAACAGAATTTATGCTTACCTGATAAATTACTTTCTCTTGTGATGTATCGAGTCCACGGATTCATACTTGTGGGATATTCTCCTTCCCAACAGGAAGTGGCAAAGAGAGCACACAGCAGAGCTGTCCATATAGCTCCCCCTCTAGCTCCACCCCCCAGTCATTCGACCGAAGGTTAGGAAGAAAAAGGAGAAACCATAGGGTGCAGTGGTGACTGTAGTTTAAACAAAAAAACTACCTTACTTAATAGCCAGGGCGGGCCGTGGACTCGATACATCACAAGAGAAAGTAATTTATCAGGTAAGCATAAATTCTGTTTTCTCTTGTAAGATGTATCGAGTCCACGGATTCATCCTTTACTTGTGGGATACCAATACCAAAGCTTTAGGACACGGATGAAGGGAGGGAACAAGACAGGTACCTTAAACGGAAGGCACCACTGCTTGTAAAACCTTTCTCCCAAAAATAGCCTCCGAAGAAGCAAAAGTATTGAATTTGTAAAACTTGGAAAAAGTATGCAGCGAGACCAGGTCGCTGCCTTGCAAATCTGTTCAACAGAAGCCTCATTTTTAAAAGCCCATGTGGAAGCCACTGCTCTGGTAGAATGAGCAGTAATTGTTTCGGGAGGCTGCTGGACAGCAGTCTCATAGGCCAAACGGATGATGCTTTTCAGCCAAAAGGAAAGAGAGGTAGCAGTCGCCTTCTGACCTCTCCTCTTACCAGAATAGATAACAAACAATGAAGTTGTTTGTCTGAAATCCTTAGTTGCTTGTAAATAGAACTTTAAAGCACGAACCACATCAAGATTGTGTAACAGACGTTCCTTCTTCAAAGAAGGATTAGGACACAGAGAAGGAACAACAATTTCCTGATTAATATTCTTGTTAGACACAACCTTAGGAAGAAAACCGGGTTTGGTACGCAAAACTACCTTATCTGCATGGAAAACCAGGTAAGGTGAATCACACTGTAAAGCAGATAACTCTGAAACTCTTCGAGCAGAAGAGATAGCTACCAAAAACAAAACTTTCCAAGATAAAAGTTTATCTATGGAATGTAAAGGTTCAAACGGAACCCCTTGCAGAACTGAAAGAACTAAATTCAGACTCCATGGCGGAGCCACAGGTCTATAAACAGGCTTGATTCTGACTAAAGCCTGACTAAACGCTTGAACGTCTGGTACCTCTGCCAGACGTTTGTGTAAAAGAATAGCCAAAGCAGATATCTGTCCTTTTAAGGAACTAGCTGATAATCCTTTCTCCAATCCTTCTTGGAGAAAGGACAATATCCTGGGAATCCTAATCTTACTCCATGAGTAACCCTTGGATTCGCACCCAAAAAAATATTTTCGCCAAATCTTATGGTAGATTTTCCTGATGACAGGCTTTCTAGCCTGAATCAGGGTATCAATAACCGACTCAGAGAAACCACGCTTTGATAGAATTAGGCGTTCAATCTCCAAGCAGTCAGACGCAGAGAAATTAGATTTGGATGTTTGAAAGGACCTTGTATTAGAAGGTCCTGCCTCATTGGTAGTGTCCATGGTGGAACAGATGACATGTCCACTAGGTCTGCATACCAGGTCCTGCATGGCCACGCAGGCGCTATTAGAATCATCTAAGCCCTCTCCTGCTTGATTCTGGCAACCAGACGAGGGAGGAGAGGAAACGGTGGAAAAACATAGGCCAGATTGAAGGACCAAGGCGCTGCTAGAGCATCTATCAGCACCGCCTGGGGATCCCGGGATCTGGACCCGTAAAGAGGAAGCTTGGTGTTCTGATGGGACGCCATCAGATCCAATTCTGGAGTGCCCCATAGCTGAGTCAGCTGGGCAAATACGACTTAGAAAATCCGCCTCCCAGTTGTCTACTCCTGGGATGTGAATTGCTGAGAGATGGCAAGAGTGATCCTCCGCCCACCTGATTATTTTGGTTACTTCCATCATTGCTAGGGAACTCCTTGTTCCCCCTTGATGATTGACGTAAGCTACAGTCATGATGTTGTCCGACTGAAATCTGATGAATTTGGCCGAGCTAGCTGAGGCCATGCCTGAAGAGCGTTGAATATCGCCCTCAGTTCCAGAATGTTTATCGGGAGAAGAGCTTCTTCCCGAAACCATAAGCCCTGAGCTTTCAGGGAGTCCCAGACTGCACCCCAGCCCAACAGACTGGCGTCGGTCGTTATGATGATCCACTCTGGTCTGCGGAAACACATTCCCTGAGACAGGTGATCCTGAGACAACCACCAGAGAAGAGAATCTCTGGTCCCCTGGTCCAACTGTATTTGAGGAGACAAATCTGCATAATCCCCATTCCACTGTTTGAGCATGCATAGTAGCAGTGGTCTGAGGTGTATCTGTGCAAAAGGGACTATGTCCATTGCCGCTACCATTAGTCCGATTGTCTCCATGCACTGAGCTACAGATGGCCGAGGAATGGAATGAAGAGCTCGGCAAGTAGTTAAGAGTTTTAACTTTCTGACCTCCGTCAGAAATATTTTCATTTCCACCGAGTCTATTAGGGTTCCTAGGAAGGAAACTCTTGTGAGGGGGGAGAGAGAGAACTCTTTTTGATGTTCACCTTCCACCCGTGAGACCTCAGAAAGGCCAATACAATTTCCGTGTGAGACTTGGCTCTTTGGAAAGTCGACGCCTGAATTAAGATGTCATCTAGATAAGGCGCCACTGCTATGCCCCGCGGTCTTAGAACCGCCAGGAGGGACCCTAGTACCTTTGTGAAAATTCTGGGAGCAGTGGCCAACCCGAAAGGAAGAGCCACAAACTGATAATGCTTGTCCAGAAAGGCGAACCTGAGAAACTGGCGATGATCTTTGTGGATAGGAATGTGTAGATACGCATCCTTTAGATCCACGGTAGTCATATATTGACCCTCCTGGATCATTGGTAAGATTGTCCGAATGGTCTCCATCTTGAATGATGGGACTCTGAGGAATTTGTTTAGAATTTTGAGATCCAGGATTGGTCTGAAAGTTCCTTCTTTCTTGGGAACCACAAACAGGTTTGAGTAAAAACCCAGCCCTTGTTCCGCAATTGGAACTGGGTGGATCACTCCCATTGTATGTAGGTCTTCTACACAGCATAAGAACGCCTCTTTCTTTGTCATGTCTGTAGACAGACGAGAAATGTGGAACCTTCCCCTTGGAGGGGAGTCCTTGAATTCTAGAAGATATCCCTGGGATACAATCTCTAAGGCCCAGGGATCGTGTATGTCTCTTGCCCAGGCCTGAGCGAAGAGAGAGAGTCTGCCCCCTACTAGATCCGGTCCCGGATCTGGGGCTACCCCATCATGCTGTCTTGGAGGCAGCTGCAGGCTTCTTGGCCTGTTTACCCTTGTTCCAGCCCTGGTAAGGTTTCTAGGCTGACCTGGGTTGTGAAGCGATACCCTCTTGCTTTGTAGCAGAGGAGGATGAAGCGAGACCGCTTCTGAAATTCGGAAAGGAACGAAAATTATTTTGTTTGTTCTTTATCTTAAAGGACTTGTCCTGAGGGAGAGCATGGCCTTTTCCCCCAGTGATTTCTGAAATAATCTCTTTCAATTCAGGCCCGAAGAGGGTCTTTCCTTTGAAAGGGATGTTCAAGAGTTTGGATTTTGACGACGCATCGGCCGACCAGGACTTTAGCCATAGCGCCCTGCGCGCTAAAATGGCGAAAGCTGAATTATTTGCCGCTAACTTAGCTAGTTGGAAAGCGGCATCTGTGATAAAAGAATTAGCCAGCTTAAGAGCCTTAATTCTGTCCATAATATCCTCATATGAGGTCTCCATCTGGAGCGCATCTTCCAGCGCCTCAAACCAGAAAGCAGCTGCAGTAGTTACAGGAACAATGCACGCAATAGGTTGGAGAAGAAAACCTTGTTGAACAAAAATTTTCTTAAGTAAACCCTCTAATTTTTTATCCATAGGGTCTTTAAAAGCACAACTGTCTTCAATTGGTATGGTTGTGTGTTTAGCAAGTGAAGAAATAGCCCCCTCCACCTTAGGGACTGTCTGCCACGAGTCCCGCATGGGGTCAGATATGGGGAACATTTTCTTAAAAACAGGAGGGGGAACAAAGGGAATACCTGGTCTATCCCACTCCCTAGTAACAATATCCGCAATCCTCTTAGGGACCGGGAACACATCAGTGTAAACAGGAACTTCAAGGTACTTGTCCATTTTACACAATTTCTCTGGAACCACCATAGGGTCGCAGTCATCCAGAGTAACTAATACCTCCCTGAGCAATAAGCCGAGGTGTTCTAGTTTAAATTTAAAAGCCAACGTATCTGAATCCGTCTGAGGAGCAACCTTTCCTGAATCGGAAATTTCTCCCTCAGACAGCACATCCCTCGCCCCCACTTCAGAGCGTTGTGAGGGTATATTGGATACGGCTACTAAAGCGTCTGAATGCTCAGAATCTGTTCTTAAAACAGAGCTATCATGCTTTGCAGGTAACACGGACAGTTTAGATAAAAACACTGAGAGAGTATTATTCATAACTGCCGCCAAGTCTTGCAAGGTAAAAGAGTTAGACGCACTAGAGGTGCTAGGCGTCGCTTGAGCGGGCGTAACTGGTTGTGACACTTGGGGAGAGGTTGACGGACTAACCTCATTACCTTCTGTCTGAGAATCATCTTGGGCCACATTTTTAAGTGCAACAATATGTTCTTTAAAGTGTATAGACATATCAGTACAAGTGGGACACATTCTGAGGGGGGGTTCCACCATGGCTTCTAAACACATTGAACAAGGATTTTCCTTGGTGTCAGACATGTTTAACAGACTAGTATTAAAACAAGCAGGCTTGGAAATCACTTTAATCAAGTAAAAACACACTTTGAAAAAAACGTTACTGTGCCTTTAAGAGATAAAAAAGGCACACAATTTTGCAAAACAGTGAAAAAATGCAGCAAACTTTTCGAAATGTTTACAGTATGTACCTAAAGCATTAGTAAGATTGCACCACTAGCAATAAAAATGATTAACCCCTTAATGCCAAAACCGGATCGACAGTAAGCCAAAAAAACGGCCCTTAGGAACCAGATTTGTGGGGAAAAAACTTCTTATAGGCCCTCAAAACTGCAGCCGGACCCTCCATGTGAAGCAGCCTGAACTTCTAGTCAATTATAACTGCGCATCTGAGGCGCGAAATTAGGCCCCTCCAACCTTACTACGGTGCTTGTGAGGCCTAAAGAAACACTCCCAAGTGTATGATTAATAGCCATGTGGGTAACAACCCCTGAAAAAAACCCAAAGTAATCCTCAAAGTGTCTCAAACAAACGAAATTTTCAATAAAAACCGTTTGCCATAAAGTAGTGTCAACCAGCATAAACTAGCCCTGTTATGTAAGCTTAAAATTCCATACTTAGTTTCTGAATATAGCTTACCCTTCCCTCATGGGGATATTATCAGTCCTTTCTAGCATTATCACAGTCTTGTCTAGAAATAAATGACTGAACATACCTTTTTTGCAGCCTAACCTGCAAACCGTTCCCCCAACTGAAGTTTTCTTGTACTCCTCAGTCCTTTGTGGGAACAGCAGTGGATTTTAGTTACAACATGCTAAAATCATCTTCCTCCCTGCAGAAATCTTCATCTCCTTTCTGCTAGAGAGTAAATAGTACACACCGGCACCATTTAAAATAACAAACTTTTGCTTGTAGAAAATAAAAACTACATTTCTAACACCACATTCACTTTACACTTCCGATTGCTTAGAGCCGGCAAAGAGAATGACTGGGGGGTGGAGCTAGAAGGGGAGCTATATGGACAGCTCTGCTGTGTGCTCTCTTTGCCACTTCCTGTTGGGAAGGAGAATATCCCACAAGTAAAAGCCTTTTTAATATCTTGCTGCCTCATGGCACTTTTGATCATCAGGGCATAGGTGTTGTAGAGTATGGTTGAGTAAGGGTGAATTTTCTAGGCAGAGTTTAGGAATGCAGTGATTTCCATTTGCGAATAGTGTAGGGAAATTGCCAGTGGGAGCAAAACAGCTCCAAAACAGCAACAATCTTGAAAAAAAGGATGGTTAGAAGCTCCAAATACAAGATTTCCCTTAATTTTCTACCTCCCATATCTCCTTCTATAAAAATGTTATAATTTTCTGCCTGTAGTGGATTACTCTCATCATCAAAGTATAGAAAACAAAATCCTCCATGATTCAGCATGGTGCTTTATTCCTGAGGTGAGGAATCAAATAAAGTGCATTGGGCAACCATAAATTGGCTAAGCCTTTATTAGGTAAAACTTTAATGAAAGCAGTTGCAGTTTTTCATAATTGAGACCCAGGTTTACCAAACACTGAAGTTTTCTTACCTTGCGTACTGGGGTCCTGTAGATTCGTACCACTGACTGGACGCAGTGATATCTTCATCTCTTATGGTCCGGTCGTGCATCCCCAGAGCATAACGACACATTGCTACAGAAAGAGGATATAGAACAGTAAAAAATTAATTTCAGCATTTATACTAAGAAAATTGAATGTGACAAGGATCCTGAAAAGATTTTATCGTCAACATAGAAAAGGGTTTTCATGTGAAGTTAAGCTTTTATATATTTTCAGCAAAAACATAATTTTTTCTTAACTGATAAATGTATTTATTTTTTGGTTGTGAGAGTCCACAACATTACTCTTGGAATTACATTACATAGCCACCAAGAGGAGGCAAAGACACCCCAAACCAGTAGTAGGTATAGCCAAGACAAGAGAGTAAACGAAAGAAAGAGATAAGTGGGGTAAAGATAACAGGACTGCCACCTTCCAAAGGAAACTGGGCAGGTTTGTGGACTCTTAAAACCAAGAAAGAAAGAAATTTATCAGGTAAGAATAAATTATGTATTCTTTATAATGTTTGTGAGAGTCCACAACATTACTCTTAGGAACCAATACCCAAGCTGAGAAGTCCATGAAAACAGGGTGGGGAAAAAACAGGAAGAAAAGGCATGCACCTATTTACCAGGCACAACTGCCTGTAGGACCTTCCTACCAAAAAGCAGCCTTAGCCTCAGCATAAACATCAAAGTGGTAAAATTTGGTGAAATTATGTAGGAAAGACCAAGTAGCAGCCATACAGATCTATTCTTCAGACACCTCATTCTTAAACACCCAGGACGTAAAAACAGAACGTGTAAAGTAAGTAGTAATCCTGGCAGGTGGTTGCTTGCCCTTCTGACTCTTTCTTTTACCGGAATATAGCACAAATAAACTAGAAGATTGATAGAACTCTTTCATAGCCTATAAATAAAACTTCAGTGCCTTGACCATGTCAAGTTTATGCAGCAATCGCTCCTTAGCCGACCTAGAGCTTGCTTCCATTGAGCCGTTAAAAATAGAGCCGTAAGCTACCGAAGAGGCCGACATATAAAAGTAATTTACGGCTCCATTTTAGTATCAGGTTTTTATTGAAAAGGTTATAGCTTTGCGAGCGGTCGCTCTTTACGTGTAGATGTAAGTTAGCATTGTGTTTACGCTTCCACCCGATGCCGGATTTCTAAAACATTAATAGGTTACTATGGTAACCCGAGCTTACACTACACTTGATCGCATATATATTGCGCTGCATACAAGTGCGGCGCCGTACATTTTACCCGTCGTTCGCTGTTATAATAAAATCAAACATCTAACGCATCCGCAATATCTACCTCTGAACCGCAACCCCCACTGCAATAACTAATGTATTAACCCCCAGATTTAAGATATCTATTAAATCTATTAACCCCTAATCTGCCATCCCCCACAACGCACTCTAGCTATTTAAACTATTAACCCCTAATCTAATAACCCACATTGCAATTAACCTAATAAATCTATTAACCCCTAAACCACCAATAACTCACATCACAATTAACTAATCACTAAGGCCTAGATTTGGAGTTCGGCGGTAAAAGGGCTGTTAACGCTCCGCGGGTTTTTTTCTGGCCGCACCATAAATTTAACTCTGGTATCGAGAGTTCAAACAAATGCTGCGTTAGGCTCCAAAAAAGGAGCGTAGAGCATATTTACCGCAAATGCAACTCTCGATACCAGAGTTGCTTACGGACGCGGCCGGCATCAAAAACGTGCTCGTGCACGATTCTCCCATAGGAAACAATGGGGCAGTTTGAGCTGAAAAAAAACCTAACACCTGCAAAAAAGCAGCGTTCAGCTCTTAACGCAGCCCCATTGTTTCCTATGGGGAAACACTTCCTACGTCTGCACCTAACACTCTAACATGTACCCCGAGTCTAAACACCCCTAACCTTACACTTATTAACCCCTAATCTGCCGCCCCCGCTATCGCTGACCCCTGCATTACACTTTTAACCCCTAATCTGCCGCTCCGTAAACCGCCGCCACCTACGTTATCCCTATGTACCCCTAATCTGCTACCCTAACATCGCCGACCCCTATGTTATATTTATTAACCCCTAATCTGCCGCTCCGTAAACCGCCGCTACTTACATTATCCCTATGTACCCCTAATCTGCTGCCCTAACATTGCCGACCCCTATGTTATATTTATTAACCCCTAATCTGCCCCCCACAACGTCGCCGACACCTGCCTACACTTATTAACCCCTAATCTGCCGAGCGGACCTGAGCGCTACTATAATAAAGTTATTAACCCCTAATCCGCCTCACTAACCCTATCATAAATAGTATTAACCCCTAATCTGCCCTCCCTAACATCGCCGACACCTACCTTCAATTATTAACCCCTAATCTGCCGACCGGAGCTCACCGCTATTCTAATAAATGTATTAACCCCTAAAGCTAAGTCTAACCCTAACACTAACACCCCCCTAAGTTAAATATAATTTTTATCTAACGAAATAAATTAACTCTTATTAAATAAATGATTCCTATTTAAAGCTAAATACTTACCTGTAAAATAAATCCTAATATAGCTACAATATAAATTATAATTATATTATAGCTATTTTAGGATTAATATTTATTTTACAGGCAACTTTGTAATTATTTTAACCAGGTACAATAGCTATTAAATAGTTAAGAACTATTTAATAGTTACCTAGTTAAAATAATAACAAATTTACCTGTAAAATAAATCCTAACCTAAGATATAATTAAACCTAACACTACCCTATCAATAAAATAATTAAATAAACTACCTACAATTACCTACAATTAACCTAACACTACACTATCAATAAATTAATTAAACACAATTGCTACAAATAAATAAAATTAAATAAACTATCTAAAGTACAAAAAATAAAAAAGAACTAAGTTACAGAAAATAATAAAATATTTACAAACATAAGAAAAATATTACAACAATTTTAAACTAATTACACCTACTCTAAGCCCCCTAATAAAATAACAAAGCCCCCCAAAATAAAAAATTCCCTACCCTATTCTAAAATACAAATATTACAAGCTCTTTTACCTTACCAGCCCTGAACAGGGCCCTTTGCGGGGCATGCCCCAAGAATTTCAGCTCTTTTGCCTGTAAAAAAAAACATACAATACCCCCCCCCCAACATTACAACCCACCACCCACATACCCCTAATCTAACCCAAACCCCCCTTAAATAAACCTAACACTACCCCCCTGATGATCTTCCTACCTTGTCTTCACCATGCCAGGTTCACCGATCCGTCCTGGCTCCAAGATCTTCATCCAACCCAAGCGGGGGCTAGACATCCACTGAAGAAGTCCAGAAGAGGGTCCAAAGTCTTCCTCCTATCCGGCAAGAAGAGGACATCCGGACCGGCAAACATCTTCTCCAAGCGGCATCTTCTATCTTCTTCCATCCGATGACGACCGGCTCCATCTTGAAGACCTCCAGCGCGGATCCATCCTCTTCTTCCGACGACTAGACGACGAATGACGGTTCCTTTAAGGGACGTCATCCAAGATGGCGTCCCTCGAATTCCGATTGGCTGATAGGATTCTATCAGCCAATCGGAATTAAGGTAGGAATTTTCTGATTGGCTGATGGAATCAGCCAATCAGAATATAGTTCAATCCGATTGGCTGATCCAATCAGCCAATCAGATTGAGCTCGCATTCTATTGGCTGTTCCGATCAGCCAATAGAATGCGAGCTCAATCTGATTGGCTGATTGGATCAGCCAATCGGATTGAACTATATTCTGATTGGCTGATTCCATCAGCCAATCAGAAAATTCCTACCTTAATTTCGATTGGCTGATAGAATCCTATCAGCCAATCGGAATTCGAGGGACGCCATCTTGGATGACGTCCCTTAAAGGAACCGTCATTCGTCGTCTAGTCGTCGGAAGAAGAGGATGGATCCGCGCTGGAGGTCTTCAAGATGGAGCCGGTCGTCATCGGATGGAAGAAGATAGAAGATGCCGCTTGGAGAAGATGTTTGCCGGTCCGGATGTCCTCTTCTTGCCGGATAGGAGGAAGACTTTGGACCCTCTTCTGGACTTCTTCAGTGGATGTCTAGCCCCCGCTTGGGTTGGATGAAGATCTTGGAGCCAGGACGGATCGGTGAACCTGGCATGGTGAAGACAAGGTAGGAAGATCATCAGGGGGGTAGTGTTAGGTTTATTTAAGGGGGGTTTGGGTTAGATTAGGGGTATGTGGGTGGTGGGTTGTAATGTTGGGGGGGGGGTATTGTATGTTTTTTTTTACAGGCAAAAGAGCTGAAATTCTTGGGGCATGCCCCGCAAAGGGCCCTGTTCAGGGCTGGTAAGGTAAAAGAGCTTGTAATATTTGTATTTTAGAATAGGGTAGGGAATTTTTTATTTTGGGGGGCTTTGTTATTTTATTAGGGGGCTTAGAGTAGGTGTAATTAGTTTAAAATTGTTGTAATATTTTTCTTATGTTTGTAAATATTTTATTATTTTCTGTAACTTAGTTCTTTTTTATTTTTTGTACTTTAGATAGTTTATTTAATTTTATTTATTTGTAGCAATTGTGTTTAATTAATTTATTGATAGTGTAGTGTTAGGTTAATTGTAGGTAATTGTAGGTAGTTTATTTAATTATTTTATTGATAGGGTAGTGTTAGGTTTAATTATATCTTAGGTTAGGATTTATTTTACAGGTAAATTTGTTATTATTTTAACTAGGTAACTATTAAATAGTTCTTAACTATTTAATAGCTATTGTACCTGGTTAAAATAATTACAAAGTTGCCTGTAAAATAAATATTAATCCTAAAATAGCTATAATATAATTATAATTTATATTGTAGCTATATTAGGATGTATTTTACAGGTAAGTATTTAGCTTTAAATAGGAATTATTTATTTAATAAGAGTTAATTTATTTCGTTAGATAAAAATTATATTTAACTTAGGGGGGTGTTAGTGTTAGGGTTAGACTTAGCTTTAGGGGTTAATACATTTATTAGAATAGCGGTGAGCTCCGGTCGGCAGATTAGGGGTTAATAATTGAAGGTAGGTGTCGGCGATGTTAGGGAGGGCAGATTAGGGGTTAATACTATTTATGATAGGGTTAGTGAGGCGGATTAGGGGTTAATAACTTTATTATAGTAGCGCTCAGGTCCGCTCGGCAGATTAGGGGTTAATAAGTGTAGGTAGGTGTCGGCGACGTTGAGGGGGGCAGATTAGGGGTTAATAAATATAACATAGGGGTCGGCGATGTTAGGGGTAGCAGATTAGGGGTACATAGGGATAACGTAGGTGGCGGCGATTTGCGGTCGGAAGATTAGGGGTTAATTATTTTAAGTAGCTTGCGGCGACGTTGTGGGGGGCAAGTTAGGGGTTAATAGATATAATACAGGGGTCGGCGGTGTTAGGGGCAGCAGATTAGGGGTACATAAGTATAACGTAGGTGGCGGTCGGCAGATTAGGGGTTAAAAATTTTAATCGAGTGGCGGCGATGTGGGGGGACCTCGGTTTAGGGGTACATAGGTAGTTTATGGGTGTTAGTGTACTTTAGGGTACAGTAGTTAAGAGCTTTATAAACCGGCGTTAGCCAGAAAGCTCTTAACTCCTGCTATTTTCAGGCGGCTGGAATCTTGTCGTTAGAGCTCTAACGCTCACTGCAGAAACGACTCTAAATACCGGCGTTAGGAAGATCCCATTGAAAAGATAGGCTACGCAAATGGCGTAGGGGGATCTGCGGTATGGAAAAGTCGCGGCTGTAAAGTGAGCGTTAGACCCTTTAATCACTGACTCCAAATACCAGCGGGCGGCCAAAACCAGCGTTAGGAGCCTCTAACGCTGGTTTTGACGGCTACCGCCGAACTCTAAATCTAGGCCTAAGTCCCCTAACCTAACACCCCCTAAATTAACCCAATTACATAAATTAAAATTATCCTAAATTACAATTAAAACAAAAAACCTAACATTACTTTAAAAAAACAAAAAAAAACTATGTTTAAATTAAGCTAAAATTACAGAAAATACATAAAATAAACAAGATTATCAAAAATAAAAAAATTAAACCTAATCCCTATGGCCTAGATTTAGAGTTCGGCGGTAGCCGTCAAAACCAGCGTTAGAGGCTCCTAACGCTGGTTTTGGCCGCCCGCTGGTATTTGGAGTCAGTGATTAAAGGGTCTAACGCTCACTTTACAGCCGCGACTTTTCCATACCGCAGATCCCCCTACGCCATTTGCGTAGCCTATCTTTTCAATGGGATCTTCCTAACGCCGGTATTTAGAGTCGTTTCTGCAGTGAGCGTTAGAGCTCTAACGACAAGATTCCAGCCGCCTGAAAATAGCAGGAGTTAAGAGCTTTCTGGCTAACGCCGGTTTATAAAGCTCTTAACTACTGTACCCTAAAGTACACTAACACCCATAAACTACCTATGTACCCCTAAACCGAGGTCCCCCCACATCGCCGCCACTCGATTAAAATTTTTAACCCCTAATCTGCCGACCGCCACCTACGTTATACTTATGTACCCCTAATCTGCTGCCCCTAACACCGCCGACCCCTGTATTATATCTATTAACCCCTAACTTGCCCCCCACAACGTCGCCGCAAGCTACTTAAAATAATTAACCCCTAATCTTCCGACCGCAAATCGCCGCCACCTACGTTATCCCTATGTACCCCTAATCTGCTACCCCTAACATCGCCGACCCCTATGTTATATTTATTAACCCCTAATCTGCCCCCCTCAACGTCGCCGACACCTACCTACACTTATTAACCCCTAATCTGCCGAGCGGACCTGAGCGCTACTATAATAAAGTTATTAACCCCTAATCCGCCTCACTAACCCTATCATAAATAGTATTAACCCCTAATCTGCCCTCCCTAACATCGCCGACACCTACCTTCAATTATTAACCCCTAATCTGCCGACCGGAGCTCACCGCTATTCTAATAAATGTATTAACCCCTAAAGCTAAGTCTAACCCTAACACTAACACCCCCCTAAGTTAAATATAATTTTTATCTAACGAAATAAATTAACTCTTATTAATAAATAATTCCTATTTAAAGCTAAATACTTACCTGTAAAATACATCCTAATATAGCTACAATATAAATTATAATTATATTATAGCTATTTTAGGATTAATATTTATTTTACAGGCAACTTTGTAATTATTTTAACCAGGTACAATAGCTATTAAATAGTTAAGAACTATTTAATAGTTACCTAGTTAAAATAATAACAAATTTACCTGTAAAATAAATCCTAACCTAAGATATAATTAAACCTAACTCTACCCTATCAATAAAATAATTAAATAAACTACCTACAATTACCTACAATTAACCTAACACTACACTATCAATAAATTAATTAAACACAATTGCTACAAATAAATAAAATTAAATAAACTATCTAAAGTACAAAAAATAAAAAAGAACTAAGTTACAGAAAATAATAAAATATTTACAAACATAAGAAAAATATTACAACAATTTTAAACTAATTACACCTACTCTAAGCCCCCTAATAAAATAACAAAGCCCCCCAAAATAAAAAATTCCCTACCCTATTCTAAAATACAAATATTACAAGCTCTTTTACCTTACCAGCCCTGAACAGGGCCCTTTGCGGGGCATGCCCCAAGAATTTCAGCTCTTTTGCCTGTAAAAAAAAACATACAATACCCCCCCCCCCAACATTACAACCCACCACCCACATACCCCTAATCTAACCCAAACCCCCCTTAAATAAACCTAACACTACCCCCCTGATGATCTTCCTACCTTGTCTTCACCATGCCAGGTTCACCGATCCGTCCTGGCTCCAAGATCTTCATCCAACCCAAGCGGGGGCTAGACATCCACTGAAGAAGTCCAGAAGAGGGTCCAAAGTCTTCCTCCTATCCGGCAAGAAGAGGACATCCGGACCGGCAAACATCTTCTCCAAGCGGCATCTTCTATCTTCTTCCATCCGATGACGACCGGCTCCATCTTGAAGACCTCCAGCGCGGATCCATCCTCTTCTTCCGACGACTAGACGACGAATGACGGTTCCTTTAAGGGACGTCATCCAAGATGGCGTCCCTCGAATTCCGATTGGCTGATAGGATTCTATCAGCCAATCGGAATTAAGGTAGGAATTTTCTGATTGGCTGATGGAATCAGCCAATCAGAATATAGTTCAATCCGATTGGCTGATCCAATTAGCCAATCAGATTGAGCTCGCATTCTATTGGCTGATCGGAACAGCCAATAGAATGCGAGCTCAATCTGATTGGCTGATTGGATCAGCCAATCGGATTGAACTATATTCTGATTGGCTGATTCCATCAGCCAATCAGAAAATTCCTACCTTAATTCCGATTGGCTGATAGAATCCTATCAGCCAATCGGAATTCGAGGGACGCCATCTTGGATGACGTCCCTTAAAGGAACCGTCATTCGTCGTCTAGTCGTCGGAAGAAGAGGATGGATCCACGCTGGAGGTCTTCAAGATGGAGCCGGTCGTCATCGGATGGAAGAAGATAGAAGATGCCGCTTGGAGAAGATGTTTGCCGGTCCGGATGTCCTCTTCTTGCCGGATAGGAGGAAGACTTTGGACCCTCTTCTGGACTTCTTCAGTGGATGTCTAGCCCCCGCTTGGGTTGGATGAAGATCTTGGAGCCAGGACGGATCGGTGAACCTGGCATGGTGAAGACAAGGTAGGAAGATCATCAGGGGGGTAGTGTTAGGTTTATTTAAGGGGGGTTTGGGTTAGATTAGGGGTATGTGGGTGGTGGGTTGTAATGTTGGGGGGGGGGGTATTGTATGTTTTTTTTTACAGGCAAAAGAGCTGAAATTCTTGGGGCATGCCCCGCAAAGGGCCCTGTTCAGGGCTGGTAAGGTAAAAGAGCTTGTAATATTTGTATTTTAGAATAGGGTAGGGAATTTTTTATTTTGGGGGGCTTTGTTATTTTATTAGGGGGCTTAGAGTAGGTGTAATTAGTTTAAAATTGTTGTAATATTTTTCTTATGTTTGTAAATATTTTATTATTTTCTGTAACTTAGTTCTTTTTTATTTTTTGTACTTTAGATAGTTTATTTAATTTTATTTATTTGTAGCAATTGTGTTTAATTAATTTATTGATAGTGTAGTGTTAGGTTAATTGTAGGTAATTGTAGGTAGTTTATTTAATTATTTTATTGATAGGGTAGTGTTAGGTTTAATTATATCTTAGGTTAGGATTTATTTTACAGGTAAATTTGTTATTATTTTAACTAGGTAACTATTAAATAGTTCTTAACTATTTAATAGCTATTGTACCTGGTTAAAATAATTACAAAGTTGCCTGTAAAATAAATATTAATCCTAAAATAGCTATAATATAATTATAATTTATATTGTAGCTATATTAGGATTTATTTTACAGGTAAGTATTTAGCTTTAAATAGGAATCATTTATTTAATAAGAGTTAATTTATTTCGTTAGATAAAAATTATATTTAACTTAGGGGGGTGTTAGTGTTAGGGTTAGACTTAGCTTTAGGGGTTAATACATTTATTAGAATAGCGGTGAGCTCCGGTCGGCAGATTAGGGGTTAATAATTGAAGGTAGGTGTCGGCGATGTTAGGGAGGGCAGATTAGGGGTTAATACTATTTATGATAGGGTTAGTGAGGCGGATTAGGGGTTAATAACTTTATTATAGTAGCGCTCAGGTCCGCTCGGCAGATTAGGGGTTAATAAGTGTAGGCAGGTGTCGGCGACGTTGTGGGGGGCAGATTAGGGGTTAATAAATATAACATAGGGGTCGGCGATGTTAGCGCAGCAGATTAGGGGTACATAGGGATAACGTAGGTGGCGGCGGTTTACGGAGCGGCAGATTAGGGGTTAATAATAAAATGCAGGGGTCAGCGATAGCGGGGGCGGCAGATTATGGGTTAATAAGTGTAAGGTTAGGGGTGTTTAGACTCGGGGTACATGTTAGGGTGTTAGGTGCAGACGTAGGAAGTGTTTCCCCATAGGAAACAATGGGGCTGCGTTAAGAGCTGAACGCTGCTTTTTTGCAGGTGTTAGGTTTTTTTTCAGCTCAAACTGCCCCATTGTTTCCTATGGGAGAATCGTGCACGAGCACGTTTTTGATGCCGGCCGCGTCCGTAAGCAACTCTGGTATCGAGAGTTGCATTTGCGGTAAATATGCTCTACGCTCCTTTTTTGGAGCCCAACGCAGCATTTGTTTGAACTCTCGATACCAGAGTTAAATTTATGGTGCGGCCAGAAAAAAACCCGCGGAGCGTTAACAGCCCTTTTACCGCCGAACTCCAAATCTAGGCCTATGAAAATAAAAAGCCCCCCCAAAATAAAAACCTAATCTAATACTAAACTACCAATAGCCCTTAAAAGGGCCTTTTGTAGGGCATTGCCCTAAGTTAAACAACTCTTTTCCTTAAAAAATACTAAGTCCCCCCTCTAACAGTAAAACCCCCCACCCACCAAACCCCCCAAAATAAAAACTTTAACACTAAAAAATCCTAAATTACCCATTGCCCCTAAAAGTGCATTTGTATGGGCTTTGCCCTTAAAAGAACAAGAAGAATGCCTGAAGGAGCGCCTAAGTATAGGCAAGGTCTGTTAGGAAAAGATAGAAGTCTAAATACGGTTAAAAAGCTAAGTAAAAATATTATTTAATGGCTCAAATAATAATAAAACATCAATAAAACTTACAAGTTAATGCATGGATCCATGACTAAGAAGTTAATAAAACATTGATTACAATCTAAAAGTTATAAAAAGTTAATAAAAACGTGGACAGAGAGTCGACAGAGCTGCACAGTTAACAATATGTACTCTAAGAAATATATGTATCCTAATAGGTCAAGTGGATAATTATAATGCAAAGGTAAATCCGGACAATAAATAACAATAAATGCAATTAGGTGATGAAAAAACAGATAGTGGAAAGTTCATCAAATAGTTCATCAAATGGTTCCTCAAGTGTAAACAGTTCTCCTATAACATGATATATCCAAAGTGCGAGTGCAAAAATTGAAAAATGTTGAAAAGTAGTAAAAAATCTCCAATGGTGTTGGTGTACACAAAAGTGAAAAAATGCAATAAAATAAAAAAAAAATCACAAAAACAAAAACCGTGAATACAATCAATATGTGTGTCCAAAAAGAACCGAATTAAAAAATAATAAATCTATTGAATTGATATTAATCAAACAATGAATAAAAATGATAATAGAAAATCCTATTGGAAAAGAAGTGATGCAAAAAAAAATGTGATGAAGGTCTTCAAATCCTGTAAGTGAAAGACAATAACATAGCACAGTATTGTTTTAAGTTGAATAACAAATAATTGAAATAGAGCTCACCATATGTTGCCGTTTCGGCCCACTATAAGGCCTTTTTCAAGACTAGAGTATGTGCTCTTAAATACCTTTAGGTAGCCTATCAAAGTGTTTAAGCTTTGGCGCCAACAATTTGTTTCAATTGTCACCGGAAGTAGTATGCCGGTTGGTTTGACCCTTTAAACCGGATATGGTGTGCTGGTATAAGATAAATATTCTTTTATTATTGTGGATCGATGATCCCTATACAAATTGGTGCCCAAATAATATCTTATATAGATTGGTGCCCATGTTATGTTATATGATCAAAAATTGTCTTATGTTATTCTATAAGAGATTATACCTGTGTTCATTAGTAGTGTTTGTATAACCGGAAGTGGTTAGTTTCACCAAACCGGAAATGGGTATGACGCACACTTCCGGTTACCAACCGGATGTGGATATGACGTGTCTTTGTTTATCATTATTGGTATCCGGTTCGGGTGCAGGGGGAATTTAGAATTATACTTCTAATGATATTTGAAATGGTAAGATAGAGATCGTATAGATCTAATAAAAATTATAAACGAAACAGCAAACTCAAAATAGGTTAAGAACTAAAAAACTATATGAGAAAATATGTAGTAAAATCAGAATACTTTTGTATAGAAATAGTACATAAATCGAATCAATATCATGTGAAGGTTTCCTTTATGAGCAGTAAAACCATATACATGTCACAAGGTTAAAAATGGTTACTGGAAGTGTGTGGTTGACCTCTTATGCAGTTGTGTATATATATATATAGTGTATTCCTAAGAATATAAAACATATGACACAAAGTGCTCATGATGGAAAATATATCGCAATTCTGTAGGCGATATTAATCAGTTGATAATGAAAAAATGAGAGCGCAGAAATATACTACTAATATTTTGGATAATAAAATAGAGATCATATAGATCTAATGGACATTGTCTACCAAGCAACGAACTTGTCTAAAAAATACATATAAAACGAAAAAGACTGAAAGACCACATTAGGAAAATATGTGATAGAGGTATTCATAAATTCAAATTGCTTTTGATTATAAAATAGTGTGTGAAATGAATCGATAAGGCAGTTTACTTTGTCAACAATTAGACTTATATACATCTCACAGGGCAAAAACACAATTTATGCTTACCTGATAAATGTATTTCTCTTGTGGTGTATCCAGTCCACGGATCATCCATTACTTGTGGGATATTCTCATTCCCAACAGGAAGTTGCAAGAGGACACCCACAGCAGAGCTGTAATATAGCTCCTCCCCTAACTGTCATAGCCAGTCATTCGACCGAAAACAAGCCGAGAAAGGAGGAACCATAGGGTGTAGTGGTTACTGTAGTTTAAATTTAAAAATTACCTGCCTTAAAATGACAGGGCGGGCCGTGGACTGGATACACCACAAGAGAAATAAATTTATCAGGTAAGTATAAATTGTGTTTTCTCTTGTAAGGTGTATCCAGTCCACGGATCATCCATTACTTGTGGGATACCAATACCAAAGCTAAAGTACACGGATGAAGGGAGGGACAAGGCAGGAACTTAAATGGAAGGAACCACTGCCTGTAAAACCTTTCTCCCAAATATAGCCTCCGAAGAAGCAAAAGTATCAAATTTGTAAAATTTTGAAAAAGTATGAAGCGAAGACCAAGTCGCCGCCTTGCAAATCTGTTCAACAGAAGCCTCATTTTTAAAGGCCCAAGTGGAAGCCACAGATCTAGTGGAATGAGCTGTAATTCTTTCAGGAGGCTGCTGTCCAGCAGTCTCATAGGCTAAGCGGATTAAGCTTCTTAGCCAAAAAGAAAAAGAGGTTGCCAAAGCCTTTTGACCTCTCCTCTGTCCAGAGTAGGCAACAAACAAAGCAGATGTTTGACGAAAATCTTTAGTAGCTTGTAAGTAAAACTTTAAAGCACAGACCACGTCCAGATTGTGTAACACAAGGATGGAACCACAATCTCTTGATTGATATTCTTGTTAGATACCACCTTAGGTAAGAACCCAGGTTTGGTACGCAGGACTACCTTATCCGTATGAAAAATCAGATAAGGAGAATCACATTGTAAGGCAGATAGCTCAGAGACTCTACGAGCCGAGGAAATAGCTACCAAAAAAAAAAAAAAAAAGAACTTTCCAAGATAAAAGTTTGATATCTATGGAATGAAGAGGTTCAAACGGAACTCCTTAAAGAACCTTAAGAACCAAGTTTAAGCTCCATGGTGGAGCAACAGGTTTAAACACAGGCTTGATTCAAACTAAAGCCTGACAAAATGCCTGAACGTCTGGAACATCTGCCAGACGCTAGTGCAAAAGAATAGACAGAGCAAAAATCTGTCCCTTTAAGAAACTAGCTGACAATCCTTTTTCCAAACCTTCTTGGAGAAAAGATAAAATCCTAGGAATCCTGACCTTACTCCATGAGTAACCCTTGGATTCACACCAATAAAGATATCTACGCCATACCTTATGGTAAATTTTCCTGGTGACAGGCTTTCGTGCCTGTATTAAGGTATCAATAACTGACTCGGAGAAGCCACGCTTTGATAAAATCAAGCATTCAATCTCCAGGCAGTCAGCCTCAGAGAAATTAGATTTGGATGGTTGAAAGGACCCTGAAGTAGAAGGTCCTGTCTCAGAGGCAGAGACCATGGTGGAAAGGATGACATGTCCACTAGATCTGCATACCAGGTCCTGCGTGGCCACGCAGGTGCTATCAGAATCACCGATGCTCTCTCCTGCTTGATCTTGACAATCAGTCGAGGGAGCAGAGGAAACGGTGGAAACACATAAGCCAGGTTGAAAGACCAGGGCGCTGCTAGAGTATCTATCACTGTCGCCTTGGGATCCCTGGACCTGGATCCGTAACACGGAAGCTTGGTGTTCTGGCGAGACGCCATGAGATCCAGTTCTGGTTTGCCCCAACGGAGAATCAGTTGTGCAAATACCTCCGGATGGAGTTCCCACTCTCCCGGATGAAAAGTCTGACGACTTAGAAAATCCGCCTCCCAGTGCTCTACACCTGGGATATGGATAGCTGATAGGTGGCAAGAGTGAATCTCTGCCCAGTGAATTATTTTTGAAACTTCTAACATCTCTAGGGAACTTCTTGTTCCCCCTCGATGGTTGATGTAAGCTACAGTCGTGATGTTGACCGACTGAAATCTGATGTACCTCAGAGTTGCTAACTGAGGCCAAACCTGAAGAGCCTTGAAGATCGCTCTTAGTTCCAGAATATTTATTGGAAGGAGAGACTCCTCCTGAGTCCACGATCCCTGAGCCTTCAGGGAGTTCCAGACTGCACCCCAACCTAGAAGGCTGGCATTTGTTGTTACAATAGTCCAATCTGGCCTGCGAAGGTCATACCTTTGGACAGATGGACTCGAGATAGCCACCAGGGAAGAGGATCCCTGGTCTCTTGGTCCAGATTCAGTTGAGGGGCCAAATCTGTGTAATCCCCGCTCCACTGACTGAGCCTGCATAGTTGCAGCGGTCTGAGATGTAAGCGTGCAAACGGCACTATGTCCATTGCCGCTACCATTAAGCCGATTACTTCCATACACTGAGCCACCAAAGGGCGCGGAATGGAATGAAGAACCCGACAGGAATTTAGAAGCTTTGATAACCTGGACTCCGTCAAGGTAAATTTTCATTTCTACAGAATCTATCAGAGTCCCTAGAAAGGAAACTCTTGTGAGTGGGGATAGAGAACACTTTTCCTCGTTCAGTTTCCACCCATGCGACCTCAGAAATGCCAGTACTACGTCCGTATGAGACTTGGCAATTTGGAAGTTTGATGCCTGTATCAGGATGTCGTCTAAATAAGGGGCTACTGCTATGCCCCGCGGCCTTAGGACCGACAAAAGCGACCCTAGAACCTTTGTAAAGATTCTTGGGGCTGTAGCTAATCCAAAGGGAAGAGCTACAACTGGTAATGCCTGTCTTGAAAGGCAAACCTGAGAAACCGATGATGATCTTTGTGTATCGGAATGTGAAGATAAGCATCCTTTAGATCCACTGTAGTCATATATTGACCCTCCTGGATCAGTGGTAGGATGGTACGAATAGTTTCCATCTTGAACGACGGAACTTTGAGGAATTTGTTTAAGATCTTTAGATCCAAAATCAGTCTGAAGGTTCCCTCTTTTTTGGGAACCACAAACAGATTTGAGTAAAAACCCTGTTCCTGTTCCTCCTTTGGAACTGGATGGATCACTCCCATAACTAGGAGGTCTCGTACACAGTGTAAGAATGCCTCACTCTTTATCTGGTTTGCAGATAATTGTGAAAGGTGAAATCTCCCTTTTGGGGGGGAAGCTTTGAAGTCCAGAAGATATCCCTGGGATATAATTTCCAACGCCCAGGGATCCTGAACATCTCTTGCCCACGCCTGGGCGAAGAGTGAAAGTCTGCCCCCTACTAGATCCGTTACCGGATAGGGGGTCGTTCCTTCATGCTGTCTTAGAGGCAGCAGCAGGCTTTTTGACCTGCTTACCTTTTTTCCAGGTCTGGTTTGGTCTCCAGACCGTCTTGGATTGAGCAAAAGTTCCCTCTTGTTTATTATTAGAGGAAGTTGATGCCGCACCTGCCTTGAAGTTTCGAAAGGCACGAAAATTAGACTGTTTGGCCCTAGATTTGGACCTGTCCTGAGGAAGGGCACAACCTTTTCCTCCCGTGATATCAGCAATAATCTCCTTCAAACCAGGCCCGAATAGGGTCGGCCCCTTGAAGGGAATGTTAAGTAGCTTAGATTTTAAAGTCACGTCAGCTGACCATGATTTAAGCCATAGCGCTCTGCGCGCCTGTATAGCAAAACCAGAATTCTTAGCCGTTAGTTTATTCAAATGAACAATGGCATCAGAAATAAAATAATTGGCTAGCTTAAGTGCTCTAAGTTTGCCAAGTATGTCATCCAATGGAGTCCCTACCTGTAAAGCCTCTTCCAGAGACTCAAACCAGTATGCCGCAGCAGCAGTGACAGGGGCAATGCATGCAATGGGCTGTAGGATAAAACCTTGTTGAATAAATATTTTCTTAAGGTAACCTTCTAATTTTTTATCCATTGGCTCTAAAAAAGCACAACTGTCCTCGACAGGGATAGTAGTACGCTTTGCTAGAGTAGAAACTGCTCCCTCCACCTTAGGGACTGTCTGCCATAAGTCCCGTGTGGTGGCGTCTATTGGAAAACATTTTTCTAAAAATAGGAGGGGAAAAGAACGGCACACCTGGTCTATCCCATTCCTTATTAATAATTTCTGTAAACCTTTTAGGTATTGGAAAAACATCAGTACACACCGGCACTGCAAAGCATTTATCCAGTCTACAAAATTTCTCTGGCACTGCAATGGTATCACAGTCATTCAGAGCAGCTAAAACCTCCCTAAGTAACACGCGGAGGTGTTCAAGCTTAAATTTAAATGTAGAAATATTAGAATCAGGTATCTTTCCTGAGTCATTAACATCACCCACTGACTGAAGCTCTCCTTCCTCAGCTTCTGCATATTGTGAGGCAGTATCAGACATGGTTCTTAAAGCGTCAGTATGCTCTGCATTTTGTCTCACCCCAGAGCTATCTCGCTAACCTCTAAGTTCAGGTAGTCTGACTAATACCGCTGACAGTGTATTATCCATGACTGCCGCCATGTCTTGTAAAGTAAACGCTATGGGCGCCCTAGATGTACTTGGCGCCATTTGAGCGTGAGTCCCTTGGGCGGGAGTCAAAGGGTCTGACACGTGGGGAGAGTTAGTCGGCATAACTTTCCCCTCGTCAGATTCCTCTGGTGATAATTTTTTTTAAAACAGAATATGATCTTTATTGCATAAAATGAAATCAGTACATTTGGTACACATTCTAAGAGGGGGTTCCACCATGGCTTTTAAACATAATGAACAAGGAGTTTCTTCTATGTCAGACATGTTTATACAGACTAGCAATGAGACTAGCAAGCTTGGAAAACACTTTAAATCAAGTTAACAAGCAAATATAAAAAACGGTACTGTGCCTTTAAGAGAAACAAATTTTGTCAGAATTTGAAAAACAGTGAAAAAATGCAGTAAATCAAACGAAATTTTTACAGTGTATGTAATAGGCTAGCAGAGCATTGCATCCACTTGCAAATGGATGATTAACCCCTTAGTTCAAAAAACGGATAAAAAAAAACGAAATAGACGGGTTTTTTTTTGTTTTTTTTTTGTTTTTTTTACAGTCACAACCAACTGCCACAGCAAGCTGTGGTCCTACCTTCCCCAATAAACGACTTTGGAAAGCCTTTGAGCCCTTTAGAGATGTCCTATAGCATACAGGGGACTCCTGAGGGAAGCTGGATGTCACAGTTTGTAATTTTAACTGCACCAACTGTAACTTTTATACTATAACAGTGGAAAGCCTCAGTAAAACTGTTTCTAGTCAAAATTTAAGCCAGCCATGTGGAAAAAAAACTAGGCCCCAATAAAGTTTTATCACCAATGCATATATAAAAACGATTAAACATGCCAGCAAACGTTTATATTGCAATATCATAAGGGTATTACCCCTGGGAGTAAGCATGATAGCAGTCATTATTAAATCACTGTATTCAGGCTTAACTTACATTAATCCGGTATCAGCAGCATTTTCTAGTGTTTTCCATCTCTAGAAAAAATTATAACTGCACATACCTGATAGCAGAATAAACTGCACGCCATTCTCTCGCTGAAGTTACCTCATCTGTGTAATCCCCTCAGACATATGTGAGAATAGCAATGGATCTTAGTTACAACCTGCTAAGATCATAAAAACCTCAGGCAGATTCTTCTTCTATTTACTGCCTGAGATAAAATAGCACAACTCCGGTACTATTTAAAAATAACAAACTTTTGATTGAAGAAAATAAACTAACTATATTTAACCACTCTCTCCTACAACATCCTAGCTTGTTGAGAGTTGCAAGAGAATGACTGGCTATGACAGTTAGGGGAGGAGCTATATTACAGCTCTGCTGTGGGTGTCCTCTTGCAACTTCCTGTTGGGAATGAGAATATCCCACAAGTAATGGATGATCCGTGGACTGGATACACCTTACAAGAGAAAGGTGAATGACTGAATATATATGGTTAACCTTCCATACGGCTATGATTATATATCCTAGCTTAAGTGACACCAAATACCTATAGTGGATAATGCATAACTATACTATAGGTGATGTCAAACATATAATGAGATAAAATGATAAAATGATTCAGCTCTTTTAAGATTGCCCAAAATCCCTAATCTAAAAAAAATAAAAAAAAATAAAAAAAAAAGTCCTAACTCTAACCCCCAAGCGGTGACCTCTTCTATCTTCATCCTGGACCACGGAACTGAAGACTGGCGACAGTTGAACCATGGAGTGTGGAGGATCCTCTTCGTACGATTGCCGCTGTACAGAATGAGAGCTACTGAAATCCTATTGGCTATTCAAATTAGCCAATAGGATTTCAGTAGTTCTCATTCTATTGGCTGATTTGAATTTGACAAATCAAATCAGCCAATAGGAATGCAAGGGATGCCATATTTAATAGCATACCTTAAATTCACTATTCAGTGTACGGCGACGATCATACGAAGGGGATCCTCCACGCTCCATGGTTCCGCAGTTGCTGGTCTTCAGTTCCGCGGTCCAGGATGAAGATAGAAGAGGTCGCCGCTTAGAAGAAGACTTCAGGAACCGTGAGTACCTATCTGGGGGTTAGAGTTAGGGCTTTTTTAAAAAAAAAAAATTTAGATTAGGGATTCTGGGCAATCTTAAATGAGCTGAATGCCCTTTTAAGGGCAGTAAAAGAGCTGAATGCCCTTTTAAGGGCAATGCCCATATAAATGCCCCTTTAGGGGCAATGGGTAGTTTAGGATTTTTTTAGTGTTAGGTTTTTTTATTTTGGTGGGTGAGGGTTTTTACTGTTAGTGGGGGGACTTAGTATTTTTTTAAGGAAAAGAGCTGTTTAACTTAGGGAAATGCCCTACAAAATGCAATTTTAAGGGCTATTGGTAGTTTAGTATTAGATTAGGGTTTTTTAATTTTGTTTTTTTGTTTTATTTTCATAGGGAATAGGTTTAATTTTTTTTATTTTTGATAATCTTGTTTATTATTTTATGTAATGTTAGACTTTTTTATTTTCTGTAATTTTTGCTTAAAGGGACAGTCTAGTATAAATTAAACTTTCATTATTCAGATAGGACTTTTAATTTTAATCAAATTTCCAATTTACTTTTATCATAAAATTTGCTTTTTTCTCTTGGTATTCTTAGTTTAAACTAAACATTGGTAGGCTCATATGCTAATTTCTAAGCCTTTGAGGGCTGCCTCTTATCACATGCTTTTTAAATCTCTTTTCAACACAAAGAGACAGAAAGTACACGTGGGCCCTATAGATAACACTGTGTTCAGGCACAGGGGGTTATTTAAGATTTAGCACAAAACAATGCTAAATTTAAGACAATAGATAATAAACAGTCACAGTCATGTGATCAAGGGTCTGGAAGAAGGTTCCTAGATACAAGGTAATCACAGAGGTACAAAGTATATTAATATAACTGTGTTGGTTATGCAAAACTGGGGAATGGGTAATAAAGGGATTATCTATCTTTTAAAACAATAACAATTCAATGGTAGACTGTCCCTTTAATTTAAACTTATTTTTTTATTTTTAAAATAATGTTAGTTTTTTTTATTTTAATTGTAATTTATGATTATTTTAACTTATGTAATGGGGTTAATTTAGGGGGTGTTAGGTTAGGGGGCTTAGTGATTAATTAGGGGGCTTAGTAAATAGTTAATTGCGATGTGGGTTTTTGGCGGTTTAGGAGTTAATAGACTTATTAGGTTATTTGTGATGTGGTTATTGGTGGATTAGGGGTTAATAGTTTAAATAGCTAGATTGCATTGTGGGGGATGGCGGGTTAGGGGTTAATAGATTTAATAGATAGTTTGCGATGTGGGGGCATTGCGGATTAGGGGTTTATAGTTTAAATAGATAGTTTGCATTGTGGGGATGGCAGTTTAGAGGTTAATAGATTTATTATAAGTTGCCATGTGGGGGGATGGCAGATAGAGGGGTTTTGACGTGTCGGGTTAGATTTCAATGGGAAAAAGGTCTCAAAGAGCACATTTTTCCTGTTTTACACCTAGTGGAGCTGGGTGTTATTTTTGTTAGTGTATCGGCAGCCTCCGACAGTGTATATACGGTTGGCGCAGGCATTGGAAACTGGGTATTATTGAAAGATTAGCGGTTTCCTATACTTTGTATGGGATACGGTAATGTTTTGGGCAGCCGGATTCTGGTTGCCGAAATTGAGGTATAACGGGGCAGTTGGAAGCTGATAAACGATACTGCTTCCGACAGCATATTTATCGTTTTGTGAGTGCACGCAAATGGAATTACGGCTCAATGTAAGCGAGCCCCTAGGATCCAGACATAAGGAAGGCAACACAATCTCCTGATTGATGTTAGCAGAAGAGACCACCTTTGGGAGAAAACCAGGAACTGTATGCAATACCACCTTATCATGATGAAAAAACAAATAAGGCTGATCGCAAGACAAAACCAATCATTCTGACACCCTCCTGGCTGAAGAAATTGCCAGTAGAAACAAAAATTTCCAAGATAAAATTTTAATGCTCAGGGCTCCAAAAGAGAAGATTGTAACACTCTGAGAACCAAATAAGATTCCATGGTGGTGAAATCAGTTTCACTGCAGGTCTGCTTCTCTGTAAAGCTTGAGAGAAACCCTGAACAACAGGAAGATGGGCTAGACGTCTGTGAAATAAACTGAAGAAAATGAGGAATTCTTACTGAATGCCAGGAGTAACCCCTAGCATAAAACCAAGAAAAAACAAAATTTATGCTTACCTGATAAATTTCTTTCTCTTGTGGTGTATCCAGTCCACGGGTTCATCCATTACTTGTGGGATATTCTCCTTCCCAACAGGAAGTTGCAAGAGGACACCCACAGCAGAGCTGTCCATACAGCTCCTCCCCTAACCCCCACCTCCAGTCATTCGACCGAAGACAAGTAAGAAAAAGGAGAAACTATAGGGTGCATTGGTGACTTTCGTTTTTAAAATAAAAACACCTGCCTTAAAGTGACAGGGCGGGCCGTGTACTGGATACACCACAAGAGAAAGAAATTTATCAGGTAAGCATAAATTTTGTTTTCTCTTGTAAGGTGTATCCAGTCCACGGGTTCATCCATTACTTGTGGGATACCAATACCAAAGCTTTAGGACACGGATGAAGGGAGGGACAAGGCAGGAACTTAAACGGAAGGCACCACTGCCTGTAAGAACTTTCTCCCAAAAATAGCCTCCGAAGAAGCAAAAGTATCAAATTTGTAAAATTTAGAAAAAGTATGAAGCGAAGACCAAGTCGCCGCCTTACAAATCTGTTCAACAGAGGCCTCATTTTTAAAAGCCCATGTGGAAGCTACCGCTCTAGTAGAATGAGCTGTAATTCTTTCAGGAGGCTGCCGGCCAGCAGTCTCATAAGCTAAACGGATTTTGCTTCTCAGCCAAAAAGAAAGAGAAGTTGCAGAAGCCTTTTGGCCTCTCCTCTTTCCAGAGTAGACAACAAACAATGCAGATGTTTGACGAAAATCCTTAGTAGCTTGTAAATAGAACTTTAAAGCACGAACCACGTCAAGATTGTGTAACAGACGTTCCTTCTTTGAAGAAGGATTAGGACACAGTGATGGAACAACAATTTCCTGATTGATATTCTTATTAGAAACCACCTTAGGAAGAAAACCAGGTTTGGTACGCAAAACTACCTTATCTGCATGGAAGACCAGATAAGGGGAATCACACTGTAAGGCAGATAATTCTGAAACTCTTCGAGCCGAAGAGATAGCTACTAAGAACAGAGCTTTCCAAGATAAAAGCTTGATATCTATGGAATGCAAAGGTTCAAACAGAACCCCTTGAAGAACTTTAAGAACTAAATTTAAACTCCATGGCGGAGCAACAGGTTTAAACACAGGTTTGATTCTAACTAAAGCCTGACAAAACGCCTGAACGTCTGGAACATCTGCCAGACGCTTGTGCAAAAGAATAGACAGAGCAGAAATCTGTCCCTTTAAGGAACTAGCTGATAATCCCTTTTCCAATCCTTCTTGGAGAAAAGATAATATCCTAGGAATCCTGACCTTACTCCACGAGTAACCCTTGGATTCACACCAATGAAGATATTTACACCATATCTTATAAAAGATTTTCCTGGTGACAGGCTTTCGAGCCTGAATCAAGGTATCAATGACCGACTTGGAGAAACCATGTTTTGATAAAATCAAGCGTTCAATCTCCAAGCAGTCAGACGCAGAGAAATTAGATTTGGATGTTTGAATGGACCTTGGAGTAGAAGGTCCTGCCTCAGCGGCAGAGTCCATGGTGGAAAGGATGACATGTCCACCAGAACTGCATACCAAGTCCTGCATGGCCACGCAGGTGCTATCAAAATCACTGAAGCTCTCTCTTGCTTGATCTTGGCAATCAGACGAGGGAGGAGAGGAAATGGTGGAAACACATAAGCCAGGCTGAAGGACCAGGGCACTGCGTTGCCTGGGGATCCCTTGACCTGGACCCTTAACGAGGAAGCATGGCGTTCTGACGAGATGCCATCAGATCCAGTTCTGGTTTGCCCCATAGTTGAATCAGCTGGACAAATATCTCCGGATGGAGCTCCCACTCCCCTGGATGAAAAGTCTGCCGACTTAGAAAGTCCGCCTCCCAGTTCTCTACTCCTAGGATATGGATAGCTGAGAGATCGCAAGAGTGAATCTCTGCCCAAAGAATTACCTTGGAAACCTCCATCATTGCCAGGGGACTCCTTGTTCCCCCCTGATGGTTGATATAGGCTACAGTCATGATATTGTCCGACTGAAATCTGATGAATCTGACCACAGCTAGCTGAGGCCAAGCCTGAAGAGCATTGAATATCGCTCTGAGTTCCAGAATGTTTATCGGAAGGAGGGCTTCCTCCTGAGTCCACGATCCCTGAGCCTTCAGGGAGTTTCAGACTGCGCCCCAGCCCAGAAGGCTGGCATCTGTCGTCACTATAGTCCACTCTGACCTGCGGAAACTCATTCCCCTGGACAGATGGACCCGAGATAACCACCAGAGAAGAGAATCCCTGGTCTCTTAATCCAGATTTAACAGAGGAGACAAATTTGTGTAGTCCCCATCCCACTGATTGAACATGCAAAGTTGCAGTGGTCTGAGATGTAGGCGGCAAACGGAACTATGTCCATTGCCGCTACCATTAGGCCGATCATTTCCATACACTGAGCCACTGACGGCCGAGAAGTGGAATGAAGAGCACGGCAAGAAGTTAGAAGCTTTGATATCCTGACCTCTGTCAGAAAGATTTTCATTTCTACTGAATCTATCAGAGTTCCTAGGAAGGAGACTCTTGTGAGAGGGGAGAGTGAACTCTTTTCTCTGTTCAGCTTCCACCCGTGAGACCTCAGAAAGGCCAGAACAATGTCCGTATTGGACTTGGCGATTTGAAAAGTCGACGCCTGGAAAGGAGCCACCGCTATGCCCCGTGGCCTTAGAACTGCCAGTAAAGACCCTAGAACCTTCGTAAAGATTCTTGGTGCCGTGGCCAATCCAAAAGGAAGAGCCACAAACTGGTAATGCCTGTCTAGGAAGGCGAACCTGAGGAACTGATGATGATCTCTGTGAATCGGAATGTGGAGATAAGCATCCTTTAAGTCCACGGTAGTCATATATTGACCCTCCTGGATCATAGGGAGGATGGTTCGGATTGTCTCCATTTTGAAAGATGGGACCCTGAGAAATTTGTTAAGGATCTTGAGATCCAAGATTGGTCTGAACATTCCCTCTTTTTTGGGAACTATAAACAGGTTTGAATAGAAACCCTGCCCCTGTTCCTCCCTTGGAACTGGGCGGATTACTCCCATAACCAGTAGGTCTTGAATGCAACGTAAGAATGTCTCTCTTTTTATCTGGTTTGCAGATAGTTGTGAAAGGTGAAATCTCCCCTTTGGAGATGAACCTTTGAACTCCAGAAGATATCCCTGGGAAACAATCTCTAATGCCCAGGGATCCTGGACGTCTCCTGCCCAAGCCTGAGTGAAGAGAGAAAGTCTGCCCCCTACTAGATCCGGTCCCGGATCGGGGGCTACTCCTTCATGCTGTCTTAGAGGCAGCAGCAGGTTTTTTGGTCTGCTTCCCCTTGTTCCAAGCCTGGTTAGGTCTCCAGACTGGTTTGGACTGGGTGAAATTTCCTTCTTGTTTTGCATTAGAGGAAGCTGAAGCTGCACCACTCTTGAAGTTTCGAAAGGAACGAAAATTATTCTGTTTGGTCCTTAATTTATTGGACCTGTCTTGAGGAAGGGCGTGACCTTTTCCTCCAGTAATATCAGCAATGATCTCCTTCAGACCAGGCCCGAATAGGGTCTGTCCCTTGAAGGGGATGTTGAGAAGCTTAGACTTTAAAGTAACGTCTGCTGACCAGGACTTAAGCCATAGCGCCCTACACGCCAGAATGGCAAAACCTGAATTCTTAGCCGTTAGCTTGGTTAACTGAAAAACGGCGTCAGAGATAAAGGAATTAGCTAACTTAAGAGCTTTAATCCTGTCTAAAATATCATCTAACGGGGTCTCCACCTGTAGAGCCTCCTCAAGAGACTCGAACCAAAAAGCCGCTGCAGCAGTAACTGGGGCAATGCATGCAAGAGGCTGGAGGATAAAACCTTGATATATAAAAAATTTCTTAAGGAGACCCTCCAATTTTTTATCCATAGGATCTAGGAAAGCACAACTGTCCTCGACGGGGATAGTTGTACGCTTAGCTAGGGTAGAGACTGCTCCCTCCACCTTAGGGACCGACTGCCACGAGTCCCATATGGCGACATCTATGGGAAACATCTTTTTAAAAGCAGGAGGGGGAGAGAACGGCACACCTGGTCTATCCCATTCCTTAGTAATAATTTCCGAAAATCTCTTAGGGACTGGAAAAACATCAGTGTAAACAGGCACTGCAAAGTATTTGTCCATCTTACACAATTTCTCTGGAACTACAATGGGTTCACAGTCATCCAGAGTCGCTAAAACCTCCCTAAGCAATAAGCGGAGGTGTTCAAGCTTAAATTTAAACGCTGTCATTTCAGAGTCAGACTGAAGCAACGCCTTCCCTGAATCTGAAATGTCACCCACAGATAGAAGCTCTCCTGCCTCGGCTTCTGAGTATGGTGAGGGTATATCGGACACAGGTATTAAAGCATCAGAAAGCTCTGTATTTGTTCTAGCCCCAGAGCTGTCTCGCTTTCCTTGTAACCCTGGCAGTTTGGACAATACCTCTGAGAGGGTAGCATTCATAACTGCCGCCATGTCCTGTAAGGTAAAAGAATTAGACGCGCTAGATGTACTTGGCGTCACTTGAGCGGGAGTTATAGGTTCTGACACATGGGGAGAGCTAGATGGCATAATCTCCCTCTTTTCAGTCAGAGAATCCCCTGGAGATAAATCTTTAAGCGCCATAATATGGTCTTTATAGTTTATAGAAATTTCAGTACATTTGGTACACATTCTAAGAGGAGGTTCCACAATGGCTTCCAAACATATTGAACAAGGAGTTTCCTCTATGTCAGACATGTTTAACAGACTAGTAATGAGACAAGCAAGCTTGGAAAACACTTTAATAAATGTGAAACAGCAATTAAACAAAAACGTTACTGTGCCTTTAAGAGAAAAAAACTAGCACTTAAACTGCAAAACAGTGTAAAAATACAGTAAAGACTTCGAAATTTTTACAGTACGTGTAAGGTACTAAAGCAACATTGCACCCACTTGCAAATGGATGATTAACCCCTTAGCCCCCAAACCAGATTTAAAAAATGTCAACCACCGGTAAAAGACAGTTGAGCACCTTGCCACAGCTCTGCTGAGGCTCCTACCTGCCCACAAATACGATTTAGTGCAGAAATAAACCCCTTATAATGGTCCTCAGATGCCAGAGGACTCCTCTAGGGAAGCTGGATGTCTCAGTCTGAAGGAAACTGCGCATCTAGAGCGTGAAAATAGGCCCCTCCCACCATGTACTGGATGTCAGAGGGGCCTTAAGAAAATACTCCTAGGAGTATCTGACTAGCCATGTGGAAAACTAGGCCCCAAATAAAGACTTATCTCCCTCAGAGAAAAAACGTTCTATTTATGAAGCATGTAAACGTTTTGTCACTAAGTAATATGAGTATTAACATGAGTATTACCCTGTTTTGTAAGCATGATCCCAGTCGTTGTTAAATCACTGCATCTAGCTTACCTCAAATACACAAGCCTCTGTCAGCATTTTCTAGAACTTATTCATCTCTCTAGAAATAAAAATACTGAACATACCTCAAAGCAGGTAATCTGCAGGCCGTTCCTCCAACTGAAGTTTTCCCATACTCTTCAGTTATGTGTGAGAACAGCGATGGACCTTAGTTACAAACCGCTAAGATCATCAACCTCCAGGCAGAATTCTTCTTCTAATTTCTGCCTGAGAGTAAAACAGTACAACGCCGGTACCGTTTAAAAATAACAAACTCTTGATTGAAGGTAAATCTACACTAAGTCACCACATATCTCTTGATACTTCCTATCTTGTCGAGAGTTGCAAGAGAATGACCGGAGGTGGGGGATAGGGGAGGAGCTGTATGGACAGCTCTGCTGTGGGTGTCCTCTTGCAACTTCCTGTTGGGTAGGAGAATATCCCACAAGTAATGGATGAACCCGTGGACTGGATACACCTTACAAGAGAAATATATCTTTCAAACCTTTTCATATACAGGTTTATGAGCTTGTATCAAAGTGTCAATTACCGAATAAGAAAACCCTCTCTGAGATAGAATAAATTGTTCAACCTCCAAGCAGATAAGTTGAGAGACTGACAATTTTGATAGAAGAACGACCTTCACTTAGAAGTTCTGGACGTTGAGGAAGCCTCCACAGAGGAGCACTGGACAGTCAAACCAGATCTGCATACCAGATCCTGCAAGCCTGGGATTTTATGTTAGCCACCGTCGTTATATTGTCTTATTGGAATCTTATAAATGGAACCGAGTAGGGCTGCAATTATTTTCATAATAGATTAATTGGTCGATTATTTTTTCGATTAATCAACTAATCGGATAAAATGTATATCAATAATTTTTCCCTGTATTTAAAATAAAATCCACATACTGAGTGTTACAGATTTAAAACTTCAGACTAAAACTTTACGTTAACATAACTGTTTGTCCAATTTTAAGCAGCAGAAGACATTTTTATAATAAAGCAAAACAAAACCACAAACTTTTTGAAAATAGGTAGAATTAGAAAGTGGTAAACTATCTCTGTTAATAAGATTCTGTTATTCATTCTTTCAGAAACTTTATATTGAAATGCAAAAATGTCAACATGTCCACATGCCCCTGGCTAAGGCTGTCTCTCTTTTTGCAGCTATTTTGCCTGCAGCAGAGAAGAGGATCTGATGGTGTTAAGGTGCTTAAGATGCATAAGTAGGGTTTTGTCAATATCACCAAGGTGGGAAATTTATCTTTGTTAGCTCCACCAATGCAAGGTGCTTTCCTCGTTGGCAAGAGGCCTCTCAATAAAGTAAGCCTAGATTCATTCTAACATAAAAATATATCTTAAAATTATATATGCAATGGTAAATAACAAGCTATAAGGTTAGGGAAAAGATATCTAGTCCGCTTTTAAAATAACAGATATATACTTTTAGAGGTTATATCTGGTACATTTCACAATTTTATTAAAAATAAAAAATAAACAATTAAAATAAGTCAAAAGCTCTAAGGACTATGGAGCCGATTTATCAAAGATTCAACTGATAATACACTGGAATCTCGCGTCAAATTAGATGCAAAGTTGATCCGTCGTAGTTAACAAAGCATCAAGATCGTCAAATGTTGAAATTACATAATATACGCTCGCGCGATATCAATCCGACGCAGATCGATGCTTGCGTCAATCCAGATATTTGACCCTCTTCCCAATTTATCAAACATTCAACAGGTACGCTCGCGTCTATTACGCCACAGCATACCTATCGTTCAAACCGCCACCCTTGAAGCCGCGAATGCCATAGAAATCAATGGGTGTCTGAAAACACAGAAAGATTATGTTCGATGCTACAAGAGAATGAAGCATATTACATAATAAAAGTACTTATGGATTATGGATTATGTTACATCTTTGTCTCTCATTACAAAGAAAGGGGACAATATTATTGCTTCAAATTTGGTGCAAAGTATTGCTTCAAATTTGGTGCACTAGTAGATATAAGGATAAAAATTAAATAAATACATTACATAATAAAGCTAACTTCCTTTTTTGGATAAATCTATTTGCACTATGTTTAACACATGTAATACAAGTCCCACTCTCCACTTCGCACCAAATTTGATGCAAACTCCTAAACAACCCAAAAACTAGTGAAGTTTTCCACCACTTTTGATTGGGATATGCATAATCACATGATTTATGACATCAGCCAATCTAAATGAATTATACATTTTATACTATCACTAATGAATCAAATTGCTCAATACTTGCGTCATTGATCACTCATCAGAACCTGTAAGTGCCATTTGTTACTGTAATGTGTACTGTGCCTTTAAGACATTTATCCCATAATCCTATAAAGTCTAGGTGCTCCCAGAATACATTGCTTGGTATTCTGGTTACACCCTTGTATCAGCCTGACTTACACTGCTTCTGTTCTCAGCTGTTACCTTCCCCCATCTACTAAGGGATTTTCCTCAGCTGGATATCTCCTGCAGCATCTGCCTACCTTGTTGCTCAGTGTTTCTGACAACACTCTCCCTGCCTCCTGTGCGGTTACCTCTGCTACTACGTTCTATCTCCGGACCTGACAGCCTCACAGAACACCGGGTGACGTCACCGTCAGCTGCTTCCGGTCTCTCCCGATCTCAGACCGCATCCTCCATTCTCCTTGTGAGTACAGCATTTGTACTGAGACTGCATTGTGATATATTCTTGCTATAATCTGCAGAGAGTCTGCATTGTGATATATTTATGCTATAATCTGCAGAGAGTCTTACTTGTATATACATTTACTGCGCAATTAACACACGAATCACCAATGTCATATAAATCTATGTTAACTAGTTTATATATATCTTGTTATACTTGTACCGAGTACTAAAGTTTACTTTGTTGCTTAAAGGAATGGCAATATATAAGCTTTATATCAATATTAAACCCTTACTCACATCCCCTTATGTTAAGTCATAATATAAGGGGTAATTCGTAAGGAACACAACCAATATATATATATCAGCAATGCTAAAATGTTCAAACTATATTTACAGAAATTCAAGAAATAAGGAGACTTTATTATAACTTTTGTTCACTCAATCATAAGTGTTATTTGGGTCATTACAGGAAATACCAAGCCTTAAAAAAAGAATGATGGATCCCCAGGAGCTATATAACCAAGTACTAAATTTAGGACAAAGAGTAGATCAGCTTAGTCAAGGGCTGAGAGAATTGCAAATTGAGAATCAAACACTTAAGGGTATAATTACTGAAGGTTTGAATAAAATGCAACCTCACTCTGAAACAATTCCAGAGCCTCCTGTCAGTCCTCCTGATATATTCTCAGGGAATAGACAGCAATACAGACAGTTTTATAACTCTTGCACACTTTTTTTTCCTTGAAACCTAAAACATTTCAAAATGAAAGAACCAAGGTTCTAACAATTATTTCTTACTTAAGAGGAGAGCCCAGAGCATGGGCAGACAGTTTATATGAACAGAATGATATTATACTAAATTCTTCAAATGAATTCTTTAAGGCCTTATCTACTCTGTATGAGGATCCACACAGCTCACTGCAGACACAAAATTGAGAGCATTAAAACAAAACAAGAGAGCTGTAGAAGACTATATATCTGAATTCAAGATTTGGCAAAAAGATTCAGAATGGAATCTTATATCATTAAGAAATCAGTTCAGACTGGGACTTTCTGAGCTCATTAAAGATGAACTAGCCAGAATGGATATCCCAGATGATTTGGAGCAGCTGATGCATTTAGCTATTAAAATAGACCATAGGATAAGAGAAAGGAAAAGAGAAAGGTACACTGTAGATAATCCAACCAGACATAGAGATGCACACACAAACCCCACTCCAGGAAGGCTAGGTGACGAGCCTATGGATATAGGGGTAATAAGGGGCCCTCTATAATTTAAAGAAAAGCAAAGAAGAAAAGAAAACCATCTATGCCTGTACTGCGCTTCCAAGGAGCATGAAGTCTCAAGTTGTCCAGTCCTTAAAAAACCTATCGGCTAGATTTAGAGTTCTGCGGCCAAAGGGGTGCGTTAGCTACGCATGCTTCTTTCCCCCCGCACCTTTTAAATACTGCTGGTATTTAGAGTTCACAGAATGGCTGCGTTAGGCTCCAAAAAAGGGAGCGTAGAGCATATTTACCGCCACTGCAACTCTAAATACCAGCGTTGCTTACGGACGCGGCCAGCTTCAAAAACGTGCTCGTGCACGATTCCCCCATAGAAAACAATGGGGCCATTTGAGTTGAAAAAAACCCTAACACCTGCAAAAAAGCAGCGTTCAGCTCCTAATGCAGCCCCATTGTTTTCTATGGGGAAACACTTCCTACGTCTGCACCGAACACTCTAACATGTACCCCGAGTCTAAACACCCCTAACCTTACACTTATTAACCCCTAATCTGTCGCCCCCGCTATCGCTGACACCTGCATATTTTTTTTAACCCCTAATCTGCCGCTCCGTACACCGCCGCAACCTACATTATACCTATGTACCCCTAATCTGCTGCCCCTAACACCGCCGACCCCTATATTATATGTATTAACCCCTAATCTGCCACCCCTGCTATCGCTGACCCCTGCATATTATTATTAACCACTAATCTGCCGCTCCGTACACCGCCGCAACCTACATTATACTTATGTACCCCTAATCTGCTGCCCCTAACACCGCCGACCCCTATATTATATTTATTAACCCCTAATCTGCTCCCCACAATGTCGCCGCCAGCTACCTACAATAATTAACCCCTAATCTGCCGACCGGATCTCGACGCTACTCTAATAAATGGATTAACCCCTAAAGCTAAATCTAACCCTAACACTAACACCCCCCTAAATTAAATATAATTTAAATCTAACGAAATAAATTAACTATTATTATATAAATTATTCTTATTTAAAGCTAAATACTTACCTGTAAAATAAACCCTAATATAGCTACAATATAAATAATAATTATATTGTAGCTATTTTAGGATTAATATTTATTTTACAGGCAACTTTGTAATTATTTTAACCAGGTACAATAGCTATTAAATAGTTAATAACTATTTAATAGCTAAAATAGTTAAAATAATTACAAAATTACCTGTAAAATAAATCCTAACCTAAGTTACAATTAAACCTAACACTACACTATCAATAAATAAATTAAATAAACTACCTACAATTATCTACAATTAAACCTAACACTACACTATCAATAAATTCATTAAATACAATACCTACAAATAACTACAATTAAATAAACTAACTAAAGTACAAAAAATAAAAAAGAACTAAGTTACAAAAAATAAAAAAATATTTACAAACATTAGAAAAATATTACAACAATTTTAAACTAATTACACCTACTCTAAGCCCCCTAATAAAATAACAAAGACCCCCAAAATAAAAAAATGCCCTACCCTATTCTAAATTAAAAAAGTTCAAAGCTCTTTTACCTTACCAGCCCTGAAAAGGGCCATTTGCGGGGCATGCCCCAAAAATTCAGCTCTTTTACCTGTAAAAAAAACATACAATACCCCCCCCCAACATTACAACCCACCACCCACATACCCCTAATCTAACCCAAACCCCCCTTAAATAAACCTAACACTAAGCCCCTGAAGATCTTCCTACCTTATCTTCACCATGCCAGGTTCACCGATCCGTCCTCCGAAGTCTTGATCCAAGCCCAAGCGGGGGCTGGCGATCCATAATCCGGCTGAAGTCTTCTATCAAGCCGCGGCTGAAGAGGTCCAGAAGAGGCTCCAAAGTCTTCATCCTATCCGGGAAGAAGAGGAGATCCGGACCGGCAACCATCTTGATCCAAGAGGCATCTTCTATTTTCATCCGATGACGAACGGCTCCATCTTGAAGACCTCCAGCGGATCCATCTTCTTCTTCCGACGTCCAACTGAAGAATGAAGGTTCCTTTAAGGGACGTCATCCAAGATGGCGTCCCTCGAATTCCGATTGGCTGATAGGATTCTATCAGCCAATCGGAATTAAGGTAGGAAAATTCTGATTGGCTGATGGAATCAGCCAATCAGATTCAAGTTCAATCCGATTGGCTGATTGGATCAGCCAATCAGATTGAGCTTGCATTCTATTGGCTGATCGGAACAGCCAATAGAATGCGAGCTCAATCTGATTGGCTGATCGGATCAGCCAATCGGATTGAACTTGATTCTGATTGGCTGATTCCATCAGCCAATCAGAATTTTCCTACCTTAATTCTGATTGGCTGATAGAATCCTATCAGCCAATCGGAATTCGAGGGACACCATCTTGGATGACGTCCCTTAAAGGAACCGTCATTCGTCGGGAAGTCGTCGGTGAAGATGGATGTTCCGCGTCGGCGGGATGAACATGGATCCGGAAGAAAGAAGATTGAAGATGCCGCTTGGATGAAGACTTCAGTTGGATCATGGACGTCTTCAGCCCCCCGCTTGGGCTTGGATCAAGACATCGGAGGAGCTCTTCTGGATCGATCGGTGAACCCGGCGTGGTGAAGATAAGGTAGGATGATCTTCAGGGGCTTAATGTTAGGTTTATTTAAGGGGGGTTTGGGTTAGATTAGGGGTATGTGGGTGGTGGGTTGTAATGTTGGGGGGGGTGTATTTTTCTTTTACAGGCAAAAGAGCTGAATTCTTTGGGGCATGCCCCACAAAAGGTCCTTTTAAGGGCTGGTAAGGTAAAAGAGCTTTGAACTTTTTTAATTTAGAATAGGGTAGGGCATTTTTTTATTTTGGGGGGCTTTGTTATTTTATTAGGGGGCTTAGAGTAGGTGTAATTAGTTTAAAATTGTTGTAATATTTTTCTAATGTTTGTAAATATTTTTTTATTTTTTGTAACTTAGTTCTTTTTTATTTTTTGTACTTTAGTTAGTTTATTTAAATGTATTTATTTGTAGGTATTGTATTTAATTAATTTATTGATAGTGTAGTGTTAGGTGTAATTGTAGGTAATTGTAGGTATTTTATTTAATTTATTTATTGGTAGTGTAGTGTTAGGTTTAATTGTAACTTAGGTTAGGATTTATTTTACAGGTAATTTTGTAATTATTTTAACTAGGTAACTATTAAATAGTTATTAACTATTTAATAGCTATTGTACCTGGTTAAAATAATTACAAAGTTACCTGTAAAATAAATATAAATCCTAAAATAGCTACAATATAATTATAATTTATATTGTAGCTATATTAGGGTTTATTTTACAGGTAAGTATTTAGCTTTAAATAGGAATAATTTATTTAATAAGAGTTAATTTATTTCGTTAGATTTAAATTATATTTAAGTTAGGGGGGTGTTAGGGTTAGAATTAGCTTTAGGGGTTAAAAAATTTATTAGAGTAGCGGTGAGCTCTGGTCGGCAGATTAGGGGTTAATGCTTTAAGTTAGGTGTCGGCGATGTTAGGGAGGGCAGATTAGGGGTTAATACTATTTATTATAGGGTTATTGAGGCGGGAGTGAGGCGGATTAGGGGTTAATAACTTTATTATAATAGCGGCACGGTCCGGTCGGCAGATTAGGGGTTAATAAGTGTAGGCAGGTGGAGGCGACATTGAGGGGGGCAGATTAGGGGTTAATAAATATAATATAGGGGTCGGCGGTGTTAGGGGCAGCAGATTAGGGGTACATAAGTATAACGTAGCTTGCGGCGGCGTGCGGACGGCAGATTAGGGGTTCAAAAATTTAATTAGAGTGGCGGCGATGTGGGGGGACCTCAGTTTAGGGGTACATAGGTAGTTTATGGGTGTTAGTGTACTTTAGAGCACAGTAGTTAAGAGCTTTATAAACCGGCGTTAGCCCAGAAAGCTTTTAACTACTGACTTTTTTTTGCGGCTGGAGTTTTGTCGTTAGATTTATAACGCTCACTTCAGCCACGACTCTAAATACCGGCGTTAGGAAGATCCCATTGAAAAGATAGGATACGCAAATGGCGTAGGGGGATCTGCGGTATGGAAAAGTCGTGGCTGCAAAGTGAGCGTTAGACCCTTTCCTGACTGACTCCAAATACCAGAGGGCGGTAAAAACCAGCGTTAGGAGCCTCTAACGCTGGTTTTGACGGCTACCGCCCAACTCTAAATCTAGCCGTATGAAAGGTAAGGGACATGACACAACATTGATTTTCTCTTTTCCTAATGAACAATTGACTTATACAAAATTTCCTATTTTTCTACAGTGGGAACACCATCAGCATCCGCTTGACACTGTTATAGACTCAGGAGCTTTCATGTCATATATTGATTCTGATATAGTTAAGATTAATAAAATACCCTTAATTAAAAAAACTATACCTGTGTCAGTACGTTTAATCGATGGCAATCATCTAGAATCAGGTCCCATAACACATGAGACAATACCTTTACTTATGATATCTAATGACCATAAAGAATATATTTCTTTTGATGTTTTAACATCTCCTATTTTCCCAGTGGTTCTGGGATTACAATGGTTGAGATTGCATCAACCTACCATTAACTGGCAAACAAGTAGTGTCACATTTAAATCTGAATACTGTGAAAACACTTGTAACCAGAATTTTACAATCATGACGGTGGCGGACCATACTATACCACCTGAATACATTGATTTTGAGCTTGTTTTTAGTAAAAAGGAGGCAGAAAATTTACCTCCCAATCGATCTTACGACTGTCCAATAGATTTGATACCAGGTTCTGACATACCTTATGGTCATATTTTCCCCCTCTCAGAACCTGAATTATTGGAACTAAAGAAATATCTGACAGATAATTTGCGTAAAGGGTTTATACGTCCCTCGACATCACCTGCAGGAGCAGGGATGTTCTTTGTACGTAATAAAGATCAAAGTTTAAGACCTATAATAGACTATAGGGAACTTAATAAAAGAACAGTCAAAAATAGATACCCCTTGCCCCTGATGCCTGAACTGATTGAAAGGTTGAAGGGAACAACTGTCTACACTAAGTTAGATCTAAGAGGGGCATACAACCTTATTCGCATGAGACCAGGAGATGAGTGGCTCACTGCTTTTAGAACGCGATATGGGTTGTATGAATATACTGTGATGCCCTTTGGGCTATGTAATGCTCCTGCAACCTTTCAGAGATTTATCAATGATATTTTTAGAGATCTTTTGGATATCTGCATTGTGATCTATTTAGATGATATTTTAATTTATTCATCAAACCTACAGGAACATGTAATGCATGTAAGGAAAGTTCTTTCCAGATTACAAGCTCACCATCTCTATGTCAAACTTGAAAAATGTATCTTCCATAGCCAAGATATAACCTTCCTAGGTTACCATATAACACCAGATGGTATATCCATGGATAATGGAAAAGTACAGGTTATCCAAGACTGGCCAACACCTAAAACCAAGAAAGATGTTCAAAAATTTCTCGGTTTCTCAAATTTCTATAGGAAATTTATTAAAAACTTTGTTTCAATATCCAAACCTCTAACATCATTAACTAAGAGTACTATACCTTTCCTTTGGACGCAAAAAGCTGATCAAGCTTTCCAAACATTAAAAAACAGTTTCACCACAGCACCTATACTGCAATACCCTAATCCTAAATATCACTATATTCTAGAAATAGATGCTTCAGAATATGCAATTGGTGCAATTTTATCTCAACAAGAAACTAGCTCAGCTCCTATACACCCTGTGGCATATTATTCTAGGGTGTTAACTTCATCAGAACTTAACTATCATATAGGAGAAAAAGAATTGTTAGCCATGAAGTCAGCTCTAGAACAATGGAGACATATTTTGGAGGGTACAGAACATCCTATACAAATTTTTACAGACCACAGAAACCTCCAATACTTGAAGACACATAAGACATTGACAGCACGGCAGGTGCGCTGGAGTTTTTTTTTCTCTCGCTTTTCGTATATACTCACGTATAGACCTGCGAGTAAAAATAAAAAAGCTGACATTCTGTCCAGACTTATGGAAAAACCTCAGATTAAACCTTCATTTGGTTCCGTGATACCAAGAGAATGTTTTACCCCTTGCCTTGGAGTAACCATTCCAGCAGAATTACAACTCGAAAGCGAACAGCTTCTTGATGTAACCTATCCAAAGGATAGTTTAATTAGAAAAACAGATGGTTTATACTACAATGGAGATAACATATACGTTCCTCCACAGAAAAGACAAACTATCCTACAAACCTTTCATGACTCACAGTTATCAGGTCACCCGGGTATACAACATACTTATGATTTGATTAAACGCAATTATTGGTGGCCTAAAATGAGGAATGATGTGCAAGAATATGTCACTCATTGTGAAATGTGTTCCACATGTAAAATTAATAGGCAAAAACCTTATGGACAGCTACTTTCTTTGCCCATCCCAGAAAGGCCATGGACGCATATAGCAGCTGATTTTATTGTGGATCTACCACCATCTAAATCTTTCAATACCATATTAGTAGTGGTAGATCTTTTCTCCAAGATGTGCCATTTTATTCCGTACCACAAGTTACCAACTTCTTTGGAAACTGCGTCTTTATTCATTCAGAATGTTTTCAAATTACATGGGTTACCTCTGACTATAACAACTGACAGAGGAACCCAATTTACCTCAAACTTATGGAAGGATCTTTGTAGAACATTAAACATTACTAGACGCTTGAGTACATCCTTCCATCCACAGACAAATGGCCAATCTGAGCGCACAAATCAATGGTTAGAAGAGTATCTAAGATGTTTTTCCACTCAACAACAAGATAATTGGGCAGATCTACTGCCATTGGCAGAATTTGCTCACAATAATTCCTTGAACTCTTCAACCAAAAGTACCCCATTTTTTACCAACTTTGGGTTTCATCCCACTTTCAATTATCTTGAGCAAAGAGAAAATAGTTCTCCAGTCGTTAATGACTTGGTTAATACTATTGCTGAAACCTTCACTATAACTGCAAATCACATAAAGGCATCAAAAGACAGACAGAAAAAGTTTTATGATTTACGGCGCCAACCGTCACCCGAGTACAAACCAGGAGATCTGGTATGGTTGTCCACAAAGCACCTACGTTTGACTGCTCCCTCGAAAAAAATTAATAGGTTCTTCATAGGACCTTTTCCTGTGCAAAAAGTGATCAACCGAAATGCTGTAACTTTGGAGCTGCCTAGTCACTATAAAATACACCCCACTTTCCATGTGTCCCTCTTGAAACCATACAAGTCATTACTAACAGTGGTGGATCAGTTGCCTGTGGTACCTCCCATTGAGCCAGAACATGAATTTGAAGTACAGAATATCCTGGATTCCCGAAAGGTGTCTGGGAGATTACAATATCTAATTCATTGGAAAGGATACACCTCTGACGACGATTCATGGGAGCCGGCTTCGAATTTATCTGCTCCACGTTTGGTTTCCTTATTTCATCGGCGGGATCCTGAACATCCTCATCCATGAACCCCAGTGGTGTTCATCTTTGGAGGGGTGATCTGTAATGTGTACTGTGCCTTTAAGACATTTATCCCATAATCCTATAAAGTCTAGGTGCTCCCAGAATACATTGCTTGGTATTCTGGTTACACCCTTGTATCAGCCTGACTTAGACTGCTTCTGTTCTCAGCTGTTACCTTCCCCCATCTACTAAGGGATTTTCCTCAGCTGGATATCTCCTGCAGCATCTGCCTACCTTGTTGCTCAGTGTTTCTGACAACACTCTCCCTGCCTCCTGTGCGGTTACCTCTGCTACTACGTTCTATCTCCGGACCTGACAGCCTCACAGAACACCGGGTGACGTCACCGTCAGCTGCTTCCGGTCTCTCCCGATCTCAGACCGCATCCTCCATTCTCCTTGTGAGTACAGCGTTTGTACTGAGACTGCATTGTGATATATTTTTGCTATAATCTGCAGAGAGTCTGCATTGTGATATATTTATGCTATAATCTGCAGAGAGTCTTACTTGTATATACATTTACTGCGCAATTAACACACGAATCACCAATGTCATATAAATCTATGTTAACTAGTTTATATATATCTTGTTATACTTGTACCGAGTACTAAAGTTTACTTTGTTGCTTAAAGGAATGGCAATATATAAGCTTTATATCAATATTAAACCCTTACTCACATCCCCTTATGTTAAGTCATAATATAAGGGGTAATTCGTAAGGAACACAACCAATATATATATATCAGCAATGCTAAAATGTTCAAACTATATTTACAGAAATTCAAGAAATAAGGAGACTTTATTATAACTTTTGTTCACTCAATCATAAGTGTTATTTGGGTCATTACAGTTACATTGTGTATTATACTTTGAAAGTATGTATATGTGAATTTAGTATTAAAGTTAAACATTGATGCTGACATTAGGACACACAGTGTAATATTTTAGACAATGATTTTAAAAATCGAATGATGCTTAATTCAATATAATCTTAATGGGATATTCTACCTAACATTAAACTGTCATGAATCTGATACACCAGAAATTAAAATCACCTCTTTACTGTCATGCTATTTTTAGTGTTCTTCTTCCTTCTCTTGAATTTAATTTTCATTAAGAAATGTCATGTTATATGCCAGCCCATTTTACAACACCTGTGTAGGTGTCATACTCAGCAAGGGAGCAGGTTCAGGAGTAAGGAGCTGTTGTGCAGAGGTGTCAGGTTTTGGGGTTAATGTTGTGTTTTGTCTGCGTGAGTCTTTCCTTTTAGGCATAATTAAACAGGTACACCGTTTTAGGAAATAAAGGAGATGGTTTTATTTATAGGATAAAGCAATGTAGAGATATGCAATTAGATAAGACAAAGTCTATAGGTTGTAGTATTAGGCAGGAATACAGTTCTTTGTAATAACAGACAGTAATGCAGAGCTTTATAATAACAAACAGGATACTTGCATATGCTGTAGAAGTGGAGCTGTGTAATAACAGGCGAATGCAGAGCTTTGTAATAACAAACAGGATATTTGCATATGCCATAAACTGGAACTGTGTAATATCACTCAGGAATGCAGGGCTTTGTAATAACAAACAGAATACTTGCACATGCTGTAGACTGGAACTGTGTAATAACACACAGGAATGCAGGGCCTTGTAATAACAAACAGGATAATTGCATATGCTGTAGAACTGGTACTTTAAGGAAACTTGCATAAACGGCAAACTGGTACTTTGTAGAAACAAACAGGAAACTTGCATAGACTGCAATTTGGAACTTTGTAGAAACAAACAGGATATTTGCATAGACTGCAATTTGGAACTTTGTAGAAACAAACAGGATATTTGCATAGACTGCAATTGGAACTTTGTAGTATCAGGAAACAAGCAAGCAAAAGTACCTGAGTCAGTCCTTAGGAAAGAGAGTTTTAGGCGAGATCAATTGCCAGGAAATCAGTCCCAAAATGAAACACAGTGCCAAGGGATTATCCAGAAAAGTAGTCAGTAATTGAAGCAGAAATCAGGAACCAGGAAATCCAACAAATCTGTATTTCACACAGGATACAGGAGCAGAGAGTCTTTCAGAGTATCACTCTTAATGTCAAGGCACAGAATTGCAAACAAACCTCCCAGATAAAGCAGGCTGCTGTTTAAATGATTTGTTTCAACTGGCAAGCAGGTGGAGCCAGAGAGTCAAAGTTGCAGCAAACAGAAAAACACAATATTCTTATCCTGTGATCAAGCCATCTGGTGGCATAGTGGTAAAACAACAGGCTGGGAAAAAACAACAGCAGAAATAAAGACAGGTCCCAGGTTCAATTCCAGGCCGAACTGTGACAGTAGGGGTGGTGTTTAAAACTACACTGCAATCAGGAGGGGTTACACAGGTGCATATTTAATGTTATATTCACAATTATTCTTGCTCAGAATAATAATAAATGTACACTATATACATATAGTGGTAATAATAAACACAGATATATGAAAGACAACATTGTTTAGAACAAAAAAGGAATTTAGGGACATGTAAATATGTTTGCAATATATATATATATATATATATATATATTTACACACACACACACACACACACAAGTATGTGCAGAGATGTATGTACGAATTCTAACATTAATAATCATTTTAAAAAAAAGAAAAAAAACATGAAATAGGCATATCATGATTTCTAGAAATACAAATACACATTAATTTATGTTAAAATATCATATATCAGTTTTTTTGTATAACAAATACAGGTACATAGAAAATAACTATCTATGAGATATTATTCCATTTTCATTAAAACATTTTGGAAAAAAAAGGACAAAGCCTTACACATTTATCAATACAGTACATATAATCAGCAATAGCAAGCGATCCGCTAATAATTGTGCAAACAGATAATAGTGCACATCAATTCAAATAACTCCCATCAATCTAGGGCTAGGTGTAAATAACAAGCTCGGCACTATATCATGCAAAACATAGTCCCAAATCACCTGATTTAATATAAACAATCCGAACGATGACTCCTATTATTTATCAGTTGCACATAGGCCAGGAGTAGTTGTAAACTTAAAAAGAAACTTATACTGTCCTGAAAAAGTGCAAAGTAAATGTCTGTAGACGTCCTTTAGGCTAGGGACATAACCATAAAACACAATACCATGTGCAGGAGTTCATCGGAGTGAAGCAGCTGGTGCCATGTGCAAACCAACTAATCACAGACCAACTAATCGATAATGTGATTCTTTGACAACTATTTTGATAATCCATTATTATCGATTATATTGATTAGTTGTTGCAGCTCTAGAACCGAATGTTGAAGAGGCCAAACCTGTAAAGGTTTGAAGATAGCTCTGAGTTCCAAGACATTGATAGTTAAGGTCGTCTCCTGACTTGACCATATACCCTGCAGTCTCTGATGTCTCCAGACCGCTCCCCAACCTAATAGGCTGGTATCTGTAGTGATAGTCTGCCAAGATAGTCTGAGGAAACACATTCCCAGTGCCACTGATTCTGGGGAAGTCCACCAGGATAGAGATAGATAAATGTCTGACTGAGAGATCTAGGTGGATCACTTGCGATAAATCTGAGTGATCTCCATTACATTGCTTCAGCATACACAGCTGAAGAGGACAAAAATGGAAGCGGGCAAAAGGTATGGAGTCTGCCGCTTACACCATAAGACCCATTACCTAAATACACTGAGCTACTGTGGCCTGAGTCAATGGCCATTGTCTTTGACAGGCTAACTTCAGTTTAATGTTTCATGGTTTGGCCAGAAACAGCTTCATAACCACTGAATCTATAATAACTCCCATAAACTTACTCTTGTTTGAGGACTTAGAGAACTCTTGGTTACATTCATCTTCCAGCGATGTCTGCTAAAGGTAAAGAGGGAGCCTGAAGATATTGTCCAGGTATGGGGCTGCCTATACCCCCTGGACTTGGATTTCTGATAGTAGTGTTCACAGAACCTTGGTAAATATTTGTGGAGCTGTGACTAGCCCAAAAGGCAAAGCTACAAACTGGTAATGCTTGTTCAGGAAGGCAAATCTCAAATACTGATGATGATTCAGATGAATGGGGATGTGGAAGTATGCTTCCTTCAGATTTATGGTGATCATGAATTGTCCCTGGAGTAGTAAAAGGAGAATAGATCTTATAGTTTTCATTTTGAATGAAGGAACCCTTAAAAATTTGTTTAGAATTTTAAATCCAGAATGGGTTGGAATGTGCCCTTTTTCTTTGGTACTATAGACACATTGAAGTAAAAGCCCTTCCCGTGCTCTGTCACAGGTAATGGCACAATTAGCCCTATTTCTTCTAGATCCCACACATTTAGCAAGAATTTTTTTTTTCTGGGAGTCTGGATACGTGCGACAAGATAAATTAGAAAAAAGATTATTGTGTGAACCAATATTTAATGTAAACCCACACAAGAGAGTGTGGAGGGTGCTCAGTGCTAATATAATATTATAAATAAAGATAGACAGATGCACCAGTTAGAGCACTCACTTCAAAAAGGTATGTAGGTAGAAAAGGTTACAACCAAGATTTCTCTCAGCTAGATTACGAGTTTTGCGTTATGAGTATTGTGACAGATACCCCCGGCTACCCTGACTGGGTAGCTCCGCCAAACGGGTCCTGCTTCCTCCCTGCCAACTGCAGCTATGTAGCTGGCAAGTGACCACAGCCTGTAGCCACCCCTGATGCCCGACAGCACCAGTATTCAGGGTCCCACCCTGTGGCAGACTCCAGCTACCCAGATTGGGTAGCTCTACCTGAGGGTCCTTCATCTGCATGTAACAGGCTGCTATGTAGCCCAGAAAAGCGATTTTAGCTGGAGCCCACCCAAATAACTAGACAGACTAGCATTCAGGTGAAAAATAGAACTGATTTTATTGAAAACACACACTCCTTTTATACAGACAGCTCATCTTGATAAGAACAGAAGACAATGCCACAGTTTTCCCACCATTCCCGCCCCTCCAGACAGCCCGGCACCTCCATAGGAGCCACAGTCTCACATAATCCCAATACCTAGGGGTGGCGGTTTCGGGGTGATCCCGGTGGAGCAGCGGCACTTCCAGGGTTTCATTTTTTTTTTTTTTTTATATAATTATTTATTGACCATTTCGACATGCAGTTCCAATAACATAAAAAAATAGATAAGGCAAGAACAGAAGCATCTGGGGATCCCCAAAGATATAGTACAATCAGCATAGTTATTCACATTGTCACAACACTTTTTTGTCATCACATTATTATACATAACTTCAAATAATACATATTGCTATAATTAGTAATTCCCGTACATACTTCTATACAATCAAATAATTGGTACTGACACCTTATTTGCATATCGAATTGGAGATTTTCCTAATACCAAAAAAAATAACAAAAACACAAAACCACAACAAAAAAACAAAAAAAAGGGAAGAAGAGAAAAGAATAAGAAAAAAAAGTAGCACAATTCTCTCCCTCGAATCTCCCGGCCCCCGCACCTCTAGTACCCCCATATCTGCCCCCGTCTAAGACCAACTATGACTGCCTACTCAGGGAATTCATTGTTCGCTATGGCTTGTTCCATATAAATTGTACCCCTGAAAGGCGCAATTAACTGTCTCTGCATGTTTTCTGGCATACTATTAATTATGTTTTTCCATTTGTAAAAGAATTTTTTAACTTGCATTTCTGAGTTTACAGATGTATCAATTTGTTCCAGAATAATTTGATTTTGTAGTTTTTGCTTAAATTCTTTCAAACTTGGGGCTTTTTTAGATTTCCAATATTTCAGGATTAGGAGCCTTCCTGTAATAATTATGGTATTCAGCTGACGCGTATTTTTAACTACAGTTTCTTCCTGATTAATAAAGAAAAAAACATTCTTATCAGTTATTTGAAATTTACATTGATTAATTTTACTAACCCAATTACCTATCATGTACCAAATTTTTTTTACTTTGTAACAGTACCAGAAACAGTGTTGCAAGTCTGCACTGGTACTTTTACATTTCTGACAAGATATTACAGATTTATCCCATTTAGCTTTAACCTGTGGAGTAATATATATTCTATTTATGAATTTAGTATGTGTCTCCCTCCAGGAGGTGGAGACTGTTGCTCTATCTATAAGATTAAAACTTTCTTGAACTCTTTCTGGCGAAGCCCGCCAAATTTCCGCTAATTTTTGTAGGTTATTGAGGCCGTTTTGAGAGATAATCAGTCTATATATTGTTGAGATACTGTGTCTACCTGCCTTAAAAAGATTTATAATAGGTTCTATTTGGTCCCAAGAGCCTATTGCCAGGTTACTTTGTAGAATTTCTTGTATATAGTGTCTAATTTGTAAAAATGCATAGAATTCTTTGTTTTCTATCTCAAAATCTTGTTTTATTTTAGCAAAAGTCTTACAGGTCCATGATTCTTTATCTATCAGTTGATGCACCTTACTAATCCCTTTTTGAGCCCAGTTTTTAAATATGTTGGATTCCAATGCAGGCACAAAGCTGGGGTTTCCCAAAATGGGTAGATATGTAGAAAAAGAGCAAGGAACGTCTAAAAGCTGTAGTATTTTTTGCCACGCAACAATTACCATCTGGATAACCGGCAACCGTTTAATTTTATGAGGCCATTTATCTCTAGATATATGGAGGAGGGCAGTAAGGGAAAATGGATATACTAAGACTCTTTCCAGGGGAAGGGCTGCATAATAATCAGCTTCAGTCAGCCAATCTAAAGCGATCTTGCCAATGCAGACTAAATTGTACATCTCTATATCGGGCAACGCTAGTCCTCCTTCGGTTCTATACAACATAAGTTTCTTATATGAAATTGCCCTTCTTTTTTCTCCCCATAAAAATTGTATACATGCTTGTTTGAATCTATTAAGGTCCTATTTTTTTAATTATTATTGGCAGATTTTGCATTAGGTATAGCAATTTTGGGAATAATAACATCTTAATTAGGTTAGTTTTACCTGTCAGCGTAAGTTTAAATTTGGCCCACTTCTCCATGTAGTATTTTATTTTAAGAAAGATAGGTGGATAATTGAAATCATACCAATCTTCAAAATTGATTGATAGTTTAATGCCCAAATAAGTGAAGTGATCTTTTGTTTCTCTAAAAGGGGGGTTTTGAAGTGCATTCTTGTTTTTATTTAACCAGTAGATTTCTGTTTTGGTAAGATTTACTTTATAGCCCGAGAAAGCCCCAAAGTCTCATAGTATTTGATTTAGAGCTGGGATATTTTTTTTTGTATTAGATAATAAAACTAATAGATCATCCACATACAGTAGTCTTGTTATCTTTCTTTTGCCTATATTAATCCCCTCCAATTCTTTCCTAATCTGTATAGCTAGAGGTTCAAGCGCTAAATTGAATAAATAAGGGGACAACGGGCATCCCTGTCTCGAGCCCTTATGTAAAGAAAAGTAGTCTGTAGTGGAATCATTAATAATAACAGCGGCCGATGATGATTGGTATATTGCTTGTATAAATTGGGAAAAAGGGCCCTCGACTCCATATTTCCCCAACGCTGTGAATAAATGATCCCAGGTTATGGAGTCGAAGGCCTTCTCTGCATCAATTGATACTATTGCTGCGTCTATATCTGCGATATGGGAACTCCTTTCTACTTGTTTTTGGTATGTATTTAATACTAGTTGAATTTTACGTAGATTACGTGACAAATTTCTGCCTGGCATGAAACCCACCTGATCTTTGTGGATGAGTGATCCAATAACATGTTTAAATCTGTGAGCAATTATGGACGTTAAAAGTTTGTAGTCACTATTTAATAACGAGATCGGCCTATATGAGCAGATCTCTTCTGAGTTTTTATTTTTTTTAAGAATCAAGGTTATAAGTGATGCCGCAAAATATTTTGAGCAAGACGTATTTTTGATAAAAAATTGATTAAATAAAGAAACTAGTAATGGGGCAATATCCTCTGCGAGCAGTTTATAGAGTTCAGCGGGTAGCTGGTCTGGACCTGCGGCTTTATTAGCTGCCATTTTTTTAATTGCATTAGTTACTTCAAGTAGAGTGATGGGTAAGTTTAGTTCATCTAAACTCGACTTATCTAGCCTTGGGACCCTTATTTTATCCCAGAACTCGTTTTTAGTTTGTATGTCTATTGCTGTCTCTGAGTAGACTTCTTTAAAATATGTACAGATATAGGTTTGAATTGCTGTTTTGATGGCTATAATTGGCTCCTTTTTTTTTTTGGCTCTGGTTAAATTAGCTAAAGCCTTACCTGCTTTACCCCCATGTCTGTAAAAAAAAAACCTCTTCCTAAGATCATCTTGTGCCACCTTTTGTGTCAGAAATAATTCTCTTTCTTTTTTAATTTTTTGATATGTTGACCACAGGACCTTGGATGGGTCACTAATATAGGAATTATACGCATTACGTAGCTGTGAGGCAAGTTCTATATCCCTAGTCATTTGCTTCCTTTTTTGTACTACCAAATATGCTTTTATTTCGCCCCTTATCACTGCCTTGAAAGTCTCCCATAGTGTTTCTATTTTAACTCCACTTGTTTCATTATTCTGCATAAATTCTATCCATTTTAATCTTAGCCATGCCTTAAATTGTGTATTTGTTACAAGGTATCTAGGGAAAAAAAACCTGTTAAAATTCATTTCTTGTGGGTTACCTAATTTAATGTGTAAAGTGATAATAGCGTGGTCCGAAATGAGTATTTCCTGTATTTCAGGTTTCAGTTCTAAGCGCAGCATTTTATCGCTTGCTAGAAAGTAGTCTAATCTAGACAATGTGCGGTATGCATATGATTCGCATGTAAATTTTTTCAGATCTGGATTTTGAATCCGCCAAATATCGTTAAGATGAAGTAACTTAGAAAAATTCTTGAAGATTTTGGCTTCTTGTTTGCTATTCTTGTTTAATGATGGTTTTAATCTATCCAATGTGGGGTATTTAACTATGTTTAAATCGCCTACCACAATTAAATTCTCCGAAAAATGGGGTAATAATCTTCTTTGTAATTTTACCCAAAAGGCATTGTCTGTTTTATTAGGACCATAAATGTTACAAAATACAAATTTCGTTCCCGCTATTTCAAGTTGCATGATAAGATATCTCTCATCTTGATCTGCCTCCATATTAGTTACTTTAAATTGGATTTTTTTATGAAACAAAAGGGCAACTCCTTTTTTTCTACTCAAGCATGGTGTACCCACTACTTCGCCTACCCAGTCGGTTTTGAGTTTACCTAGTTCAGTTTCATTCAAGTGCGTTTCTTGAAGAAAAGCAATGTCTACTTTATATCTTTTTAAGTGTTTTAAAATCTTTTTGCGTTTCTGTGGTGAGGTTATCCCCCCAACATTCCAAGAGGCGAGGTTAAGTACACAATTCATTTTAAGTTATAGAAGATTGAGCATATCGACTTTCCAAAGAGAGGGGCAGGTAGCGGAGGGAGGGGAGGGGGGGGTCGAGAGAAAGCGAGAGAGAGAAGGGAAGGAAGAAAAAAAAAAAAAAAAAAAAAAAAAAAGGGACACAACAAAATTAAAAACCAAAAAATACTGAACCGTTTCAGTCTTATTGTCTTGATTCGGCGCCAGACACCAAATATTATGGCTCTCCATATACACATATTTATGGATGCTGTAAAATCAATCTCTAAATACCTGTTCAATTTACAGTGCAATACTTTTCAATTTTGCAAATTCCCTGGCTTCCTCTAGGGTGTTAAGCATCTTATTTTCTCCCTCTGTTAGAATCTTAATCTTTGCGGGATATATGACTGTGGCTTTAATCCCTGCCTGAATCAGTTTCGTACATATTGGGGTTATTTCTTTCCGTTTTTGAGATGTCTCGGATGAGTAATCCTGAAACATTAGAATAGTTTTACCTTCCATAATTAATGGTGCTTTCTGTCTGTAACACTGCATAAATTTTACCTTGTCCTGGAAGTTTAAGAATCTGGCTATAATCGGTCTTGTTCTAACTGTTCCATCTGGTGAAGTTTTAAATGGTCCTAGGCGATGTGCTCTTTCGACTATTAATGGTAATAGGTTAGGTGTTATCCCTAGACTCTGTGGTATTAACTGTGAGACCAGGTGTATTAAATCTTGAGGTTCGCTTACTTCTGGTATGCCCAGGATTCTGACATTATTACGACGTGAACGGTCTTCTAGGTCAGTTAGTTTGTATTGTAAACTTGCTATCTGTGTATTCTGTTCCTTCATTATATGTTCTTGCATTATCTTAGCATCTTCTAAATCAGATATGCGTTGTTCCGCTTCATTAAGTCTTGATGTAAATTGTTTAATTTCTGTTGTCAAATTGTTTATATCTGCTTTAATTTGGTCAAATTGTGGTAACATAAGCTCTGATAACTGTTTGACTATATCTTGTGACTTTGAGCTGATAGTATCTGTTGTCATATTTGTTGTAGGCAGATTCCCTGTATTGTCAGTACTAGATCTGTTTTTCCTATCTCTGGCTTTAGCTGGCATGTTTGGTGAATGTGACTTATAATTAGTGATGAATCTCTCCATATGCAGAGAGTTAGGTGGGATGTGTTATTACTAAAGGAAAGAATGAGTAAGGAAGTGTGGAACAGCATGAATAAGTGTTAGGGTAGTGCTGTGAAAGGAAAAAAAAGACAGAAAAATGAAAAGAGAAAGTTAATCCGTGGTAACTTGTGAATATTTATGGTGAAATGTATCCTACGTCTGTGTGCGTATATTTAAACACACCCACAGACGTTTGCTCTTGTGTGTGCAATACAGTTCCCCCTATAAGAGGGAAAAAGTAAAAATAAATCTTAAGTCTACTTAGTATAGTGTATCATACAGTGATATCTTCTCTTATATAGTTTGAATTATGCCAAAGATAGTAGATGAAGACATTTAATCTATCGTAAACTATTGCATTTGTGCCTGTTTAAGCAGGGAGTCTGAGATTTTTTTTTTTTTTTCAACCCAATCAACCTAGTTTCAGGTCTTCTTGTCCTACCCAGCACATGTAATTAACCTGTAAAAAACCCTTTGACAAAACATATGTCAGGAAACAAGTTTTACATCAGTTACTTTTTTTTCTTTTTTTTTTTTTGCTCTCTCAAGTTAGAAGTGCAAAGTATATACAATATATAAATAGGTTTAGCACTTAATTAGCACTTAGTTTTATGTTTTTTGCAATTATCCAACCAGACTTATTACATGTTCAGAACATTGTCAACTTAAAATTAGACTTTTTAGCAAAGATATACAGTTAATTATTCCACCCAGTGTGCAGTATTATTTAAAATAAGTTGCCAAGATTAGCATTTATCATTCATACATAGAAATTGTTTTAAGGTCTTTTTAAGCCTGCATATGAATATCACTGCCAATTCAACACCACAGGGCTCTCTGTCACTTTCCTTGATTATTGCAACTTATTAAAGGCACAAAGTGTATACAATGCATAGATAAATTTGCCACTTAATTTTGCTTCTTTTGCAATTATCCAACCCAATTCAATACTTTTTCAATTCAGTAAACTTTGCAACCTTTAAATTAAACTTTTTTAGCAGAGATAGAAAGACACTTGTTCAATACAATGTATAGTATTATTTAAGGTAGATTACTATGCTTAATATTTGTCATGTACGTATTTAGAGTCCTTTTTAAGGCCAGTGTGCACTTATAACTGTAAGTTCAATACTTCAAGGCTCTCTGCCACTTTCCTTGGCTATTGCAGCAAATTGACCAGTAAATATGTCTCTCCAACTAGGCCACTATATGTTTAGTCAGAATATTTAACTGTTCAAGCAGTTCCTGGCTCTGAGATTTATACTGTTACAAGTATCCCCTTATGATAGTACCTTTTTATCCTCCAGTTATTCGGGATTGGAGCGGTATCTGGGCCAAGTTACTGTGCTAGCCTTTTCACAAAAGGCGTTTTATAAGTGTCTCACTTTTCTTGTAGTCTTTCACCCCTCACCAGCTCTCTTACTAGTGATCACCACGTTGCGATTGGGCTACTTAGATCTGCAGGGTCTGTAGAAAATTGCGGCTCTCTTAATTTATAGCATACCCCCCTCCGGTTACCTTACCAGAGTCCACCAAGACGCAGCTGGGGTATTTCTTTACCGCAACAGATCTCCCCTCTTGTCACGTTGTTGGATCGACCACTTGTACAGCTTACGCCATTCTTATGCCTGTTGTATTTCGGCTGCTTGGGCTTGCCGCTGTTTACACTGTGGCGCTACGTCTCCTGGGTCTGCCCGGGTCTGCCTCTGTGCTGTTTTGGCCTCAGACCAGAAAACGGTCAGTATAGGCCTGGGGACAAGGCCTCCTTCCCCTGTATGGGATCCGGGATGCAAGCTGCTCTCTACCGGAGCTATGGTATCCGTCGGCCGTCTATAGAAAAGGAAACACGGCCCCAAGGATAGCTTGCCGATGTCTTGAGAAGCGGTTGTACTCCTTCCCGCTCAGAGTAACTCCACGCTGACACCGTGCGTGACTCCACCCCTTCCGCTCCTGCCGGATCCCTCCAGGGTTTCATTTTAAAGCTCCAGATGCCACAGTCCAAAAATCAGCATGATTCATTACTGGGGAACGGAGTTACAGTCCGTTGAAGTTATGGGGTTAGGGGTGTCCAAAACTCCTAGTTCCCAAAGGAGCTCCCCTCTGATAATTGCCACAGCTCTTGTCCTCCCTAGGGGCTACCAATCCCCAAAAGAGCGAAGCTCTGAGGCAAAGGGCTGCTGGAGCGACCAGGGGTAAATTTAGTGGGTGTCCTGCCGTCCTGTGGCCGACCGGGAGTTCCAGGAGCCCGGCCAGCCTGAGAGGAGTTAGGCGGGTGTCAGTTGTGAGGCAGCCGACTGGGAGTTCCAGGAGCCCGGCCAGCCTAGCAGAGTTTTTCTGGTCATACACCAGCTCTTCACAAAACAAGCAAACAAAAGCTTCCAGAGATTGTGCTTGCTCTGAGGGGCCCAAAACCCACTGAGAAACAACAGGGGTGAGGTTGTAGGGGGGGTTGGGGGTAGCCTTAGCTGTCTGGTATCTGTGACAAGTATAATGCTGCTTTTTCCCTACTGCTGCTATTACGAGTCTAGCAGGTATAGCTGTACCGCACACTTTTTGGGCCGTCACGCAACGTCAGTACTGCACTTTTTAAAAAGTCCTTTTTCAATGGGACTTCCATAGCGCTGGTATTACGAGTTTTGCTTTGGAGGCCAAAAAGTGGGCGGTACAGCCTATACCGACAAGATTCGTACCGCCATCTAAAGTCAGTAGTTAGGAGTTTTATGTTACAAAGCTGTACCATAAAACTCATAACTAAAGTGTTAAAAAGTACACTAACACCCATAAACTACCTATTAACCCCTAAACCGAGGCCCTCCTACATCGCAAACACTAAAATAAAATTATTAACCCCTAATCTGCCGCTCCGGACATCGCCACCACATAAAAAATTTATTAACCCCTATTCCGCTGTTTCGCGACATCGTCGCCACTAGAATAAAATTATTAACCCCTAAACCGCCGCCCTCCCGCATAAAAAAACTATTTAAATATAATTAACTCCTAATCTGCAGTCCGCTCACTCCGCCACTATAATAAACCTATTAACCCCTAAAACTAATCCTAACACCCCCTAACTTAAATATAATTTTAAAGTAAATCTAAATAAAACCTACTATTAATAACTAAATAATTCCTATTTAAAACTAAATACTTACCTATAAAATAAAACCTATGCTAGCTACAATATAACTAATAGTTACATTGTATCTATCTTAGGTTTTATTTTTATTTTGCATCTAAGTTTGTATTTATTTTAACTAGGCAGACTAGTTAGTAAATAGTTATTAACTATTTACTAGCTACCTAGTTAAGATATATACAAATTTACCTGTAAAATAAAACCTAACCTGCCTTACCCTAACACCTAACATTACAATAAAATTAAATAAATCAAATTAACAAAATACAATTATCTAAAGTACAAAAAATAATAAACACTAAATTACACAAAATAAAAAAAGAAATTATCAAAAATAAAAACGCATTACTCCTAATCTAATAGCCCTATCAAAATAAATTAGCCAATAGGATTTTTTACCCTTTAATTCCTATTGGCTGATAGAATTCTATCAGTCAATCGGAATTCAAGGGACACCATCTTGGATGACGTCCCTTAAAGGGAACCTTCAGTGTACGGCTGGGACCGTATGAAGAGGTAGGTGGCGGCGACATTGGGGGCGGTAGATTAGGAGTTAATAAATTTATGTAGGTGGCGGTGACATTGGGGGCAGCAGATTAGGGGTTAATAAGTGTAATGTAGGTGTCGGCGATGTCGGGGGCAGCAGATTAGGGGTTTATGTTAGGGTGTTAGGTTTAAACATACATTTTCTTTCCCCATAGACATCAATGGGGCTGCGTTATGGAGCTTTACGCTCCGCGATTGCAGGTGTTAGGCTTTTTTTTAGCCGGCTCTCCCCATTGATGTTTATGGGGAAATCGTGCACGAGCACGTCAAAGCAGCTCAAAGCAGCGCTTGTATTTGTGTGCGGTATGGAGCTCAACGCAGCCATATCACCCGCAAATGCCGGGTTTTTGCAAACCTGTAATAGCAGCGCTATTAAAGGTGAGCGGTGGAAATAACTTGCAAGTTATTAGCAAGCCAGCCATAATGCAAAACTCGTAATCTGGCTGTTTAAAAATTAACTTTTATTGAATAATCACATAAAATAGTCCGTAACACACAGACCTTATAAATACAAGACAAACACATATATTAAAAGAAAAAGTGAAAACCTGTGTGTGCTGGATAATACTAGTATATTATTACAAAATGTAAAGAGTAAAATGGTATGTACAGGGAACATATGTGTGTTCCTACTAATGAGGAGTCTGATTTAAAGGGATTACTATAGTAAAATGGGGACACAGTCCCAAAACAGTATTTGTTTAGCTACCCCTCACACTCCCCTCCGGTATTTATACTCTAAACAGTACCTAGTTACATAATAAATATATGTATGTGTAACAATTTTCAACACATACTCAAGGGAGCACACACCCTCCCTCCTGGTTTATACATCTATTTGTTATGTACCTTTAGCTGTACTCAGTATGTGTTGAAAATTGTTCCACATATATATATTTATTTATTATGTAACTAGGTACTGTTTAGAGTATAAATACCGAAGGGGAGTGTGAGGGGTATCTAAACAAATACTGTTTTGTCCCTATTTTTTCTATAGTAATCCCTTTAAACCAGACTCCTCATTAGTAGGAACACACATACTGTATGTTCCCCATGTTGTCGGGAGTGGAAATTTTGGCAGATTTAGGATTATTCCAGGAGGAACTTGGTCTCTATGTCTTTTTACTGGGCTCCACTTTTTGAGCACAGGGCTATTTCTGTTTTTTGGTCTGGCGAAAGGAACGTAAACAGTTACTGAACCTGCCCTTGGGTCTACCCTTCTTATCCTGGGGTAAGAAGGCACCCTTTCCTCCTGTGACTGTAGAAATAATGGAGTCTAGACCAGGACCAAAAAGCGTCTTTCCCTTAAATGCTTAGATCAGTAATCTAGATTTTGAAACCATGCCAGCCGGCCAAGGTTTCAGCCAAAGAGCCCTTCTGCAAGTAACCACTAAAGCAGTGTTCTTAGCAATAATCTAAAGACAACTAGTACGCTAGTGATAATGGGCGTCCCCATGGTACTTGTAAGAGGCGCCTAGGAGCGAATGAATAAAATGCTGGAAAATTTGAATAATAAAACAATAAGCTGATATATCTAAATATTTAAATAGAATAACAATAAACCAGGGTATAAGGGTATACATACTAATAGTCCAATGGATGATATACGATGATGTAACAGTCCTGCTAATGCAGTTCCAGGTGGTATCAAATGATGTACATCCAAAGTAGTAGGCCGCTCCTCCAGGGTGTCGTGCCGCGACACAGGTCAAGAGAATCTAAGAAAATCAAAATAGAGGGCACCACATAGTGCAGATCATAAACAATTTCAAAACAAAAGCGAGAAGAGCTGAAGAATCCTACTCAAAAGATGTAAAGCACTGATGTGCAATACCAGCAGTCCGGAACCACCCGTCGTCTGGTAGACCAAATGATGGTGTCACAAAAGGGGATCCTCGTCTCACCAGGGAGAGTCCAGAGATACCACAGAAGGGAGCCTGTACAGCAGTGGTCGGCCCAGCAGGTCCAAAGACCCTCCACTTGGAAGGGTAGAGTGTCTAAAGCTCCAATTGATGGAAAAGTTTCAGGATCAAAAAAATGATGAGTCGGCAGCAGATGGAGAGTTAAAAGGATTTTAAAAAATTTATTGTGAAGATAAAAACACAATAATTTTTTTAAAATCCTTTTAACTCTCCATCTGCTGCCGACTCATCATTTTTTTGATCCTGAAACTTTTCCATCAATTGGAGCTTTAGACACTCTACCCTTCCAAGTGGAGGGTCTTTGGACCTGCTGGGCCGACCACTGCTGTACAGGCTCCCTTCTGTGGTATCTCTGGACTCTCCCTGGTGAGACGAGGATTCCCTTTTGTGACACCATCATTTGGTCTACCGGACGACGGGTGGTTCCGAACTGCTGGTATTGCACATCAGTGCTTTACATCTTGTGAGTAGGATTCTTCAGCTCTTCTCGCTTTTGTTTTGAAATTGTTTATGATCTGCACTATGTGGCGCCCTCTATTTTGATTTTCTTAGATTCTTAGCAATAAGATGAACAATTTGGATGACAGCCTCACAAATGAAAGAATTTACCCTCTTTAAACATTTTATACGATCATGTTTATCCTCCACAGTGAATCACACATAAATGCCACAGCACCAGCTACAGTAGCAATACACACTTCTGGTTGAAATAAAAAGCCGCCCTAAAGCAAGGCCTTTCTTAGAAAACCCATCGAACTTCCTATCTATGGGATCTTTGAAATATGTACTATCCTCTAGCAGGATAGAGGTTCTTTTGGTGAGAGTAGAGATTGCTCCATCTACTTTGAGGATAGCCCCCATACTTTCAAATTTGCCTCAGGAACTGGAAAAGGTCTCTGAAAGATGGAAGTCAGGATTAAAGGAACTCCTGGTTTATCCCATTCATTAGAAATTATCTCAGAGATTAAGGTTGGTACTGGAAAATTATCCTGTGCCTAAGATTTGGGCCTGAACATTATGTCTAATTTGTGTATAAGTTTCTCCTCCACAGGTCTTGAATCCTGTACTCCTAAAGTTTTCAACACTTCCTACAATAGGGAACATAGGTGTTGAATTGAAAGGTGACATCCTCAGTGTCTTTGTCTGAGTGACATAGAATCCTCTGAAGAGACTTCCCCCTCTGAGTAATCAGATGATCTAGCAAATGAACAATGTCCTCCAGTTTCCAATATTCTTTAAAATAGACCTTTATTCAGTAAAACATGGGTCCAATACAGCAAACAGCAACATTTCGGGCTACAACATGCCTTTACCCATGCTTACTCAAGCATGAGTAAGAGCATGTTGTAGCCCAAAACTACCTCTGTTTGCTCATAATAAGTGCTCTGCCCACACCTGCATTTGTAAGTACTGTTGAATCAGATGATCTGTCTGAAACATTGACAATCTAAGCAGGGGTAAGGTACCTAGAAGAATATTTTGAAAAAACATGCTTCATTTTGCACTTGTGCTTACTTTGCGCTTGTGCTTACTTGCTATAGCCTCAGAAACTGCAGACTGCAATTGTTTTTTAAAAACAAAATTTATGCTTACCTGATAAATTTCTTTCTCTTGTGGTGTATCCAGTCCACGGGTTCATCCATTACTTGTGGGATATTCTCCTTCCCAACAGGAAGTTGCAAAGAGGACACCCACAGCAGAGCTGTCTATATAGCTCCTCCCCTAACCCCCACCTCCAGTCATTCGACCGAAGACAAGTAAGAAAAAGGAGAAACTATAGGGTGCAGTGGTGACTGTAGTTTTAAAAATAAAAACACCTGCCTTAAAGTGACAGGGCGGGCCGTGGACTGGATACACCACAAGAGAAAGAAATTTATCAGGTAAGCATAAATTTTGTTTTCTCTTGTAAGGTGTATCCAGTCCACGGGTTCATCCATTACTTGTGGGATACCAATACCAAAGCTTTAGGACACGGATGAAGGGAGGGACAAGGCAGGAACTTAAACGGAAGGCACCACTGCCTGCAAGACCTTTCTCCCAAAAATAGCCTCCGAGGAAACAAAAGTATCAAATTTGTAGAATTTAGAAAAAGTATGAAGCAAAGACCAAGTTGCCGCCTTACAAATCTGTTCAACAGAGGCCTCATGTTTAAAAGCCCAAGTGGAAGCTACCGCTCTAGTAGAATAAGCTGTAATTCTTTCAGAAGGCTGCTGGCCAGCAGTCTCATAAGCAAACCGGATTATGCTTCTCAGCCAAAAAGAAAGAGAAGTTGCCGAAGCCTTTTGGCCTCTCCTCTTCCCAGAGTAGACAACAAACAATGCAGATGTTTGACGAAAATCCTTAGTAGCTTGTAAATAAAACTTTAAAGCACGAACCACGTCAAGATTGTGTAACAGACGTTCCTTCTTTGAAGAAGGATTAGGACACAGTGACGGAACCACAATTTCCTGATTGATATTCTTATTAGATACTACCTTAGGAAGAAACCCAGGTTTGGTACGCAAAACTACCTTATCTGCATGGAAGATCAGATAAGGGGAATCACACTGTAAGGCAGATAGCTCAGAAACTCTTCGAGCCGAAGAGATAGCTACTAAGAACAGAACTTTCCAAGATAAAAGCTTGATATCTATGGAATGCAAAGGTTCAAACGGAACCCCTTGAAGAACTTTAAGAACTAAATTTAAACTCCATGGTGGAGCAACAGGTTTAAACACAGGCTTGATTCTAACTAAAGCCTGACAAAACGCCTGAACGTCTGGAACATCTGCCAGACGCTTGTGCAAAAGAATAGACAGAGCAGAAATCTATTAATCCTGACCTTACTCCATGAGTAACCCTTGGATTCACACCAATGAAGATATTTACACCATATCTTATGATAGATTTTCCTGGTGATAGGCTTTCAAGCCTGAATCAAGGTATCAATGACCAACTCGGAGAAACCACGTTTTGATAAAATCAAGCGTTCAATCTCCAAGCAGTCAGACGCAGAGAAATTAGATTTGGATGTTTGAATGGACCTTGGAGTAGAAGGTCCTGCCTCAGCGGTAGAGTCCATGGTGGAAAGGATGACATGTCCACCAGATCTGCATACCAAGTTCTGCGTGGCCACGCAGGTGCTATCAAAATCACTGAAGCTCTCTCCTGCTTGATCTTGGCAATCAGACGAGGGAGGAGAGGAAATGGTGGAAACACATAAGCCAGGCTGAAGGACCAGGGCACTGCTAGAGCATCTATAAGCGCTGCCTGGGGATCCCTTGACCTGGACCCGTAACAAGGAAGCTTGGCGTTCGGACGAGACGCCATCAGATCCAGTTCTGGTTTGCCCCATAGTTGAATCAGCTGGGCAAATACCTCCGGATGGAGTTCCGACTCCCCCGGATGAAAGGTCTGCCGACTTAGAAAGTCCGCCTCCCAGTTCTCTACTCCTGGGATATGGATAGCTGAGAGATGGCAAGAGTGAACCTCTGCCTATAGAATTATCTTGGAAACCTCCATCATTGCCAGGGGACTCCTTGTCCCCCCCCTGATGGTTGATATAGGCTACAGTCGTGATATTGTCCGGCTAAAATCTGATGAATCTGACCGCAGCTAGCTGAGGCCAAGCCTGAAGAGCATTGAATATCGCTCTGAGTTCCAGAATGTTTATCGGAAGGAGGGCTTCCTCCTGAGTCCACGAACCCTGAGCCTTCAGGGAGTTCCAGACTGCGCCCCAGCCCAGAAGGGTGGCATCTGTCATCACTATAGTCCACTCTGGCCTGCGGAAACTCATTCCCCTGGACAGATGGACCTGAGATAACCACCAGAGAAGAGAATCCCTGATCTCTTGATCCAGATTTAACAGAGGAGACAAATCTGTGTAGTCCCCATTCCATTGATTGAGCATGCAAAGTTGCAGTGGTCTGAGATGTAGGCGGGCAAACGGAACTATGTCCATTGCCGCTACCATTAGGCCGATCATTTCCATACACTGAGCCACTGACGGCCGAGAAGTGGAATGAAGAACACGGCAGGAAGTTAGAAGCTTTGATATCCTGACCTCTGTCAGAAAATTTTTAATTTCTACTGAATCTATCAGAGTTCCTAGGAAGGAAACTCTCATGAGAGGAGAGAAAGAACTCTTTTCTCTGTTCACCTTCCACCCGTGAGACCTCAGAAAGGCCAGAACAATGTCCGTATGAGACTTGGCGATTTGAAAAGTGGACTCCTGGATCAGAATGTCGTCTAGGTAAGGAACCACCGCTATGCCCCGCGGCATTAGAACCGCCAGAAGGGACCCTAGAACCTTTGTAAAGACTCTTGGCGCCATGGCTAACCCGAAGGGAAGAGCCACAAACTGGTAATGCCTGTCTAGGAAGGCGAACCTGAGGAACTAATGATGCTCTCTGTGAATCGGAATGTGGAGATAAGCATCCTTTAAGTCCACGGTAGTCATGTATTGACCCTCCTGGATCATAGGGAGGATGGTTCGGATTGTCTCCATCTTGAAGGATGGGACCCTGAGAAATTTGTTTAGGATCTTGAGATCCAAGATTGGTCTGAAAGTTCCCTCTTTTTTGGGAACTATAAACAGGTTTGAATAGAAACCCTGCCCCTGTTCCTCTCTTGGAACTGGGTGGATCACTCCCATAACCAGTAGGTCTTGAACGCAACGTAAGAATGCCTCTCTCTTTATCTGGTTTGCAGACAATTGTGAGAGATGAAATCTCCCCTTTGGAGATGAACCTTTGAATTACAGAAGATATCCCTGGAAAACAATCTCTAGTGCCCAGGGATCCTGGACGTCTCTTGCCCAAGCCTGGGCGAAGAGAGAAAGTCTGCCCCCAACTAGATCCGGTCCCGGATCGGGGGCTACTCCTTCATGCTGTCTTAGAGGCAGCAGCAGGCTTTTTGGCCTGCTTCCCTTTGTTCCAAGTTTGGTTAGGTCTCCAGACTGGTTTGGACTGGGCGAAATTTCCCTCTTGTTTTGCATTTGAGGAAGCCGAAGCTGAGCCACCCTTGAAGTTTCGAAAGGAATGAAAATTATTCTGTTTGGTCCTTAATTTATTGGACCTATCCTGAGGAAGGGCTTGACCTTTTCCTCCGGTAATGTCAGAGATGATCTCCTTCAGGCCAGGCCCGAATAGGGTCTGTCCTTTGAAGGGGATGTTAAGTAGCTTAGACTTTGAAGTAACGTCTGCTGACCAGGACTTAAGCCATAGCGCCCTACGCGCCAGAATGGCAAAACCTGAATTCTTAGCCGTTAGCTTGGTTAAATGAAAAACGGCGTCAGAAATAAAGGAATTAGCTAACTTAAGAGCTTTAATCCTGTCTAAGATATCATCTAACGGGGTCTCCACCTGTAGAGCCTCCTCAAGAGACTCGAAGCAAAAAGCCGCTGCAGCAGTAACTGGAGCAATGCATGCAAGAGGCTGGAGAATAAAACCTTGATGAACAAAAATTTTCTTAAGGAGACCCTCCAATTTTTTATCCATAGGATCTAGGAAAGCACAACTGTCCTCGACAGGGATAGTAGTACGCTTAGCTAGGGTAGAAACAGCTCCCTCCACCTTAGGGACCGTCTGCCACTAGTCCCGTATGGCAACATCTATGGGAAACATCTTTTTAAAAGCAGGAGGGGGAGAGAATGGCACACCTGGTCTATCCCATTCATTAGTAATAATTTCCGAAAACCTCTTAGGGACTGGAAAATCATCAGTGTAAACAGGCACTGCAAAGTATTTGTCCATTTTACACAATTTCTCTGAAAATACAAAGGGGTCACAGTCATCCAGAGTCGCTAAAACCTCCCTGAGCAATAAGCGGAGGTGTTCGAGCTTAAATTTAAACGCTGTCATTTCAGAATCGGACTGAAGTAGAGCCTTCCCTGAATCTGAAATGTCACCCTCAGATAGAAACTCCCTTGCACCAGCTTCGGAGCCTAGTGAGGGTATATCGGACACAGCTATTAAAGCGTCATAAAGCTCTGTATTTGTTCTAGCCCCAGAGCTGTCTCGCTTTCCTTGCAACCCTGGCAGTTTGGACAATACCTCTGTGAGGGTAGAATTCATAACTGCCGCCATGTCCTGTAAGGTAAAAGAATTATACGCGCTAGATGTACTTGGCGCCACTTGGGCGGGAGTTATAGGTTCTGACACATGGGGAGAGCTAGATGGCATAACCTCCCTTTTTTGAGTCTGAGAATTCTCTCATGATAAATCTTTAAAAGCCATAATATGGTCTTTATAGTTAATAGATACTTCAGTACATTTGGTACACATTCTAAGAGGGGGTTCCACAATGGCTTCTAAACATATTGAACAAGGAGTTTCCTCTATGTCAGACATGTTTAACAGACTAGTAATGACACCAGCAAGCTTGGAAAACACTTTAATAAATGTGAAACAGCAATTAAAGAAAAACAGTACTGTGCCTTTAAGAGAAAAAAACTAGCACTTAAACTGCAAAACAGTGTTAAAATGTAGTAAAGTCTTCAAATTTTTTACAGTGTGTGTAAGGGACTAAAGCAACATCGCACCCACTTGCAAATGGATGATTAACCCCTTAGCCCCCAAACTGGATTTAAAAAAACGTCAACCACCAGTAAAAGACAGTTAAGCACCTTGCCCTCAAATGCGATTAGGGGAGAAATAAGCCCTCTATAATGGTCCTCAGATGCAAGAGGACTCCTCTAGGGAAGCTGGATGTCTCAGTCTGAAAGAAAACTGCGCAACTAAAGCGAGAAAATAGGCCCCTCCCACCATGTACTCAATGTCAGAGGGGCCTTAAGGAAAAACTCCTAGGAGTATCTTGACTAGCCATGTGGAAAACTAGGCCCCAACTAAAGACTTATCACCCTCAGAGAAAAAAACGTCCCATTTATGAAACATGTAAACTTTTTTTCACTAATTAATATGAGTGTTAACATGAGTATTACCCTATTTTGTAAGCATGATCCCAGTCGTTGCAAAATCACTGCATCTAGCTTACCTCAAATACACAAGGTTCTGTCAGCATTTTCTAGAATTTATCCTTTCTCTAGAAATAAAAGTACTGAACATACCTCAAAGCAGGTAATCTGCAGACCGTTCCCCCAACTGAAGTTATCCCATACTCTTCAGTTATGTGTGAGAACAGCAATGGACCTTAGTTACAAACCGCTAAGATCCTCAACCTCCAGGCAGAACTCTTCTTCTAATTTCTGCCTGAGAGTAAAACAGTACAACGCGGGGCGGAGCTTAGCCACGCAGGCGGATGGCTGGGTTTTGAATCTGCTCCTAAATCCCCATGCAGCATACGTTCTAATTTAGGCACTTTTTCCCTCTAAATCACTCCTGCTTGTAGGGGAGCACTTCCCTCATCACCCGGTCAGTTATTTGAAGGGCGAGAAGTTTGGCTCTGACCGCTCCGGAGCCTTCTACTTGGAGCGAGTTAGTGAACCTGCGTCACCACCGGAGGCCTGAGGCCTGGGCCGCATGGTATCTGTGCCCTAAGCCCTGAATCTTGCTCATCGGGACCCCTGCACCACCACCGGAGGCGTCTGCATGTGGAGTACAACGCCTCCGGCTTACATTTGCCGCTGTGACTCCTGCTGAAGGGACCCTCTGCTGACTCCGGTGAGTGGCACTCCTATGCAAAAGCCCCTCTGGGCCCCTCTGTCTATCACCAGGCACCTACTAACCTGAGACCTTGGTCTGCTCTGTGGATGGGCTCCGGTCCTGCCGCTTGAGCCCCCAATAAAGCCCCGCAATCCACCTACTTATACAGACTGCCTGGCCTGCAATACATCTCAGAGCTAGAGTGCGCCATCTTTATAGGAGGCCCTGAGAAACCCCACACTTAACACCTCTCCAGCTCCTCCAGACGGACTCTAAGGTCATTGGGCAAACCCCCTGCTGCCCGCCCGATTGAGTTTTACCTGACCCTCACTGTGTACTTCAGGGCTACTGCGAACCACTTAGGTGTCTAAACAGCCACGTGGGCCTTCCTCAAAGCTACACGGCCTGCACATGTCTCTATATTCTTAACATATCACTCTGGCCAGATAGTAATGCCGTGCAAACGTCAGGCTAAAACAGACAAAGTCACCCCAGCACGCACCCTTACCAGCTACCTGAAACAAATTGACACTCATTGCTCTGACTCATCTAGTAGCACGGAACAAGATTTATGCACCTTGCCACTAAACCTGCAGACCCCTGATCTCCCAACCATGCAACCTATAACTAAAGAAGACCTGCAACTTCTCTCATCTAAAGAGGACATCAAAAATGCCGTAAGAGAGATGAGAAACCTCTTTAATGAACTGAAAAAAGAAATTAATTCCTTAGACAGCAGAGTCACACACTCAGAGACAAAGCATGCAGAGGCAACCACCTCTATCCTGCAACTGCAGCACACTGTACAACAGCAGTCAGATGCCATACTAACGTTATCTGATAAAGTTGAAGACCTCGATAATAGAGGTCGCCGCAACAATTTGAGGATCAGGGGGGTCTCTGAAACTATTCACCCTCCGGCAATTGAAGGTTATCTGCAAAGCCTGTTTCGTACATTGAAAGATACCCCATCAGCTCCTGATATCCCTCTAGAGCGTGCACACAGGGCACTACGGGCCAAACCACCCCCTAAGTCGCCCCCCAGGGACATCATCGTCCGTTTTTTGAATTTTAAGGACAAGGAGGAAATTCTTAAATGGGCTCGTACCAAACAACCGGTGCAATATGCTGGAGAGGCACTACAAATTTTCTCAGACCTGTCCCCGGTCACCCTTCAAAAAAGGAGGGACCTCTCACATATCACAGAGAGACTGAAAGCACACAACATTCCCTACAGATGGGGCTTCCCTGTATCCTTGACGGCCACTTGGCGCAACAAATCAGCGACTTTTTGCCCAGGCTCTGACCCTCAGGATTTTTTTGCAAGTCTTTCCATTGAAGATGGCCCCCCACAGCACCTCCCAAGTAACGGTGCCACACACTCACCTACCTGAAGAGATGACGCTCTCCTGATGGACACCTCTCCTTCTCCCTTTTTCTTTTGAAGAACAGAACCCACATCCTAACACTTGGAACCTTGTATCCTTTCTGAAAGTCCTTAGCAACTGCCCTTTGTATAGTGGCTCTTCTTGGGGCCTGAGTGAACTGGCAGCAAGATTGATCACAGTCTTGGACTATCCGCATTTTCCCTGTGACAACTTTTAGGATATCCATAGCCCTAACAGATTCTATAACCCCCTCTTAGTGATCAACACTCTATGAGAAATTTCATACCCTTTTCTTAGTCAGATACCTGTTTTAGTAACTTAGTTTTAGAATGCGGCCCACACTTAGGCCTCCATCCCCCATTTACAGGCTATCTTTATAATTATTGTATACCCCCCAAGGATACGTTTAGCACCTTTATAAGTGCCTTTACATGTTCTCATAGACATATTACATTACATATACTGTTTTAACTTATTGTTTCCATTTGTCGTTCTCATAAATGTTTTAGAAGGTGAATAACTACCTCTTTCGTGCTCCCCCCCATACTCTCCCCCCTTCTCCCCTCCTTCCCCTTTCTTCCCCCTCCCCCCCCACCCCTTCTCTTCCCTTCCCTTTCTCACCCTCCCCCCTTCCCTCCCCCTTCCCCCCCCCCCTTTCTTTCCCGCTCCCTCTCTCCTCCTTATCCCTTTCACCCCTCCCCCTCCTCCCCCCCTCCCCCTCTCCTTTAACCTCCTCTCTCTATTCCCCCTCTTCCCTCCCTTCCCCCTCCCTTGTGCTGCAATACTTTGTCATCCGACGGCGGCTTTGCCGAACGGATGCTTATTGATATTATCTAATGTATGCTGTTTTGGGGATAATTTCCCCTTGTTTACTCTATCTCTTGCTCACTTCTGTGAGGTTATTCCTTGCTTTTACCTCTTTTCCTGGAATTTTCCAAGGAAAATTTTCTCTTACTTCTTCCTCTCTTTTTAACTCTCTCTCTTCTCTTGAGCTTCCTTCTCCTGACCCTTCCCCTACTGTCCCTTCCAACTCTCTAATTCTTTAGATCTCTCTCTTCTCTTTCCCCCTTTCCCTCGCCCCCCCCTTTTTTTTTTTCTCTCTCTCTCTCCCCTTCCCCCTGCAGGATGGCCCATAAAGTAAGCAAATTTGGCTCCCATGGCTTTAACTTCACCACCATCAATGCCAAAGGCCTTAACGACCCAGGTAAGAGATCTATAGCCTTCCGAGAACTAGATAAGCTACATAGTCATGTCCTTTTTATACAGGAGACCCACTTCCATAGAGGCCACGAGCCCCGGTGGTTTAATAAACAATACCCGACAGCGATTTTTGCCTCGGGTTTGTCTAAAAGGTGTGGTGTTGGTATACTGATTCACCACTCTGTCCCTCTAAAAATTACACATACAGTTAAAGACCCAGACGGCAGATTTCTGCTAATTAATGGATTGCTCTTTGAACATCCAATTAGGCTGGTCACAACTTACAGCCCAAATACCGACCAACATCGTTTCATGTCCAGAGTTTCTAAGCTGATTCTGGACCAGGCGTGTGGTCCGGTGTTTCTCTCCGGAGACCTTAATGTACCTCTTGATGCCCGAGTGGACACATCCGGAGGCGTATCAAGTGTCTCCAAAAAAATACTCAAATCTGTAAAGACAAACATTATGAATCTTGGACTTCATGATGTTTGGAGATTCCACCACCCCACTGGCGACGATTACACATATTACTCCCCTCCCCATAACAAATACTCACGTATTGATTACTTCCTTTTTGACTCCACAGCACTAGACATGGTAGATCACTGCGAGATCGGTTCCATAACTTGGTCCGACCACGCCCCTCTAACTTGCAGTATCCTATGGCCCGACTTACCCCCTTCAACTTATATATGGAGACTTGATGACCATTTATTAGAAAGACAAGACGTGAAGGACGGTATTCCAAAATCTTTAAACGACTATCTATCACATAATACACCCTCACACACTTCTATCTCATGCTTCTGGGAGGCCCATAAATGTGACATTCGCGGAGAATTTCTTAAACACAAGGCCCGCTTAGTCAAACAACACAGGTTAAAACAGACACAACTCCTAGACAAAGTAGCGGAGCTAGAAGCTTTACACAAAAATGACCCCTTAGATAGGATCACAGGCAATCTGTTAAGGGAAACTAGATCAGCACTTGCACAAAACCAACTTGAGACCTACCAGCGCAAGATTCTCTCCATGAAACAACAATATTACGAGGGGGGTAATAAACCTGGCAAACTATTAGCCAGGAGCATTCGCAGACAACAACTTAAATCCCACATACACTTATTAGAGAAAGAGGACGGTACAAAAGTACGAGGCGCCAAGCAAATAGCGGTCTCCTTCCATTCCTACTACTCAAGACTATATAACATATCATCTACAGATACTGACCATGCACAGAGACCTTCTACACTAGCTCGACTTAACAAGATAGACGTTTATTTATCTTCTATAAACCTTCCGCAGCTTGACTCAGTCAGTAGGGAATCTCTAGATGCACCTATCACCATGGAAGAGCTGTCCCAAGCGCTGACAGACCTTCCAGCAGGAAAATGCCCCGGCCCAGACGGACTTACACCGAAATACTTTCGGGTTTTCCTTAAAACACTCGGCCCCCACATGTTAAAATTGTTTAACAGTTTGATAAGTGATCCGCAGTTACCCAGCTCCTCCCTCGAGGCGCACATCACTGTTATCCCTAAACAGGGTAAGCCCACCACCACCCCAGCCAATTACCGCCCGATATCTCTCCTAAATTCGGATATCAAAGTTTTCGCTAAGATTTTGGCTAGGAGGCTTAACAAACATCTTCCCTTTTTAATTTCTTCCGACCAGGTGGGTTTTGTCCCCGGGAGGGAGGCACGCGATAATACTAGCAAAGTGATCCAACTTATTTTGCATGCCCAGGTTTCGGGAGAACGTCTAGCACTTTTCTCGACCGACGCGGAGAAGGCCTTCGACCGTGTCGATTGGCTTTTTCTGCGTCGGGTCTTGAAGGCTATGAACTTTGGCGACCCTTTTATTAATATGGCATTCACGCTATATTCTTCTCCGAATGCCAGAGTTCGGGCCAATAACACCCTATCAGACACCTTCACCATCTCGAATGGCACCCGACAGGGTTGCCCCCTGTCCCCCCTCCTCTTCGCCCTTTCCATAGAGGCATTGGCCCAAAAAGTTTGTGACAACCCTAAAATTAGTGGGATCCGGTTGGGTGACACAGACTACAAACAGGCTCTCTACGCAGACGACATTCTTTACACACTCACTAACATTGACTCCTCAATCCCAGAACTGTTAGCCGAATTATCACAGTATGGAGAACTCTCCAATTTCCATCTCAACCTAACCAAATCAGAAATCCTGAACATTAATGCCCCCCCCGGAGCAAATTCAGAGCCTTGCCCATAAGTATCACATACGCATATCTACCTCCAAATTGAAATACCTGGGTATTTTTCTATCTGCCCATCCCTCAGATCTTTTAAAAAATAATGTCCTTCCCCTACGCAGTGAAATAGCGAAAGACCTATCCTTCTGGTCTAATAAAATGTTATCTTGGCTGGGTAAAATCAGTCTAATCAAAATGAACGTCCTACCCCGCATTTTGTACTTGCTCCAAACTGTCCCTATAATTTTACCGAAAGACTATCTCCCTCAACTTCAACGACTTATGGAACAGTTTATATGGGCTGGGGTGAAACCGAGGATACCCAGGAAAACGCTATATCTCCCTCGAGAGAGGGGAGGTCTGGGATTCCCAGATCTTGCCACATACCGACGGGCAATTCTTCTGCAGAGACTGGTTGAATTGTCACACAACACTACCCAAAAACAATGGGTCAGACTTGACGGACAAATTTTTAACTTGCACAACGTCGGTACCCTAGCCTGGGTTCCTCCTTCTAGACGCCCTAACTTGATACAGAAATACCATCTTACCTCCTCTATACTTCACGAATGGGACAGACTTTTAGCCACTTCCACCCACATCTCCTCGACATATTCCCCGCTGCTCCCAATAATAGAGAATCCCAATATCCCATATTATGTCTTAGGGACCCGTATGAGTACACATTACAGTCTCCGAGAGGGCACATTACACCATGCATTGCACGCAGGCAGACTTCGCTCCCAATCCGACATGTCTGAGCGATACGGTGCCTTATTCTCGTCCTGGCTCCGATATCACCAACTTTCGCACTTTCTCACTCATCATAAACATAGGGACAGGTTTATGAGAGACCTTACACCTTTTGAAACCCTCTGCACCCTTGCGGTACCCCCCAAACAACTGATCTCAAAGATATATAAACTGTTATTATTGCCGCCCGATACACAACTCCCCTCCTACACTATAACTTGGGCCAAAGACCTTAACAACACTTATGATATGGAGGACTGGTCACGCTCATTTGCTCTCACCAGGTGCTCCTCTGTCTCTGCAGCTGTCCAGGAGATACATTTGAAGCTCCTAACCAGATGGTATCATACCCCAGATAGACTGCACAGGTACTTTCCATCTGCCAGTCCCCTGCGTTGGAGGGGCTGCGGCGAGCAGGGCTCCCTGCTCCACATTTGGTGGTCTTGCCCCATGCTGAGGGGGTTTTGGACGGCTGTCATTGAGATTATGTCTCGCAGGGCCCGAATTTTGATTCCGGATTCCCCTGAGATTTTGCTTCTGCTTCGCCTTCCCAAAACCAAAGATGTGTTCACTAGGACCCTCCTCCTGATTATGATCACGGGGGCTAAGAGATTGATTCCCAGGAAATGGAAGTCTACGCAGGCCCCTTCCCTTGACGAGTGGTTCTCCTCAGTAGATGACCTATTAAATTTGGAGAGACTACATTATTTTAAAACTAACCAACTTGCTTCTCATGACATGATTTTGGCGGCCTGGAGGGAAACCCCACTGTAGAGTGTCATCTTGCAATGTCTTTTCATTCCTCTCCCCTCCCCCCCTTTTTTTTTTTTTTCTCTCTCTCACTGTGTCCACTTTCCTCCCCCCTCTCTCTAGGATGTACCCTCCCCCCTCTTTCCCCTCCCCCCTCCCCTGCTATTATTTTCTTCTTCTCTCTGACTCTTTATTTTTTTTTCTTCTATGAGTTATCTTTTGATAATATGTTATATGTACAAGTTTGTATACTATCTGTAAATGTTCTCAAAAAAAAAAAAAAAATCTACAGGCTTTCTACATACTTGGAGATCTTGGATCTTTTTCCCGTGGGGGGTCCCTTGACCCTTCAGGAGTGCGAACTATGCAGACTATGCTTCTTGTTTCTGACTTCGGTCACAGAGTGTTGAAAAATAATCTTTTATGCTCATTCCGTTTGCAAAAATGGCCCGGCTCCTAAGCTCACATTCGTGTTTTTTTAAATAAACATACCAAGAGAACGAAGAAAATTTATAATAGGAGTATATTAGAAAGTTGCTTAAAATTGCATGCTCTATCTGAATTGTGAAAGGAAAAAATTGTGTTTCATATCCCTTTAAATAAATTTATTTTTGCATGTTACTGAATTTAAACCTACTTTCTCTTGTAAGGTGTATCCAGTCCATGGGTTCATCCATTACTTGTGGGATATTCTCCTTCCCAACAGGAAGTTGCAAAGAGGACACCCACAGCAGAGCTGTCTATATAGCTCCTCCCCTAACCCCCACCTCCAGTCATTCTCTTTGCAACTCTCGACAAGATAGGAAGTATAAAGAGATATGTGGTGACTTAGTGTAGTTTTACCTTCAATCAAGAGTTTGTTATTTTTAAACGGTACCGGCGTTGTACTGTTTTTTTCTTTTTCTTTTTTTTTTTTTTTTTTATAGTCACATAAAGTCACAAAATATGAAGCTGATCATATTTTGTGACTTTATGTGACTATAAAAAAAAAAAAAAAAAAGAAAAAGAAAAAAACAGTACAACGCCGGTACCGTTTAAAAATAACAAACTCTTGATTGAAGGTAAAACTACACTAAGTCACCACATATCTCTTTATACTTCCTATCTTGTCGAGAGTTGCAAAGAGAATGACTGGAGGTGGGGGTTAGGGGAGGAGCTATATAGACAGCTCTGCTGTGGGTGTCCTCTTTGCAACTTCCTGTTGGGAAGGAGAATATCCCACAAGTAATGGATGAACCCATGGACTGGATACACCTTACAAGAGAAAGTAGGTTTAAATTCAGTAACATGCAAAAATAAATTTATTTAAAGGGATATGAAACACAATTTTTTCCTTTCACAATTCAGATAGAGCATGCAATTTTAAGCAACTTTCTAATATACTCCTATTATAAATTTTCTTCGTTCTCTTGGTATGTTTATTTAAAAAAACACGAATGTGAGCTTAGGAGCCGGGCCATTTTTGGTTTAGCACATGGGTAGCACTTGCTGATTGGTGGCTAAATTAGGTAAAATAAGACATGATCATTTTTTTAAAGAACATAACTCTAGAGAGTGTATAATCAATCGGCTGTGTAGAAAGCTGAAGATACATTTCTTCATGGGATGGACAGGAGAACTATAGAAGAGCTGATTAATGGAAGATAATTAATAGTATTCTAGAATAATAACATGTTTATGGACTGCATACACAAAGACTGTTTATTTCTGGTTGTAAGTTCTATAGGAACTATCTATAGGAAATGATTATAAAAGTAAAATAAATAAATCCAAACCAATGTTGCTAAATAAAAATGTGTTAAGAGAGATTAGGAAAAAATGTATTGCATTTAAATTATTCAAAGAAAATAGTACAGACGCCACATAACAAATTTATAAGGAATGTAAACAAAGCATGCAAAAAAGCAATCAAATTAGCCAAAATTGAAAATAAAAGATTAATTGCAAAGTCAAACCCTAAAAGGTTCTTTAAGTACATAAATGGCAAAAAATCTAAGAAGGACAATATAGGTACATTAAAATGCATGATTAACAGTGAGAGGAAGAAGGCCGAGGTACTAAACCAATTCTTTTATTCAGTATACACAAGAGAGGAACCAATGGAGGATACTTTGGAACAAACTAGAACACGCCAACCACTACCATTAACTGGGTTATGTCTAGAGGATATCAGGAAAGAACTGGATACTATTAAGGTAAATAAAACTCCAGGCCCAGATGGAATACACTCAAGGGTTTACCAGGAATTTAGCAATGTTATAGACAAACTTCTACTCTTAATTTTTCAAGACTCGTTATCCTCAGGCATAGAACCCCAGGACTGGCATAAAGCTGATGTCGTGCCACTCTTCAAAAAGGGAAGCAGGGATGATCCAGGAAGCTATAGACCAGTTAGTTTGACATCAATAGTGGGGAAGATACTTGAAGGGATTATAAGGGATTATATTGATTAGCATATCCGTGTAAACAAGATTATCAGGCCCATTTATAAAAGGGCTTGCGGACCTGATCCGACACTGCGGATCAGGTCCGCAAGACCTCGCTAAATGCGGAGAGCAATATGCTCTCCGCATTTAACATTGCACCAGCAGCTCACAAAAGCTGCTGGTGCAACGCCGCCCCCTGCAGACTCGCGGCCAATCGGCCGCCAGCAGGGAGCTGTCAATCAACCCGATCGTATTCGATCGGGTTGATTTCCGGCGATTCCTGTCCGCCTGCTCAGAGCAGGCAGACAGAGTTATGGAGCAGCGGTCTTTAGACCGCTGCTTCATAAGTTGTGTTTCTGGCGAGTCTGAAGACTCGCCAGAAACACGGCCCTTCAAGCTCCGTACGGAGCTTGATAAATGGGCCTGTATGAGTTCTAATCAGCATGGTTTTATGAGAAATAGATCATGTCAAACTAATCTTATTAGATTATATGAGGAAGTAAGTAAAAATATTGATAAAGGGGAATCAGTTGATGTGATTTACTTAGATTTTGCAAAGGCGTTTGATACAGTGGCAAAATATAGATAAAGGGGAATCAGTTGATTTCGTATACTTAGATTTTGCAAAGGCGTTTGATACAGTGCCACATGATGTAAATTGATGTCCCTGGTTACTAGTGGTGTTTCTCAGGGGTGTGTTCTGGGGCCTGTTTTCTGTAACATATTTATCAGAGATATCAACAAAGGGCTACAGGGGAAAGTATGTCTGTTTGCAGATGATACCATTAATGATGATACATTAATCTCTCGATTAATGTACAAAATAAAGGGACTGGGAATAGCTGAAAATGTTTTGCAGATCCCCTTGTAATGCAAGTTCATCCTGCTCTGACCTAATGACCTTACACAACTTTGTATTATCTGCAAACATAGAGATGTTGCTATTTAATCCTTGCTCCATGTCAATATTAAAAATATAAAAAAAGAACAGGGCCCAGTACTGATCCCTGAAGGACTCCACTGATTACCTTTGTCCAATCGGAGAATGATCCTGTAAGGGAATAGAAGTATACTTTGCAAAGGTGAAACTAGATCTGTATACTTTAGGGAAGGTCTCCCAAAGCTCTAAATTAGAAGACGGAATGGAAACATCCTCTTAAATTTAGAAGATGGGTAAGGAATACCAGACTTTGACCTTAGTAATTATCTCCGTAATTGCACCAGGAGCTGGGAAACCCTCAAGAGCATTAGTAGCTGGATTGAAAAAAAATCCAATAGCTTTATTGATTTGTCCTTAATTATTATTATTATTATTATTATTATCAGGTATTTGTAGAGCGCCAACAGGTTCCGCAGTGCTAATGGGTTTAGGATTCTCAAATCCTAACGTATAAAAAAAATATTTTAACAATGAACTAATGAATCTGAGTTTTGTTCAGAGACAGACCCTTGATTATCAGAAAAACACTCACCTTCGGAAGAGTGGTCTGAGAAAACATAATCTGAATCTTGAAAAAGATCTTTTGATCTAGCCTTTTGTGACCCAATGATGATAAATATACTAATTATGGTCTCATTTTCATTGAGCTCCATTTAAGTACCAGGTTTCCATTAAAATAGTTTGCGGATTGCGTGCAGTAGCCCTTTTCGTGAAGGTGTAAGTTAGCGTTGTGTTAGCGCTTCCACCCGATGCTGGATATTCTTAAAAATTAATTGGTTACTATGGTAACCCGATCTTACACTACACTTACACTCAATCACATATACGGCGCCGCAAACAAGTGCAGCACGTATATTTTATGCGTCGCTCGCTGTTATGATAAAAGCAAACATATAACGCATGCACAATATCTACCTCTCAACCGCCATCCCCCCACCGCAATTAATAAAATGTATTAACCACTAAACCGCCAACCACTCATCTCAACTAATTTTTTTTAAATTAAATTACTAAACCACCATCCCCCACATTGCAACTAACAAAACAATGTATTAACCACTAAACCGCCACCCCCCACATCGCAACTAACAAAAAATGTATTAACCACTAAACCGTCATCCCTCCACATCGCAAAGTACATATTTAAACCATTAACCCCTAAACCACCATCCCCTCACAACGCAAAGTATTTAATCTAATCACTAAGCCCCCTAACCTAACGCCCCCTAAGTTAACCCCCATTACATAAAATAAAAAAGACTATTAAACTAATAAATTAATTAAAATACCAAAATTAAAAATCCTAATATAAAATTAAAATAAAAAATCCTAACATTACATAAAAAATAAAACCTAAGATTTAATTTAAATGCAAAATCTAAGATTACATAAAATAAAAAACATCTAAGATAACAAAAATAAAAAAATCTAAGATTACATAAAAGAAAATAAAAAATCATCCAAAATAATTTTTTTAAACCTAATCTAATACCCCTATTAAAACAAAAAAGCCACCCCAAAATATAAAACAACCCCTAATCTAAGACTAAACTACCAATTACCCTTAAAAAGGCCTAGTAGGGCATAGCTTTTTACCTAAAAAGAAATACACGTTAACCCCTAACAGTAAAACCCCAAACCGCCTAAAATAAAAAAAGACCTAACTATAAAAATCTAATCTACCCATTGCCCCTAAAGGGGCATTTGTATGGGCATTAAAAGGGCAATCAGCTCTTTTGCTACCCATTAAAAAAAATCCCTTATCTAAAATAAAAACCCACCCCCAAAAAAACACCTAACACTAACCCCCCAAAAAATACTCACCGTTCCTGAAGTCCGGACATCCATCTTCATCCAGCGCAGGGACATCTTCTATCTTCTTCCCAGAGGTACAGCGGCAGCGGTGCGGTCATCATCTGACATGGAGGCTTCTCTTCATGCGATTGCCCGCCGCACACTGAAGCTTGAATGCAAGGTACCCGTTTATATTGGGGTACCTTACATTCCTATTGGCTGAAAATTTCAAATCAGCCAATAGAGTTTAAGCAGCTCTCATCCTATCGGGTGCACTGTCGGCATTTAACATTGCACAAGCATTTCTAGTGAAATGCTTGTGTAATGCTGCCCCCTGCACATTTGCGGGCAATTGGCCGCTAGCTTGGGGTGTCAATCATTCCGATCATATCTGATCGGGATGATTGCTGTCCTCCACCTCAGAGGTAGTGGACGAGTTAAGGAGCAGCGGTCTTAAGAACGCTGCTTCTTAACTTAAATTTCCGGCGCGGGGGTAGATTGTAGCATCCGCTGCTTGGTAAATCTACCCCTTAATCTGGTCCCAGAAATGATTAGGGCCATAGACATCACATATAGTAAATTGTTTATTATCAATCGAAATTTGGAGAATAATGAATCTAGCATCTGGGCCTAACTCAATATTAATTATTTTATAATCTAGGTTTTTGTGTATTAAAATTGTCACCCCACATTTTCTGTTAGCATGAGTACCAATAACCTCACCAACCCATTTAGATTTTAATTTATTTATTTTGGATTCTTTAACCCCTTAAGGACCAGCGACGTACCCTGTATGTCGCTGGCCTTTTTTTGGGACTTGATTATTTTATAGCGTGGTCTTGCCACCAGTGTTGAGATTGCTCTATTCCGCAAAGCCTGCTGGAAGGAGGGAATTAATAGCGTGTTCTTGCTAGACTTGTGCTATTATGTCCTGAAAAAAACCTTAACGACCAGTAACATACAGGGTACATTGTGGTCATTAAGGGGTTAAGATGGGTCTCCTGTAGTAGAACAATGTCAGGATTAAATTTGCCAAGATGTTTAATTATCTGTTTGTGTTTGATAGGGGAAGAAATACCTCCCACATTCCAAGACAAAATATTTAAACTATCAGTTATTACAGATGACACCAAAACACCAAACAAAACCAGAAAAGAAGAAAAGGAAAAAAGCAATTTCTGACTATTAACCTCAATACAAATATAACTAGAAAAATAAACCTGCATATCTACATATATAGTTCTCCAGTCCAGCAGACCCAACACAGTAGTTAGCTGGTTAAACATATTGAGGTATTAGTAGTGTGTAATTTCACACTGTGTAACATTTATATAAAAATGCCTTATGGTTTCCTGAAGGGATAATGTTTAACCCTAGATTGCTTATTTTGATACGTGTTGTAAATTATGTGCTTGAAAGTACAGGATGTGATGAGGAGCTTGATGATTTAACCTGCATTACATCGCTATAACAGCAGTGGCGTCACTAGGGTTGATGTCACCCGGTGCGGTAAGTTATGGTGTCACCCCCCCCCAGAAAGCAGACACACACAAACACAAAAACACATTCACACACACATACAAACACACATACAAACACTCAGACACACACACTCAAGCAAACTTAAAAACACACTCAGCAAAGTGATTAAGTACATGGTTAAAGTCATTTCCAGGACAAAAATGCATTGCTGGGAGCTAGCTGAACTCATCTGGTGAGACAGTGACAAAAGATGAATGTTTGCAGCCAGGAATCAACAGCTAGCTCCTAGTGCACTGCTGCTGCTAAAGATATGTACATATACTTTTCAACAAAGGTACTCAAGTGAACAAAGTAGAAGTAAATTTAAACATTACATGCTGTCACAGAGAGGGGTGTCCCCACCACACCAGTAACACCTGTGCTTGTGACACTAGGGGACAAGGGTAACAAGGGGTTAGTTACTCCTTAACCCACTATCCCCTAAACCCAAATTTACACTTAATTATTTCCTAAATCACTATCATTATAACCAGTATCAATAGTGTATCAGGGTTAACAAACTTAAAGGGACACTGAACCCAATTTTTTTTCTTTCGTGATTTTAAGTAACTGTGACGGATACCCCCGGCTACCCCGACTGGGTAGCTCCGCCAAACGGATCCTGCTTCCTTCCGGCCGACTGCAGCTATGTAGCTGGCAAGTGACCACAGCCTGTAGCCACCCCTGATGCCCAACAGCACCAGTACTCAGGGTACCACCCTGTGGCAGACTCCAGCTACCCAGGCTGGATAGCTCTGCCTGAGGATCCTTTCTCTGCCTGGAACAGGCTGCTATGTAGCCCAGGAAAGTGATTTTAGCTGGAACCAACCCAAATAACTAGACACACTAGCATTCAGGTTAGACAGGAACTGATTTTATTGAAAACACACACTCCTTTTATACAGTCAGCTCATCTTGATAAGACCCTGGACAATAGCACTATTTTCCCGCCGTTCCCGCCCCTCCAGACAGCCCGGCACCTCCATAAGAGCCACAGTCCCACATAATCCCAATACATATGGGTGGCGGTTTTGGGGTGATCCCGGTAGAGCAGCGGCACTTCCAGGGTGTCATTTTAAAGCTCTCGGTCCCCAGATTTCACAGTCCAGCATGATTCGTTACTGGGGACCGGAGTTACAGTCCGTTGAAGTTATGGGGTTAGGGGTGTCCAAAACCCCCGGTTCCCAAAGGAGCTCCCTTCCGGCAATTCCACCACCCCTTGTACTCCCCAGGGGCTACTAATAGCAAAAAGAGCAGAGCTCTGGGGCACATGGTTGATGGAGCGACCTGGGTTAAAGTTACCGGGTGTTCTGCTGTCCTGGGGCCGACCGGGAGTTCCAGGAGCCTGGCCAGCCTGAGAGGGGTTGGGCGGGTGTCCGTTGTGAGGTGGCCGACCGGGAGTTCCAGGAGCCCGTCCAGCCTAGGAGGGTTTTCCTGGTCATAAACCAACTCTTCTCTTAACACAAAAGGAAGCCAAAACAAAGCAAACAAACAGCTTCCAGAGATGGTGGTTGCTCTGAGGAGCCCAAAACCACTGAGAAACAACAGGGGTGAGGTTGTAGGGGGGTGGGGATTTAACCCTTGCAGCCCAGTATCTGTGACAACTCCCCCCTTCCAGTTCGGCAGACCCAGCTAGATGCCCACGGGTCTACTGGGGGATGTCCGAGGAGCATTCTATTTCAGTCTGCCGGGAAAGTCCATCTGCATTCCCATTGCTATTTCCTGGCCTATACTGAACGTTAAAGTTAAAGGGCTGCAGGGCTGGGGCAGAGATCAAGGCAGACTTGAGGCTCTGAAAGGCATTTTCACATTCTGAGGACCACAGTACCTGTCGGGGCAGTCTTTTATGAGTCAGGTCGGTCAGGGGTTTGGCTAGGGTGCTATAATTGGGGACAAACCTTCGTTAAAAGCAGGCGGTTCCTAGGAAGGCTAAGACCTGAGTTTTAGTTCGAAGACTGGGCCAGTTTGCCACTGCCTCAACCTTGGCGGGTTCCGGCCGCTGCTGCCCACAGCCTTCTCGGTGGCCCAGGTACTGGACTTCCGAGCGGCCTATGGTGCATTTGTCGGGTTTCAGGGTCAGCCCGGCGGTTCTGAGGTGATCTAGAACGATGCCCAGGTGGATCAAATGATCCTCCCAGGTGTCGCTAAAGATGGCGATGTCGTCCAAGTAGGCACAGGCATAGTCTTGGAGGCCATCCAGCAGGCGATCCACCATCCTCTGAAAGGTGGCTGGAGCATTCTTCATCCCAAATGGCATGACCTTAAACTGGTAGAGGCCGAAAGGGGTGATGAAGGCAGACTGGGGAACGGAGTCAGGGTCTAGTGGGATCTGCCAATACCCCTTGCAGAGGTCAAGGGTAGTTAGGAAGTGACCCCTGGCGATTCTATCTAAGAGGTTATTGACGCGGGGCATGGGATAGGCGTCGGTTGTGGTTCTGTCATTGAGCTTACGGTAGTCAATGCAGAACCGGGTAGTACCATCTTTCTTGGGGACCAGCACCACAGGGGAGGCCCAGGGACTGTTGGACGGTTCAACAACACCGAGGTCCAACATTCCTTGGAGCTCCTGGTGCATACTGTCTCTGACAGCTTCAGGTACTCTGTAAGCTGCCTGTCTCAGGGGAGCTTGTCCTGGGGTTTCCACTCGGTGCACAGCCACTGTGGTGTATCCAGGGACATTGGAGAACATCTCCTGGCGGTCCTCTAGTAAATGCCGGATCTGCTGTCTCTGTCCAGCTGCTAACCTCTCATCCAAGATTATGTTGGCTACTCCTTGAGGGGTCTCATCCGGCCCGGGGAGCTCTGGCATGGGAAGGCTCTCCAAGTCTTCTATAGCCAGGGCACAGATAGTGGCTACATCTTGGGGTCTTTCTACATACTCCTTGAGCATGTTCACATGAAAGGTCTGTTGGACCCGATCATCGGAGCATTTTGCTACAAGGTAGGTGGTGTTATTCAATTGTTCCACCACCCGGTAGGGCCCTTGCCAGGAAGCCTGTAACTTGTTTGTTTTGACAGGTTTCAAGGCAAGAACCCTCTGCCCTACTGTGAGAATTCGGCTACAAGCATTACGGTCGTACCACCGTTTCTGTCTCCTTTGGGCGCTCTGCAGGTTCTCCTGCACCATGGCAGTGAGGTCCTTCAGCCGATCCCTGAACTTCAGGACGTACTCCACAACAGAGGGTCCTTCCTCCCCTGCTGATCCCTCCCAGTGGGCTCGCAACAAGTCTAGGGGCCCCCTTATTTTCCGGCCATACAGCAGTTCAAAGGGTGAAAACCCGGTGGATTCCTGGAGCACCTCTCTGTAGGCAAATAGGAGGTGCGGCAGGAATTTTTCCCAGTCTTTGTGAGTAGCCGAGAATGTCCGAAGCAATTGTTTCAGTGTCCCGTTAAACCGTTCACAAAGCCCATTGGTCTGGCGGTGATAGGGGGCACTGTACAGGGGTTTTATCCCACACAGTTCCCATAACTTTTGGGTGACCTCCGCTGTAAACTGGGTCCCCTGGTCAGAGACCATTTCTCGGGGGAGGCCTACCCGGGTGAATACCCGGAGCAACGCACTGGCCACCGTCTCCGCCTGGATATTCGCCAGAGGTATGGCCTCTGGATACCTAGTGGCATAGTCTACTACTGTGAGTATGTATTTTTTCCCGGAGGGACTAGGTCTAGGTAGGGGCCCTACTATATCCACAGCGATTCTGCTAAAGGGTTTGTCAATAGCGGGGAGAGGGTTAAGGGGGGCTTTCGTATGGTCCCCGGTCTTCCCTACCTTTTGACACACTATGCAGGTCCTACAATATTCCTTAATTTCTCGCGTGATTCTGGGCCAGAAAAAGATCTGAGTAAGGCGATGGTGTGTTCGGGAGTTGCCTAAATGCCCGGCCAAGGGGATATCGTGCCCTATTCGCAGCAGGTTGGACCGATATTTTTTCGGTACCACCAGCTGACATTTGGGCACTGGCCCTTTCTTCCGCCAGGAGACCCGATACAACAGGCCGTTTTTCCATTGGAACCGTTCTTCCCCGGGGCCCTGGGGATCAGTCCCTACTCGGTCTCGGAAGGGGGTAAGGGTCGGGTCGCTCAGAGTCTCTTGGGCAAATTCAGAAGAGGAGGCCCAGGATAGTTGGTCGGGAAGGAGGGCAGGGAGTGGGGTTGGGCATTGGGGCGTGAGGGTAGGCAGTCGGGGAAGGAGAGGAGTTGGGGCGGGGGGTCTTACCTGGGTCCCCAGCTGTGGTGTGTTGGCTTGCCGCTGAGCTTGCCTGCAGGTGGTTACTGGGCAGGTGTCCAGGGGAGTATCCCCCAAAAAGGTGGAAACAAGTAGGCCGAGGTCATTTCCTAGTACAACATCTGCAGGAAGATCTGGCATAATGGCCACGTCCACAGTGCGGGCTCCAGCGCCCCAAGCCAGATGGACACAGGCCATAGGGACTCGTATCGTGGCACCTCCGGCCACTCGAACAGCAAGAGTTCTCCCAGTAGCGGTAGAAGCGGAGGCCAGATGAGGCTGGATCAGGGTAATGGTTGATCCAGTGTCCCATAACCCCTGAGCCACCTTTCCATTGACCCAAACGGTCTGGCAGTGATGCTGATGGTTGTCTGTGGATGCCAGGTAGTTTTCTTGTAGGGTGCCAACCTCCTCTTCAGCCCATTCAGGATAGTCAGCCGGTGCATAAGCATAGTGGGCAGCGGCTGGGTAGGTTGGGGCGGGAGCTCTCACCCAAGCTGTGGGCTGGAGGTGTCTTGGCTGAGTGGCTGGCTGTTGTCGGACTCGACTTGGGCATTCCCGCCTGAGGTGGCCGGGTGTCCGCAGGAAAAACATCCCCGTGAGTCCCTGACTCCGGCCGGAGGGACAAAGGCCGGACGGCCCAGAGGCTTATTGGTAGCCGCTGGGGGTCAGACTACCACCGAAGCTGTGCGGGGAGTCGATTGTGGGTTAGAGCGAACTTGGCGGCGGGCATCTGTGTACTGATCTGCTAGGACAGCCGCCTGGTCTGCTGTGGTGGGCCGCCGGTCCTGGACCCATTCTTTAATCTCGACTGGAATATGATTATAAAAATGTTCCAGTAGAAAAAGCTGTGCCACTTCTGCCCCAGTAGTGGCCTTGCAGCCGGCTAACCAGGACGTCAGCAACCTGGTGAATTGGTGGGTCCATTCTGTGAAAGGCTGTTCATCCTGCTTCCTTAGTGCCCGGAACTTCTGCCGGTGGGCCTCCGGTGTGAGCCCATATCGGGCAAGGTTACGGTCTTTCACCTTGTTATAATCCTTTTGGTCCTCAGAAGGGGTAGCGTGGAAAGCTGCCAAAGCCCGCCCTGACAATTTACTGATCAGGACAGACAGTCTATCGGCATAGGCTACCCCCTGCAGTTCGCATTGGGTCTCAAAGACCTGAAGGTAACTGTCAATATCCTCCTCCTCTTCCTTGTAGGCTCGAAAAGCCCCATGGGGTAGCTTGTGCGGTCGAAGAGCCGGCACTCCATGGGCTGATGGAGCCCCTCCTATGGACTGGTGGATTTCTGCTAACTTGAGCTGGGTAACATCCGAAATGATCTTGGTGATGACCTCCTCTGGTGGCCGGGTGTCAAATAACGCCAACCGTCACTGCACTTCACGCTGTACATCAGACGTGGATGTCTCCGGAGTAGATACTGTACTTGCGGCTGAACTTGGCATTGTAACGGATAGCTCAATGCCCCGGTCGTCATCTGAACCGTCGGCCGCCTGGTCCTCTCCCAGCATTTCTCTGGTGGGGGTAGTTCTGTTCCTGGTACCCGCAGTCTTTCCTCGAGTCTCCATTCAAAATTACTTCTAGCTGGTGGTTTGAATGTCCCAGGAAGTTGGAAGCATCCCACCGCTGCCAGCCAATGTGACGGATACCCCCGGCTACCCCGACTGGGTAGCTCCGCCAAACGGGTCCTGCTTCCTTCCTGCCGACTGCAGCTATGTAGCTGGCAAGTGACCACAGCCTGTAGCCACCCCTGATGCCCGACAGCACCAGTACTCAGGGTCCCACCCTGTGGCAGACTCCAGCTACCCAGGCTGGATAGCTCTGCCTGAGGATCCTTTGTCTGCCTGGAACAGGCTGCTATGTAGCCCAGGAAAGTGATTTTAGCTGGAACCAACCCAAATAACTAGACACACTAGCATTCAGGTTAGACAGGAACTGATTTTATTGAAAATACACACTCCTTTTATACAGTCAGCTCATCTTGATAAGACCCTGGACAATCCCACTATTTTAGAACTCAAAAAAGTGAATAGCAGCACTCCAATAAACTTTTCAATTCTTTATTGCATATCCAGGAGTACAAACAGATAGCAACGTTTCGGACTACATGTCCTTCATCATGCCATGGACATGTAGTCCGAAACGTTGCTATCTGTTTGTACTCCTGGATATGCAATAAAGAATTGAAAAGTTTATTGGAGTGCTGCTATTCACTTTTTTGAGTTCTGGAATTTGAATTCTGGGTCGTGCAGTGCCCAGCGATAGCGTGCACCCATCTTATAACAGTGTGAGCTGGACTTGTTGGATTGATCAATCCCACTATTTTCCCGCCATTCCCGCCCCTCCAGACAGCCCGGCACATCCATAGGAGCCACAGTCCCACATAATCCCAATACATATGGGTGGCGGTGATCCCGGTAGAGCGGCAACACTTCCAGGGTGTCATTTTAAAGCTCTCGGTCCCCAGATTTCACAGTCCAAAAACCAGCATGATTCGTTACTGGGGACCAGAGTTACAGTCCGTTGAAGTTATGGGGTTAGGGGTGTCCAAAACCCCCGGTTCCCAAAGGAGCTCCCCTCCGGCAATTCCACCACCCCTTGTACTCCCCAGGGGCTACTAATCCCAAAAAGAGCGGAGCTCTGGGGCACATGGTTGATGGAGCGACCTGGGTTAAAGTTACCGGTTGTTCTGCTGTCCTGGGGTCGACCGGGAGTTCCAGGAGCCTGGCCAGCCTGAGAGGGGTTGGGCGGGTGTCCGTTGTGAGGTGGCCGACCGGGAGTTCCAGGAGCCCGGCCAGCCTAGGAGGGTTTTCCTGGTCATAAACCAACTCTTCTCTGAACACAAAAGGAAGCCAAAACAAAGCAAACAAACAGCTTCCAGAGATGGTGGTTGCTCTGAGGAGCCCAAAACCACTGAGAAACAACAGGACTGAGGTTGTAGGGGGGTGGGGATTTAACCCTTGCAGCCCAGTATCCGTGACAGTAACTTTCTAATTTACTCCTATTATCAATTTTTCTACATTCTCTTGCTATCTTTATTTGAAAAAGAAGGCATTTAAGTTTCTTTTGGGGTTCAGAACTGTGGACAGCCCTTTTTTATTGGTGGATGAATTTATGCACCAATCAGCAAGAACAACCCAGGTTGTTCACCAAAAATGGGCCGGCATCTAAACTTACATTCTTGCATTTCAAATAAAGATACAAAGATAATGAAGAAAATGTGATATAAGGAGTAAATTAGAAAGTTGCATAAAAATGTCATGCTCTATCTGAATCACAAAAGAAAAAAAATTGGGTTCAGTGTCCTTTTAACAGTCTATTTACTCCAATTTTACCACACACAGAACTACTTGTCCAGCTGTGTCAGTGGAAAGAGTGCAGGCATGAAAGGGTTTAACAGCAAAGGGCCTCAAGCTTACAATATCCCAATTAGGAATCCTACCTACACCCCCCCAAAACATGAGCATTCACTGCCACCACCCAAAAACATATTCAGGGCTTTCTGGAACATCCCTAAATTACAGTTCTTTTAAAAAATGTATAAAAATAATACTTTGGTAATTTCCTCAAGCTCAAGCAAAAAAGAAATGCATGAAATAAAAAGGGTAATTAAACAATAGACACACACAATTGCAAATCAAATTATTATATAAGATAAAAAATATCAGAACAATTTAAAATGAAATTTTGTGGAGACTTCCCACAATGCTTTTCAGCTGGTATATTCCTTGATGTAAGTATAATGAAGTGTTACAATCACACACTAATTTATACACAACACATGTCACATGACCTCCTCCCCATGGGGTAATTACATAGTGCTCAGCTTACCAACAGTCAAGTGTGCCCTCTACATGAGAAATAATGGCATTTGGTTTTTTTCATCATGACTGTATTACAAAACAATAGACACTAAACACCCCACACCTCAGTTTAAAGGGACATGAAACCCAAAAATGTTCTATCATGATTCGGATAGAGAATACAATTTTAAACAACTTTCCAATTTACTCCTTTTATATAATTGGTTGTATTTCTCTTGGTATCATTTGTTGAAGGAGCAGCAATGCACTAATGTTTTCTAACTGAACACATGGGTGAGCCAATCACAATCGATATATATATATATAAGCAGCCACCAATCAACAGCTAGAACCTAGTTTCTCTGCTGCTCCTGAGCTTGCCTAGATAAACCTTTCAGCAAAGGATAACAAGAGAAGGAAGCAAATTAAATAATAGAAGTAAATTGGAAAGTTGTTTAAAATTGTATTCTCTATCTGAATCATGAAATAAAAATTTGGGGTTTCATGTACCTTTAAATGGCTGGCATTTCCCAGGCAGACTCTTGGCACCTAGTCTTGCAGAGGCGTGTTTGGACCCTTCTTTGATCAGCACCTAAAATACTACTGCATGATACTGAAGGTTTCTGTGAAGATTTATGGGCATAATTCATACTACTAAATATTGTGAATAGGGAGTTTTACTTCCAACAGGGGGCTGGCTGGGAGAATCACAACTAACTCCCTAACTGACCCCTAGCTGTGTAAAACCACAAAAAATGAGTAGTGTTAAATTCAGAGACAAGGGGAACAAGGACTTGAAGCCAGATACCTCATTGTGATAACACTGGTTATACACCTGCAGTTGTACTAACCCCTTAAAAGCTAGAAGGGAAATATTCTGCATTTTGCATGACACCATAGATTCTGAATTAACATGAAGTTGTATTAACCCCTTACAAGGAAATAGAAAAAAAAACAAACATGCTTTGCACAACACATGCTCTTTCTGTATCATGAAAGTTTAATTTGACTTTCCTACCCCTTTAAGCAATCAGTAAATTACACTACTAGAATTATATGTGCGCGTCATGGGGTGGTCGGAGCTATGCAAATCATGCATGTGCGTGGCTATGCTGCAAAGTGTCCCTGTAATTTTTTTTTTCTTCAAATGTTGCTAACTACCTGTACTACAACATGTGGACTGATTTATTGGCTAAAGACCCTTGGAACTGTTTTCTAGTTTATGAGTTTGTTTTCTCCTACTACTGTTATGGACAAATGTCCTGGTGCTGGGCCTTGTACCATCTACTATTCTGCTTCACCTGTGCGTGCCTGCAAACCATTTCCTGCCTCACTGGTCCCAGTCATCAAACCAGGTAATAATTACATTACAATCTACCACATTCTATAACCAGATAATAACTTCATGGATTTTTATATTTTTAACTAGACATTTAATTACACATGACAGATAAACATTTCTCTAACAAGTGTCTCACCAGGAATAATTTCTGATTTCAAGCGTCCAGTCACAAGAGCCAGAAGAAGTATGCGGAGAAACATTCTGCAAAACTGAGGAGCACAGAGAATCAGGGTGGCCATCCAGGTATACCCTCAACTGTCTGATTCATCCACCTACATTTCTACAAAGAAAATGAGAAGAATCCACTTAACAACATGCCATCAACTTCTATAAGTCATCAAACCAGGTAATAATTGATTAACTAAACCGCAAATATTTTTGAACATCTCAATTTTTACAATTACAATAATTCTTTATTTGTATAAATATTTTTTTCTGCCACTAGCACTGCTATTGACAGCACATTAACAAAAAAAAAGCTTAAAAATTATATAGAATTCAATTATAACAATTTTGAAGCAGAAAATGCAGTTGTAATTTATACTTATGACCAACGGGTGGCAGCAAATCCTAATTTTTTATTTTAAAGACAATCTACTAACACATATTTTGAAACATTAAATAGTACAAGTGCAAACTGAAAAATATTCATTTTTTTTACCCGGTGACAACAAAATGATTGGGAGTAAAGTTAAACCATAATGTTAAAATCATGAAACATGTAATAATTAATATAATAATATTAAAGGCAGGACAATCATCATATGTGTCACACAGTTTTGTTCATCATGGCTTCTACACAAATGACGACTTGCTGTTGTGTCACTGGAATGAATAGGTTTCTAAAGCTACAGGAGGAACTGTGCTATATAGGTGAAGTTATGAGACTATTGTTTCTGTGTAAGATGTGGGTACAGAAATAAATACTGATGCTGTGTGCAACTCTGCATTTTGATATTTATGCAAATAGGATATCATGACAATTATACCTAAAATTTGCCTTCTGAGGACATATGTCTGGGATCTGGTCTTGGTTGTAGAACAGAGAACATTTCTCTATTTGCCCTAATTATATCCTAAAGGTACAAGAAACCCTTTATTGAAAAAAGGAGCATCTCATATTTTAAATTAAATGAGTAGGGACTGGCCCTCAGTCTAAATTTGCATAATCAACAAATGCATGATAAAGAGACAATGCAATAGCACTTAGTCTAAACTTCAAATTAGTAGTAGATTTATGACAAATGTCTAAGTTATGTCTATTTCCACTCCCACTGTATCGTGTGACAGCCGCCAGCCAATAGTCTGTGAATTCTTGCACATGCTCAGTAGGAGCTGGTGACTCAAAAAGTGTAAATATAAAGACTGTGCACAATTTGATAATGGAGGTAAATTGAAAGTTGTTTAAAATTGCTGCTCTATCTGAATCATTAAAGTTTAATTTTGACTTGAGTATCCTTTTAAGTAAACAGTTTGTGACAAGTGGTCAAATTTAAGGCTGAAGGAAAGAAGATTTAGGGCCCAATTTATTAAATGTCTGTATGACATGATCCGCTCAGCTGAATGCTGAATGGTGTACTGCTTGTGCAATGCCGCCCCCTGCAGATTTGCGGCCAAACAGGGGTGTCAATCAACCCAATCGTATCTGATCGGGTTGATTGCTGTCCGCCGCTCAGAGGCGGCGGACCAGTTATGGAGCGGCAGTCTTAAGACCGCTGCTTTTATACTCCTGTTTCCAGGGAGCCCAGGGCCGGACTGGGAATAAAAAGCAGCCCGGGAAAAAATTAAAGACCAGCCCTATATTCCATTGATATATATATGTAACTCAAAGAACAAAACTTGATCCCGGGTCAGATGATGAATATAAAAAGTTAAATTTTATTAGTTTCCATAAGGTAAAAGCCCAAGAGGTGTCCAAACATATCAAAAAACACACTGAGCACTGTGTACTCAAGCTGACATGTTTTGGTTAGATACCGTAATCATAGCTGATAGAGTACACCAGTGCTGGACTTTTAAAAGACAAAGTTGCATTTCATTGGTTAAAACCATTACACCTGTTCAGTGTGGAAAACATTAACCCTTTCCTTATCTAAACTTGAATTCATTAGTAGTGCAGTCAATTTGACTAGTATACATACTTATGTATTAACCCCTTAACGACCAAGGACGTACGCCACACGTCCAAAAAAAAAATGCAGTTAATGACCGAGGACGTGTGGCGTACGTCCTTGGTCTGGAAAGCAGCTGGAAGCGATCCTGCTCGCTTCCAGCTGCTTTCCGGTTATTGCAGTGATGCCTCGATATGGAGGCATCCTGCAATAACCCCCCTTGGCCATCCGATGCAGAGAGAGCCACTCTGTGGCCCTCTCTGCACCGGACATCGATGGCCGGTATCGTTGGTGGGTGGGAGCTTACGTGGGAGGCGGGTGGGCGGCCATCGGTGCTCTGTGTGAAGTGGAGGGGGGCGGGATCGGGGGCGGGATCTACGGGGGCGCGCACGGGAGCGCGCACATGCACGGGGGGTGGCGGGCGGGCGCGTGCACGGGGCGGGAGCGGGTGGGAACCGCTACACTACAGAAAAAAAAAAAGTTAAAAGCTAAAAAAAAATAATAAATCTAAATATTAAAAATGTAATCTAAGGGACCTGGAAGGGGTTGGGGGTTGGTCTTGGTGGGGGGGGGGGAAAAGCTACACTACAGAAAAGGGCATTTTTTAAAACAAAAGGCACATTTTTTTACAAAACTGGGTACTGGCAGACAGCTGCCAGTACCCAAGATGGCGCCCATTAAGGCAGAGGGGAAGGGTTAGAGAGCTGTTTGGTGGGGGATCAGTGAGGTTGGGGTCTAAGGGGGGATCCTACACATCAGCATATGTAAATATGCTTTTTTTTTTTTTTTTAAAAAAAAAGGGCCAAATACCTTTTATTTTAGTACTGGCAGAGTTTCTGCCAGTACTTAAGATGGCGGGGACAATTGTGGGGTGGGGGAGGGAAGAGAGCTGTTTGGGAGGGATCAGGGGGTCTGATGTTTCAGGTGGGAGGCTGAGCTCTACACTAAAGCTAAAATTAACCCTGCAAGCTCCCTACAAGATACATAATTAACCCCTTCACTGCTAGCCATAATACACGTGTGATGCGCAGCGGCATTTAGAGGCCTTCTAATTACCAAAAAGCAATGCCAAAGCCATATATGTCTGCTATTTCTGAACAAAGGGGATCCCAGAGAAGCATTTACAACCATTTGTGCCATAATTGCACAAGCTGTTTGTAAATAATTTCAGTGAGAAACCTAAAATTGAGAAAAAATTAACGTTTTTTTTAATTTGATCGCATTTGGCGGTGAAATGGTGGCATGAAATATACCAAAATTGGCCTAGATCAATACTTGGGGTTGTCTACTACACTACACTAAAGCTAAAATTATCCCTAAAAGCTCCCTACATGCTCCATAATTAACCCCTTCACTGCTGGGCATAATACACGTGTAGTGCGCAGTGGCATTTAGCAGCCTTCTAATTACTAAAAAGCAACGCCAAAGCCATATAAGTCTGCTACTTCTGAACAAAGGGGATCCCAGAGAAGAATTTACAACCATTTATGCCATAATTGCACAAGCTGTTTGTAAATAATTTAAGTTAGAAACCAAAAGTTTGTGAAAAAATTTGTGAAAAGTGAACGATTTTTTGTATTTGATTGCATTTGGCGGTGAAATGGTGGCATGAAATATACCAAAATGGGCCTAGATCAATACTTTGGGTTGTCTACTAAAAAAAAATATATACATGTCAATGGATATTCAGAGATTCCTGAAAGATATCAGTGTTCTAATGTAACTAGCGCTAATTTTGAAAAGAAATGGTTTGGAAATAGCAAAGTGCTACTTGTATTTATGGCCCTATAGTTTACAAAAAAAGCAAAGAACATGTTAACATTGGGTATTTCTAAACTCAGGACAAAATTTAGAAACTATTTAGCATGGGTGTTTTTTGGTGGTTGTAGGTGTGTAACAGATTTTGGGGGTCAAAGTTAGAAAAAGTGTGTTTTTTTCCATTTTTTCCTCATATTTTATAATTTTTTTTATAGTAAATTATAAGATATGATGAAAATAATGGTATCTTTAGAAAGTCCATTTATCGGCGAGAAAAACGGTATATAATATGTGTGGGTACAGTAAATGAGTAAGAGGAAAATTACAGCTAAACACAAACACCTCAAAAATGTAAAAATAGCCTTGGTCCCAAACGGACAGAAAATGGAAAAGTGCTGTGGTCATTAAGGGGTTAAACATGCTCAGCTTAAATTACATTAAGCTACATATAAAAGGAGAGTCATTATAATGCAAGCCCTGTCTGAGATACTGCAAGGAAAGGAGAATGGATTAAATTAAAGAAGCCTAAAATGCATATTTAAGATGTATTAAAAGAGAGAAAGAAACTTATATCAATATATTGACAAACAGTCATATAGTGTAGCTAAGTGTGTCACATGATCACATATTTTATATTTTAAACACTCTCGCTGCTTTTATGCAATCTCCTTTGTATGTTTCAATCAGTATTGTGAGAGGGCACTCTATCCTGATTATGTCCACCATTCATTATATGGACAAAGTATGTATGTTGCACTAATACTAATAAATTATCAACCATATGAGAAAGGGGTTTTTCTTATTAAATTATTTGAGGGGAAGAGAAAAAGGAAGTTGCTTCTATGCTACCTTTTACAAAAAAGGTTAAGTATGAAATGATACTAGTAACAGACAATACCAAACTATTGGGGTGACACTACTTGAGGGATGACGTGGTAGTTCTATCCACTAGTCTAATGGACCATTTTTGTTTAATTATAAGTGTGTATGTGTGATTGAACACTTGTAGTGTGGAACGTAGGGTTTCTTTATTGCCAATAGTTTATGAGGTCGTATTCAGAGTTCAGACCTCTTGGTACTCTGGTCTGGAGCCTAAAGATCCAGAACATTTCTTGCTTGCCTAGAATTTGGTCCCTGTCACCTCCTCGCAGAGGATTTTTGACCCACTCAATTGCTTGCCACCTTAATGTGGCACTACTTTTGTTGTGTACATATTTGAAATGTTTCACCAATGGGGTGGTTGCTTCTCCTATCTTTATTGTTGACACGTGATTTCTTATTCTGGCATTTACCTCAGTTGTAGTGAGACCTAAATACTGTAATCGGCATTCAATACACGTGAGGAGAGAGATGACATAGGAGGATGTACAGTTGAGGCATGAGTTGATTTTGAACACTTCTCCCGTAACCTCTGAGTGAAACTCATCAGAAATAACAACCAGATCGCACGGTTGGCATCTGGTCTTCCCACATCTGTACATCCCCCTATGTCTGAGCCAGGAACTTGGTTCTGCGACATTGAGCCGCAGCAATTCTGAGGGAGATAAGTAATTACCTATGGTTTTGCTCTTGCGATAGGAGCACCTAAGGCCTGACTCTACACAGCCTACAAGTCTGTCATCTGCTGTGAGGAGACAAAAATGTTTGTTCACTATGTCACAGATATATATATATATATACATACACACATACATACAATATATATATATATATATACACACATACACACACACAAAATATATATATATATATATATATATATATATATATATATATATATATATATATATATATATATATATTAGCAAATGAAGAGCACTCTCACTTCAACTCCAACTGCCAGGGTGCAGACAGTAAAGTAATAAATGTAAGCAATGGAATGCACTCACTGGTCTTTTTAACAAACGTGAAGTTTAATGTAACGTTTCGGGGACCGTATCCCCTTCCTCAGACAGTGAAACACAGTGGCAAGCAAACTTTTAAAGCACACCTATCCAATAAACCCCACCCCCAATTAAAGCAAAAAAAAAACGCCAAAGGGTAGTCATAGCAGCCAAAGTAAACAGAGTAAACAACATGGTGTCATGTGACTTTCATACATCATGTTACAAAACAATATGATACGATCCTCAATGTAATCCAGAGGAAACAGTGAAATAAATAATGCTGTGACAAGTGCATATGCATAAACAAGTGAGAATGCCCAAAATGGTACTGATATGTGAACATAAAACATATAAGACATTAAACACTTTAAAACGAGTGTACACAAATGTAATGATTGTAACCGGCAAAGGACCACACACATAGAAATACTAAGGAGCGATCAGGCATGTGGACTGACATATACGCTGTAGCTCATCAGCAGCTATACTAAGAATGCGTAGGGCAAATATCAAACACATAAGCACTATGTGAGGCAATTGTGGGTAGCATATAATTATCGGGGAGGATCAGCAAGTATACAGGATGGAACACCACCACCGGAGAGCCCCACTGAAAGAGCACGTCGCATCAGCGTGCGTGTGACGTAACTGCCTGCCTCCAGCTGTAAAAACAACAACAGCTGATCCACTGTTGCGGCGTGCGATGTCATTGTAAGAAACTGGCAATAAGAGATGAGAGCCTGCCCACGCCACAGTAAAAACAAACCACAAATATAAACATAATATAAGAAGGAAAATAAGAAAGAAATATAACCCAAAACTATAAACCATAGATGAATAAAAGGGGGCAGGGGGGGGACTGAAAACCAGAGAAACAGAGAATGAAAAAAAATGAAAGAATAAGTAAGTGTGGACAGGACAAAATAAGTGAAGGTAGCGACCAAAAAGGTACAGAGTATGAAAAAAGCATAGAAAGAGCAGAAAAAGCAGAATAAAACCACACACAATAAAAGCAAACGTGATGACACATGAGAAAAAAACAAAAAGAGAATAAGAACAGAATATGAGAGAACCATGCGCCCAAAACGGACAGTGAAAACTAACAAAGAACAATGTAATGACTAGTGACAGACCCCAAACCACCCAAATAAATTAAAAGGAAATAAGAAATAAGAAATAAAGAAGAATTAGATAAATAAATAAAAGCAAAAACAAAACAGAAACAGAATCAAACATAAGCACGTGAAAACTAAATAAGACAAGAACATAAACACACGGACAAAAACAACAACAACAAAAAAAACTAAAACAGAAACAAAAGACAAACCACAAAGCACAAAAAAACAAAAAACAAAAACAAAAAAACAATAAAGGACAATAAAGGAATCAACAAACGAACAGTGCAATAAAACAACACCACGCACATACAAAAAAAGACAATAAATGGACGTCGGACTCTCATCACGCAGCGGTGGGGCACATGCTCTCGTGAGTGGACATTCACATTAGAGGAAGCAATGCCAATCCAACATGGAATTAAGACCATGTGGGTATATCGTGTTCAGGCGGTATGTCCATCTGGCTTCGATTTGAAGGAGAACCTTATTCCTGTCTCCTCCCCGTCTAAGTGGAGGAACGTGATCAATCAGAACAAAGCGCAAATCAGTGGAATTATGCCCGGTTTCCAGGAAGTGTCTAGCCACGGGTTGGTCGCTCTTTTTGTTCTTGATTGCAGCTCTTATTGAGGATCTATGATTAGCCATTCTCGTACGGGCATCATCAGTTGTTTTGCCCACATAGAATTTGGCACAGCTGCAGCTGAGTAAATAAGCCACAAATGTCGTGGTGCATGACAACCGGTGGCGAATGGTGTACTTCTTGTTTTTATGTGGGTGGCTGAATGTGGCCCCAGGGAGCATAGAGCTACACGTAGTGCATCCCAAACATCGGCAACAACCCAATTTCTTGGGTTGTAACCAAGTCGTGTCTTGGTAACAATGGATTGGATCAGTCTTCATGATTAAGTCCCGTAGGTTTGTGTTTCTTTTGTACCCAACACGGGGAGGGGCCCACTTGGATAGTGGTATGTTAGGATCCCCTTGAACAATATGCCAGTGCTGACGTAGACTCTTACCGACAAATCGTGCATCTGGAGCATATTTGGTGGTAAAGGTCATACGTGGATTAGTCACCTCCTCAGCTCTTTGTGAAGTTCCGGCATCCATGCAATTTGCTCTTGCCTGATTGATGATTCTTGGCCGATAACCCCTGTCACGGAATTTATTAGTCATGGTCTCTAGTTGTTGAGCTTGTTTATCGATGTCACTGTTGGCTCTGATGACTCTGGTAAGTTGTGCTTGTGGAATTGCCTGAAGTAAAGCTCCTGGGTGGCAGCTGGTCGCATGCAGTAGGGAGTTGCGGTCAGTTGGTTTCTGGAACATGGTAGTACCCAGTTTCCCTGCAGTCTTGAAAATTCTCAGATCCAGGAAATCTATTGATTCAAGGTGATGATTGATATACATATACACACAATATATATATATATATATATATATATATATATATATATATATATATATATATATAAAAGCAGCCCTGTAATCTGCAGAAAGGAAAAAGTCAGGGCATTCACTAACAGAATTAAACTCCAAATGAAGAGATGGCTGGATGTTGATTTTATTACATGGTTCATGTGTTTTGTCTTCATAGATAAGTAGTATTATATGACACACTAAGTTTAGAGAATGATAAGAGGTTGGATCACTTTAACCAGATCCTGCCTCTTTCTGACAAAATTATTGTCCTGTCTACTTGCCAGGAACAAGGGGTGTAGGAGGTGCTCACAATTTGCAGCAACTGGCTCAAATACCCACTACTGAACCACTTGTATTATTTAAAAGTCCCACTTCATAAAATCCATCCCAAAAATCTAATGATATCCAGTTACTATGTTATGGGCATAAGATCACCACCCACAATATTTTAGCTTGGATCTTGCTGGCTAAGATCTTCTGAATGCAGAAACTGTGCCGCCTATGATATCTCTCTGCAGAAATTTTGTGTCCAGTAAATAACCTCGGGTGAGGGTTATGGATTATAGGGACTAGGGTTAGGGAACAGTTTGTGCTTTGTGGTTAGGGAGTGGACTGAGGTTAGGGTTTACAGGTTTCAATGGTTCCAGAACTATTACGTTGCCAGTAACGTTGTTATAACCACATTCTAACCATGGCGATGTTGCTGCAGTATTTTTATAGCTACAATAATGATAGTAGTGTATAATCACATTACCACATACCTTTTTGCTGTGGTAAATAAACAGCTTAGCTCTGGTGTAATATTTGGTTGCCGTGCTGGTTCAGCGCCTCCCGAAACGGCTCTCTGGGGCGTCCTACCCCACGAGTAAAGACTAAAGTGACGCTCTAGCCGGGCCGGGCCCACCCCTGCATTCCCTGGCCTCACCTAATGACACTACTAACTAAGCTCCGCCTCTAAGCAATACACAAGCACTTAGAGCAACTATACTCTAGCAGCAGTACCAGCAAATCTATTCTGAATGTGTATATATGTGATGCTGGCCCAGCGGCAGCATGCATCACATATACACAGTCAGAATAGATTTGCTAGTTGCTGCCTGGGACTTGGAGCCTGGGCAGTGCACTCACTGTGGGGCATGCAGAGCGGATCTGAGCACTGACTGAATGGCCTGCGGGCACTGCCGCAATATCATAAAAATTAAAAATAATCTTCAGTATTCACCGGCGGCGGCTGCCTGTGCACAGCCCTTGAAGTCAACTACTAGCCGTCTGAGTGCCCTAATGCTAATTGCTGAGCTCATCAGCAGCAGCAGCCAGGTCAGCCCAGCCCCAGCTGCCGGCGGCCCACCGGGATTTTTCCCGGTATCCCGGCTGCCCAATCCGGCCCTGGGGAGCCTGAGGGCTTGCGTGGAAACAGGGGGATCAGGGGCCATCTGGCCCCTATATCTCCAGAAACCTAAATGTGTTTTTTTTTGTTTTTTTTACTGTAGTAGAAATCAAATTGTACCTTAGATACATTTAAAAATGGTTTAGATACATTTATATTATTGCTGGTGTTAAATAGGTCACCTTTTTAATGGGATTAATTTAAGTCAACTGGAGATTTTATTGTAAATATAAATAAGATTTTAATATAACCAATGTTGAAATATAATTTCATTATTTATTTTGCAACCTTTCCATGTAATTTAGCTCAGAAAATTGTAGCTTTTCTAATTCTCAGAACGGAAAAAGCACACTGAAGACTTCTAAAGGCTAACCCATCTACATATATTTCCCTAATTGGTTTTAACAAATAAGAACTGCAAAACAACGGACTGTATATTAACAATATGAATGTGGCTAGCCTTGTCAGCTGCAGACTCAATACATGATTGGCGCTTCAAAATAAAGCAAATTGCAGTGGAGTTTGGCTGTTGAAAAACAATTGCAGCAAAAAAGATGTTAATTTGTCTTAGACTGACTATTTTATAGCAAGACAACGGAAATGTCTTGTAATTACAACGTCTATAGAAATAGAAAATATATCAAACTCGTATATCTTTGTTCAAGTCAATAGATCTAAAGCAGATACAAATATAGAAGGGAAAAAGACATGATTGTGTAATAAAAATTACACAGAGCACACATTTTTCCTGTAAAACCAGGAAAAATTAGAACAGGAACAGGAACTCATTTTGAGCAGAACCTTACTAAGACCATGTAAATTATACATAGCATACACTTTTTATGTTTATTTATGAAGCAGCAGATGATGCTTATTCCGTGCGAGCCTTCTGGCTTGCCAGAAATGTAAGTCTTAAGAACGCTGCTCCTTAACTTGTCTGCCACCTCTGAGGTGGCGGACAGCAATGATCCCGATCAGATATGATCGGAATGATTGACACCCCCTGCTATAGCGGCCAATTGGCCGCGAATGTTCAGAGGGGCGGCATTGTACAAGCATTTCACTAGAAATACTTGTGCAATGTTAAATACCGACAGAGTATGCTGTCGACATTTAGCGAGGTATTTAGCAATGTCGGGCGAACATGATCCACTACAGCGGATCATGTCCGCCCGCCAGTTAATAAATTTACCCCAAAGACTCATCCCTATGCGCTATCTGAAAGACCCACCCTCTATATGAAAGGTATAAAATTAATAGCATGGTTACCTTGCTTATACAAACAAGATGCATAGGGCAACATTAAAATGGTAATGACAACTAATATATATTTAAACAATGTCACAGAGAGAACACAAGCACATATAATATCAGTGCCAAACATTGATGAAATCCAAATCCTCTAAGCGGTCCTCAAACACGGTGAATAACTAACCAAAATAACATATGGCCACAACACTTGTCTTAAACTATGAAACTAGCAACTAATCCAGAAGAGGGTTTAACTTAAAGGGACAGTCTACAATAGAATTGTTATTGTTTTAAAAGATAGATAATCCCTTTATTACCCATTCCCCCGTTTTGCATAACCAACACAGTTATATTAATATACTTTTTACCTCTGTGATTACCTTGTATCTAGGAACCTTCTTCCAGCCCCCTGATCACGACTGTGACTGTTTATTATCTATTGCCTTACATTTAGCATTGTGTTGTGCTAGATCTTAAATAACCCCCTGTGCCACACAGTGTTATCTATATGGCTCACGTGTACTTTCTGTCTCTTTGTGTTGTAAAGAGATTTATAAAGCATGTTATAAGAGGCAGCCCTCAAAGGCTTAGAAATTAGCATATGAGCCTACCTATGTTTAGTTTAAACTGAGAATACCAAGAGAAAAAAGTAAATTTGATGATAAAAGTAAATTGGAAAGTCGATTAAAATTAAAAGTCCTATCTGAATAATGAAAGTTTAATTTATACTGTCCCTTTAACAGTGATAACATCGATGTGTTCATGCGTACCTGTTCCTCTCTAGTGGTGCATTCTTCATATTGCAGGCTACATACTGGAGATAAGACCAAATAAACTACCTGCATTTAGTTGTAAAATCTAGATTGTGAACTTTTTGTGTAATGTATCAAATATAAAATATGCTATATTCCCTCACATTATAATCACATAGGGCTAGATTACAAATGGAGCTCTATTTATCACTCTCATTCGCTGTTTAACTCTGCTAGAAGAAAGCTTTTTGCATGTGCCAGGTTGCGCGTGTATTACAAGTTGAAAGTAAGAGGTTTTTTGTGCGAGCTAACCCAATGCGGGCAAAAAGCCGAAGTTAGAATATTGCGTATTCCCCCATAGACTTAAATGGAGTGAGAAAAGTGTGGAAAAAACTAACACCTTTCTTTGCTCGCAAACCCGATCACATGTTCTTAAAGGGACACTCAGGTTAAATTAAATTTTCATGATTCAGATACAGCAAGTAATTTTAAACAACTTTCCAATTTACTTCCATTAAAAAAAATGTGCACAGTCTTTTATATTTACACTTTTTGAGTCACCAGATCCTACTGAGCATGTGCAAGAATTCACAGACTATACGTATATGCATTTGTGATTGGCTGATTGCTATCACATGGTACAAGGGGAGTGGAAATATACATAACTTTGAAATTCATTATAAAAAAATCTACTACTCATTTGAAGTTCAGACTAAGTGCTATTGCATTATCTTATTATCTTGCATTTGTTGATTATGCAAATCTAATGTGTTGACTGGTCCTTTAAGTGCACTAACCAGGACATGATATTTTAATATTTCACATTCCCATATTCTTCACATAACAGAATATGTTCAATTATATATAATATGATTATATATAGTCATATTTTATATATATATATATATATATATATATATATATATATATATATATATATATCATTATATATAGGTATATGTGTGTATGTATGTATATATATATATATATATATATATATATAAACATATAAAACATATCTAAGTGCATTGGAGCCCTTTGCAGTCAAGTAGCTAAAAACATGTAAAAGCATACTTATGCAATATTCATATTTAATAAAGTGCTTAACTGTGTATTTACTGTAAATATTTTAAATTCCAATGTTCTTCATATAAGGGAATATTTTCTAAGTTTTTATAAATAGATATTCCTATAAATATATATATGTATACATTTGTATTTATGTGTTTATATCTGTATATGTGCAAGTAAATTCTGCCCTTTGCAGTCCTTTTTTTTTCTAACACCTGCTAAGCTGTTTCGGAATAGCCACTGTCTCCAAGTGTTGGGTCTCCTGGTCGCCAGTTTCCAGAGAGGAAGCTCTTTTACCTAGTCACCTCTAGCCGCATCTGCGTCTTTCGAGTCAGAGTCCAAGGGTTCGGTCTCTTGTAAGCCAGTTGGTCTTACCCTATCAGGCTTGTGGAGAGCTGGGTAAAAGATTGCCGCTATTCTTTCCTCCAGTCTCTGGGCATGCTCCTGTAGTAATGCTTGCAATTGCTTAATAATGAAAGTATCCTCCATTTTCAGTTAGCATGTAGGGGATAGCGTAAACTTTAGCCTTAATTTGCTGCGAATATGTAGTCCCCTCAGCAATAGGGACAGTGCTGGTTTCAGGGGAAGGACTGCACGCTCAAGGCACAGTTAGTTGTGGGACAGTGTTGAGGCTTCTGTAATAGGGGAAGGCCTCAGAGGGCAATTAAGCCACGTCAAGATTCAAAACCCTAAATTTCAAATCAGGCCGTCAACAGACCAGCTTCTCCAATAGTTTGAATATTATATATCCAGTTTTAGCATCACAATATTTGCGATTTTTGGAGATAACTGAAGGAGCTGAAGCTCAGTGCGACCAGTAAGATGGCCACCGCTCGGAAGTCCCTCTTATTTTATTTTTACCATAGTTACTGCTGGTCTATTCCTTGTCATCATTCATAAAAATGAATTTCCTTATATTCTACAGAGCTGGACCTCTTAAAGAGATATGAAACCCAAACATGTTCTTTCATGATTCAGATACAGCATACAAATTTAAACAACTTTCCAAATACCAAGAGAATGAAACAATATTGATAATAGAAGTTAATTGGGAAGATGCTCTATCTGAATAATGAATGAAAACATTTGGGTTTCCTGTCCATTTAGCACATGCAAATAAACAGGCTTTAATGTTGTCCTTATTGGAGCAAAGAATATCTGTTCTAAGAAAATAGCTTTTTGTCCTACAGTTTGCTCACTAACCCAAACATTTGTACCTGAATAGGTCAACCTGATAGCAGCTGGAGGTGGCCTGATACTGTGGACATCCCTAGACTCCATTAGATGCATTACCATATGATTAGGCAATGAAATGTTTCTTCTCTAATTCTTGTGATTGGGAAATGGATACACATTCTCTGCCTTGTTTGTGCTCATGTTATGTTTCTCTCTGAGTTTCTGGAACAGTCTCGTGAGCGCCATTAATGCAAAACATATGACATAGGCTGGCCGGACATAGCCTAGCACGGCCTTGTGTGCGCATCACAGCTCTTACAAGTGCTCATGTACTCCAAGTTATGTGTTAGCTGAATAGCCATAAACCAAAACCATGACAAGGAATTTTTTTATGAGGTTCCGGGGCTTGCACTAAGTATTCATTTCAATTCATTGTAGTCACCCTTTAAATTCTAGCAAATGAGCCACGAACAGGTCTTCTTAAATACTGGTCTCAAGCAGGTGTGCTCATTTGTAAGCCTCTAATTGTTTTATTTTATGCCTATTTCTCAACAAAATACCAAATGCTGTTTAGCATGTAATATTTTGTCAATTAAGAACCATATTACAAGTGGTATTTAACGCTCCCACTCGCAAGTTAACTCCTCTAGTAGTAAGCTTTTTGCTTGGGTCAGATAGCGCTGGTATTACAAGTTGAAAGTAAACTGTTTTCGCACGAGCCATAACCCGATAAACGCAAACTTAGTATAATTGGGTGCATGTTAACGTTGTCCCTCATAGAAGTTAAAGGAGAAAAAAAGGGAGAAAACCCTACTCGGGCACTAACCAGATCACATATTCTCAAGTGCCCTAACCGACAAAAAATTTGAATATTTCACATTTATTTATAAACATTTTCTATTTATTCCTAAATAAATATTTCTACATATATCTAATGGTATTTTGATACAATATATCTATACCTATATATATGCGTGATTATATATAGGTATAGATATATACAGAAATATCTATTTAAAAAAAAACATAGAACATATTATGCTATATGCAGAACATTAGAATGTGAAATATTTACAGTAAATACATAGTTATATATATATATACATATGTATTTATGTAATTATAGGTGTATTTATGTCTGTAAATACATATATACACATTATGACATCATGTGAGATCGGGAGGATTATTTTGATACCAAACATGACATGTCTGTCATATATACGTAATCACGTATATATATATATATATATATATATATATATATATATATATATGCATATATATCTTTAGACATGTATATGTTAAAGTTAAATGTTCATGTTAAAGGGACAGTCTAGGCCAAATTATCACCAATTTTGCTTTGTTCTCTTAGTATTCTTAGTTGGAAATGTTAAGGAAAAATATTTTTAATTCTGTATATATTTTTCCTCATGTGTTAGAATGACTATGACAGTTACATTTCTTTTTGTCAATTCAGCTAGTACAGAAACTGCTGTATATGCAAAGTAAGTATTTTCAGCTACAGTAACACCCAAAGTTTGTATGGACAAGATAAGAAGAAGACCACGAGGTGCTTATGTGTGAAAATTCTCAGAAACACAACACATGGGCTATAAAAGAAGAAACTGTTACTATCTGAGAAGGCTTGCCACACTTGTATTACTATGTAAAATGACCTGTTGTCATTTTTGTTGTAATCATGTTTAATTGTACAATTATAACCTTATTAATTTGGAACAGCTGTCTGATGTTAATTTTTTCTTCAACAATTTGGTGCCGAAACCCGGGAGTTTGAAAGCGATTGTGGACGGAGCCAGGAATGGAACTATGAGGACAGGAGACCACAGGCGCCAAAAAGGTGAGAACCTTTGTTTCTCAAATTGCTCTCCTATCCTCTGATTCCTAAACCCTCTGTCCTGTCGTGAGTACAAACTCCCAAGAACCTGAGACAGTTGTATTTTATGTTTTATGTTTTAACATCTTTTGTTATGAATGTGTGAGTGTAAGAGGTCCTTTACGGCATGTGAATGTACTGCTCCAAGACGCCCCTCTACGGAGAAAGCAAAGTTGGAGCAGTAGTGTGTTAAGTAAGAGGATTCTACTGTCCTCAGAGACAAATGTTTTCTATTTTCTGTGTTTGTTAAGTAAACGTAAACTGTTACTAAAATGGTCTGTACAGCAGAGGAACAATAGAGGTTAAGTGTGGGTAGGTGCAGAATTTCTTACTAGTCAACCTTGGTCTGTCAGTACAAAGTCTCTGGGTACCCCCTATGCTCGGCCTATGGACATCGTTGATTAAGTTCAGCTTCAGTCCATTGCTGCTATTGGGCATAGTGCTATTCCCAGAGAACAAGGGCGAATTCTGATCTTTTGATCACCTCTTGGCTTTGTTTCTGAAAACCTTGGACACACTGGTTTGAGTTTGCACTGAATTTTATACTGAAGGGCGCATCCCTGAGCTGTAATAGACTTGTCTCTAATGATGTATAAAACTGTTGATGTAAGTCCCCTAGCATGGTTTGATTTTGATGATATAAGAGGCCAAGTACTTTTAGGATTTGTCTCCCTACTGTTTATTATTTGGGTTTGTTGGAAAATTTGGAGGGATCAGAAGCAGGGATTTTTAGTATGGAATTTATAGTGTGGAATTTATAGTGTGGGACTTTCCCTGACAGCCACAGTACTGCTAAGAGTCGAGAGAGAAGGGTAAGAGTCCCCTCCATCATAACTGGGTTATGAGAAACGATTCTTAGAAAGGGTGATATGAGGTCAGCCTTAAGCAATGGACGTCCAAAATTTCCTCAATAGCCCACAGGAGGAAATGTATAAAGAATATAGTATGTGGTCAGCTGGCATCTGCCTGAATGGTGCAAGTTGACTAAGGGAATGGATGTTGGGTTTCCAAAGGGGGAACCTTTGAATTATTCCACTAAGAAAATCTCTATAAAAATAACTGTAGAATCCTATCAGAAACAGCCCAATGTATTTTTCTGTAGAAGACAAAGTATGTTTAGAATCCAGTTTCTCTGATGTGTGCTGTAGCTGCAGTTCTGGGCGGGGGCTTCCAACCCCCCTTCTTCCAGCACAGAGCAGAACAATTTTTGTTGTTGTTTTTTTTTTTAACCCTTTTTTGTCCTAGACTTTATGTGCTGCTAGAAACTTTTTGTTCAACTGAATTAAATGTAAGATTATGTATGTTTTGCACACACACATATGCAAGTCTTCCATTAAAAGACATGAGTGTATGCTATGCTTGAGGGCATTTAGGGGTTTTTACATTTCTGCTTGGTATTTATATGGGTTAACTGGAGTTTTAAAAGGCCAGCACTACTGTGACTTGCATAAGTGACACTGCAATAGCCATACATTGTCCCTTTGTACATTATGGTCCTAGTGATATCTTTGCAGTAGAATTAATATAAATTAAAATATACACAAGATTCTAGTAGTGAATCTTTAAGAGGTCTGATTTGCTAGTTACTTTATTGGTAATTACAATTTTACTACTCAAGTATTTTCACTACTGATAGACCACTAGTACTTACCCCCCCTGAAAGTTATTTGGTTATTAATGGTAACCCTTGCATTTATAAGGTTAGATATTTGGTTGTGGGTCTGATTGTATGTGGGCATTGGCAATTGGATGTCTATTGCCATTTGTGACTGCATGCCAAGGCCTTGTGGACTATGTGCCCTAGTCCTGGGGTTTGTGTGCATTTTTTGTAGAGTTTGTAGAATCTGTGTGCCAGTTTGTCAGTGAGTATCTTTGTAAGTGTATTTGATAGTAAATACATGCTTGTGAGTGTGAATATTTATGTCACAGTGTGTACATGTGTGCTGTATATGTGTGTATATGTGTATAGATGTATGCATGTGTATACTGTGTATATATACTGTATATATATATGTATATATGTATGTTTTTCTAGGTAGGTTTGGGAGGTGGAATGCATTACTGGGAGCTAGCTGTTGATTGTAGGCTGCACATAGATGGACCTTTTCTTTGGTTTACCTGATGTGTTCAGCTGACTCCCAGTGGTGCCTTGCTGATCCTTTAATAAAGAATATCAAGTGAATAATGATATTTTGCTAATAGACATGAAATGGAAAATTGTTTACAACTGCATGTTCTAAGTAATAAAAGGAAATTGTTGGGTTTTAGTATTGCTGGGGAAAATTATTTGCGCCCCCAGTTTTGACTGTAGTATCTCATGTGCCCAATACCACCTCATGTCAAGATGTATATGCCCCAAGGGGAGGTAACCTTGATGACTAAGGTATGGGAAAAATGCTCACTGCCACATTGGTGTCCGGACTGAATAAAGAAATCCATGATAAATTGGTTTCTGCCCATTCTGACTGGCGAGATAAATCAGTCCCAACACTAATGAGCTTAGTGAGCTCACTACAAAGAAACATAGAAGTATAGAAAAAGAAAACACTAAGGGTAATGCCAGTGTGTGCCCCTGGGAAACCCCAATAGAAACAGTTTAAGGGATAAATGAGGGGGAACCCAGAAAAGGTAAATGTTATAACTGTGGGAGAACATTTGATGGACTGGGCTTCCAGTGCTACCAATCATGTCTGAGAGCAGAGGGGGTGATGCCTTTGTTCGCCTGACCCTCTCTGACATGCCATACCATTTTGTGGAGTGTTTGGTGGACACTGGAACAGACTGCAGTGTTTTCAAAAGAGCTATAGCTGTTATGAAATTAAAGGCACATCAGCGAGCAATAGATCCTATCACTATGGGTAATAATAGGGTAGATGAAGCAGCCAAGAAGGCAGCTCTCATGATACTCCTACAGTCCTCTGAAACTGTGGAGAATTTGAAAGTGGAAAAATGCTGGTTGCAAACTGGAAAATGAGGTTTGGAAACATGGGGATGGTAGATTATGTGCACCTACAGTGCTCTATCCTGTTTTAGCCAGTTTATCTCATCTCCCTTCCCATGTTTCCAAAGGGGGAATGATTGCAAGAATGATTGCAAGTGTTAATAAATTTTGGTTTGCATCAGGTTTCTCACAATTTGTAACTGAATGGTGCAAGAAATGCATGATGTGAGCTAAATACAATCCAGGTAAATTGACAAAGGTGGAGATGGAACACCTTGTAAAACCTGACTACCCATTCCAAAGACTGCAAATAGACTATATTCAGCTGCACAAATGTGGTGTGTATGAGTATGTTTTGGTGTGTGTAGACATGTTTTCCTCTTGGGTGGAGGCCTGGCTGGTTGCCAAGGCAACAGCAGGTGTAACAGAAAAAAGCTGATAACTGAAATACTGAAATTGTGTGCAGATATGGTCTACCTGAAACAGTAGAATCTGATCAAGGGACTCATTTTACTGGGCAAGTGTTTGCAGAAATGATGACAGGGTTGCAGATTAATCATCTGGGAAAGTAGAGAGAGCCAATGGTGTTTTAAAAAATAAAATAGCTAAAATCTGTGAGCAGACAAAATTTACTTGGGTACAAGCCTTACCTTTAGCCCTCTTTGCAGTAAAGACACACCCTAAAGGCAAAGCATGGCCTTTCGCCATTTGAAATTTTGTTTGGTAGGCCACCACTAACAGGACTTTTCTTTCCACAAGAATTACATGGGCAGTATGCTTCTCTAACTGATTATGTTGTTCAGCTGCATGAGCAACTGACTAATTTGTATGGAAAAGTTTTCTCTTCATTACCAGATCCAGAACAAATAACTGGAACTCATCACCTGCACCCTGGAGACTGGGTGGTGATAAGAAGATACGTGAGGAGACACTTAGAGCCCCGGTTTGACGGCCCATACCAGGTGTTAATGACAACACCCACCTCAGTCAAAGTGGAAGGGAAACCAAACTGGATACACGCCTCTCACTGTAAGAAAGTGAACTTCCAGGCCGGTGATAAAAACCTGTGTCAAAAGGGTGAGACCACTGGGGACAAAGTGGGTTAACTAACTGCCAAGATGCATATACTGTCCTGTTTTTTTCTTTGTCCTTTTCTTTGTATTTTTTACCTCTATACACCAGTGAAGGGTGACAAACGGACAAAATTCCATCTGGCTTTTACACCAACAAACCGCCAAGCAACTGAATGCCACAGACTGTTGGATATGCTCTCATGTTCCTGCCAATCATAAAGGAATCCCTTTAATAGGTGTACCAATATCAATGAATGATTTAAATGTGACAGATTACAGCTATGATGTTCAAATAGATATTGATAACTCTGTTCATAATGCTATCTCAGATCAAGGTACATACTTAGAACTTGCTGGTATAGTTTCTACACCTATAATTTGTCTTGGGCCAATGTATGTTAATTACATAGCAAACATGAAAGGTTGCATATTTAGTTTGCCCAAGGTATATGTGGGGGAAACAGATTGTAAAAATGCTACTTTAACATTTAATATGGAACCTAACAAAGTACCATGTGATACAGGAACTGCTGATTGTAATAGTTTGTGTTTTTGTTCAACATTAAAAGCTTTGTGTACCACTAGGTGTGCCTGTCTTGAACAGACAGACAATGATGAATGGACCTGTCAAACTCAGTTATATAACAATATGAGATGGTTTCAACTATGGCTGGGAAAGATGGTAAGATTATTCCAATGGTCCTTAAACAAGCTATAAGTAAGAATTATTCTAACCTGCAGATAAAGTCTGGATGTGGTTTCCTGCCTGGACAGGTTAAGGAATTGAGCTAGCAAATAGAATTAACAAATATGCTAGTATTATGGATGGGATTATTAATGAGACTACAAGTTTTACACATGAATAAAGTAAAAGAGTTACAACAAAGATCTAAAGATATATCTAAGGAAGGATGGGATCGATTGGAACCTGGTTTAAAAATATGCTTACAAATCTTTTAAAACCCATAGTGATAGTGATAGGAGTAATTCTAATGTGCCTAATTGTTTGGAAATTGTTAATGATTTGTGTTTCTCATTGCAGCAAAAGATGAAGATACCGATTGTTTAGGGTGATGATACAACAGCTACAGAGATGACCGACTGATAACTTAATTCAGCTACCTGCCTTCCCTGCAGACCCTCCAGTCATTTTAGGAGACAGGTGGAAGATCTCATCTCTGTGAGGGGGTCCCACAATTGCACCTCATCAGCTTTGGGCCTACTACAGGATTTGTACCTAGGCCTGTGAAGGGATGCAGTTCTGGCTGCTGTTGTTATCTGTTTAGATAGAGATTGCATATTTTGTGTTTGCATGTTACCAATAAAGATGTGTGAATGCTTAGAGGAAATGATAACTATGTAGGCAGATCTGGAATGGAGGCTCAGCATCCCACTGTCTATGCAGCTTATCTGTATACTCAGTGATATACAGTCTGTCTAAGGGGTCATTTCCAGGTAGGAAGGTTGTTAGTCAAATGAGAAACACAAAGTAATAATGGCGTGATAATAAACGCAAGGTAATAGATAAATACATGTGATAATAAAATTATCAAAAGGGTGAGAAATGTTAAGGAAAAATATTTTTAATTCTGTATATATTTTTCCTCATGTGTTAGAATGACTATGACAGTTACATTTCGTTTTGTCAATTCAGCTAGTACAGAAACTGCTGTATATGCAAAGTAAGTATTTTCAGCTACAGTAACACCCAAAGTTTGTATGGACAAGATAAGAAGAAGACCACGAGGTGCTTATGTGTGAAAATTCTCAGAAACACAACACATGGGCTATAAAAGAAGAAACTGTTACTATCTGAGAAGGCTTGCCACACTTGTATTACTATGTAAAATGACCTGTTGTCATTTTTGTTGTAATCATGTTTAATTGTACAATTATAACCTTATTAATTTGGAACAGCTGTCTGATGTTAATTTTTTCTTCAACAAAAGCTTAACCTAGGAGGTTCATATGCTAATTTCTTAGACCTTGAAGGCCACCTCTTTTCAGAATGCATTTTAACAGTTTTTCACCACTAGAGGGTGTTAGTTTATGTATTTCATATAGATAACACTGTGCTTGAGCAAGTGAAGTTATCTGGGAGCAGGCACTGATTGGCTAAACTGCAAGTCTGTCAAAAGAACTGAAATAAGGGGGCAGTTTGCAGAGGCTTAGATACAAGATAATCACAGAGGTTAAAAGTATATTAATATGACTGTGTTGGTTATGCAAAACTGGGGAATGAGTAATAAAGGGATTATCTATCTTTTAAAACAATGAAAATTCTGGTGTAGACTGTCTCTTTAAAGCCTTCTGCGTATTTTTTTTCTTACTCCTGAGACCTCATGTCTTTGAGCCTTTATAACTTTTTTGTGCAATTTTTGTTATTAAATCATTTTTATCAGAAAGTGCATTTTTTATGTGTTTTTGAGGATGCAATATCCCGATGCATGTTAGCTTCTATTGTGATCAAGCGATCACTTTTAATTTCAACTTGTGATACAAGCAATAAACCTGGCGCGCCCAAGCAATAAACCTGGCGCATTGAAAACTATAGTTACTTCTGTACAGTGTAAGTTTATTGAGTTGTTATCTTTTTCACTCACACTTAACTGTTAGCGCGCCACCTGTAATCTGGCCCTAGGTAATAATATGGTCCTTTATCTAAATTCATAAAGGTATTATAGCATTGAAAACTATAGTTACTTTTGTACAGTGTAAGTTTATTGAGTTGTTATCCTGATTAATACTATGTGATAAAATAAAATGGAAATGACTTGAAAAACCCATGATTTTAGGACGTGAGGGGTTAATTTGTACTGTTGTTTTGCTTCTGCTATTTATCAGAACTTTATCTAAAAAGTCAATCTTTGGGAAGAATGATCTTATTACTTGCATCTGGTGAACTCTTCTCAGGAGACAATTCACACTCAAGACACAAAACTGAGGTTGATAAGAGGTGACACTCTAGGTCTAGCATATCTTAAGACATGTTTTAATCACTTTATGTTACTGGATGCCCAAATATGACAGGCATGTCATGTTTGATATCAAAATAATCCTCCCGATCTCACATGATGTCATAATTTTAGTTATGTAAATACAATACACATACCAATGTGTATTGTATTTATATAACTAAAATTATGTTATCCTATAACTACAGCCAGGGCTTGCAATGTGGTTTTATGGTGTGCCACAAAAAAGGGGTGGCCACCTTCCTTGCCTACTCTGGAGGGAGCATGGTCAGAAAGCTAACCTGAGGAAGAAAACTGTAATTATTGGAGAATTTTGTCATTTTACATAAGAGGCTGCGTAAAACAGCATAACTGACAATCTTTCTTTGTCAAGCTCACTTGGGACAGATATCTAAGCTAGTATTAGGTTAAGTTATATTTTCCCCTATTTAATTTTTAAAAACTGTTTGTGTAATTGTGTTTAACTAATTTTTTATTTAAATGCACTCACTCTTTTTTTGTTCATAATGCTCATAATGTTCAAATGCTCTTTTATTAAGTTTTTCCCTTTGTCTAATATTTGAACTACATTACCCAAAAGAGAAGTAATAACAGTACTTTGTTTTTAGATTGATTTTTGCCAAATTGTGTGTTTGTTTTGTATAATCTGTTCATCTGGGTTTTTCCTTAGAGATAGTTTAGTGTTTTCTTGTGAACTGCTTGTGCAATGCCGCCCCCTGGAGATTCACGGCCAATCGGCCGCTAGCAGGGGGTGTCAATCAGCACGATCATATAGGATTCGGTGGATTGATGTCCGCAGCCTCAGAGCAGGAGGACCAGTTATGGAGCAGTGTTCTTTAGACCGCTGCTTCATAACTGCTGTTTCCACGCAAGCCTTCAGCATCAATCTCCATTCGGAGCTTGATAATTCGGCCCCTTAGGCTTGCCTGGAGTGGCTAGACTGTGACAAACTGTTCCAGGAAATGGTTGGTTAACCCTTTCTGGGACTGTTAAAGGGTTAGTTAAGCCTGTACATCACAAAACAATGTATTTCTTTTCAGATCATAAATAATTTCCCATTGGAATGATCAAATTATGTTCAGGGTTTATTGGTCTGCAAAATATAGTAGCTTTTGCATTACAACCCCCACATGTCAATGGTTAATTAGTAAGGTTTAAATTAAACATCCTTTTATCAGAGACCTCACAGTTGTAGGCACAGCCAAAGTAAGTGATGGATGCTTTGTGAGGATCCAAATGTGAAAGTAAGCAGCTGCTTGTGCCGTGACGCTCTTTTTGAAGCAAGACCAGATTTATTTTTGTGAAATATTGCCACACTAGGATATGTGCAAATCCCGATCTGGTAAACTTTCACAAGAATAAATCCCAAAGGATCCAAATGCTCTGATCTAGTAAGTGAGAATTGCTGCTTGTTTTAAACACAATCCTTTATTCCCCTATAGGGTTTGCTTTCATGTACACAGGATTTTACAAGTTTGTATGCTTTCAACAAAAACATGATCCAAATTTTTTTTTGTAAGTCTGGAGATATTGTACTAACTATTTTTGTAATTGTAATGCCCATTAAGATTAGTAACTATAGACTTTGGACCTGATCAAAAACTTGTTGGCATGGAGAGAAATCACTCCAAATCTGATGCAGTGTTAAAGCACTATTATAAAGTTTTGCGCTATAGAGGGTGTGAAACGGACACAACAAAAGTTGCATTATTTCACCCTCCGAATTTTTGAAAAGCCGGCTTTTGCATGCGATATGGTTGCGTTGAGCTCCATACCGCACAAAATACAAGCGCTGCTTTGACGTGCTCGTGCACGCTTTCCCCATAGACATCAATGGAGAGAGCGTGTTAGAAAAAAAACTAACACCTGCGTTCGCGGAATGAAAAGCTCCGTAACGCAACCCAATTGATGTTTATGGGGAAAAAAAGTTACGTTTAAACCGAATGCCTTAACATAAACCCCACGTCTAAACACCCCTAATCTCCTGCCCCCAATACCTACATAATGTTATTAACCCCTAATCTGCCACTCCCAATATCACCGCCACCAAAATAAATCTATTAACCCCTAATCTGCCGCCCCTGATATCGCTGCCACTATAATAAAGTTATTAACCCCTATTCCCCCACACCCCATCACCCACACTATAATAAAGATATTAACCCCTATTCCGCCGCTCCCTGACATCGCCGCCACTAAATAAAGTTATTAACCCCTAAAACTCTGGCCTCCCACATCACTGCCACTAAATAAACCTATTAACCCCTAAACCGCCAGCCCCCCACATCGCAACAACCTAAATTAAACTATATTTTAACACCTAACCCTAACCCTAACCGTAACCCTAACCCTAAACCTAACACCCCCTAACTTTAACATAATTAAAATAGACCTAAATTAAAGTTACAATTATTAACTAAATAATACCTATTTAAAACTAAATACAAACTTACCTGTGAAATAAAAATAAAACCTAAGCTAGCTACAATATAACTAATAGTTTTACTTTTATTTCACAACTAAGTTTGTATTTATTTTAACTAGGTAGACTAGATAGTAATAGTTATTAACTATTTTCTAACTACCTAGTTAAAAAGGAAATTTATGCTTACCTGATAAATTTATTTATTTTACGATATGACCACGGATTTCAGGAGGTTTAATCCCACAAGTAAGGATGAAATCCGTGGAATCGTCATATCTTGTAAAAGAAATAAATACAAACTTACCTATGAAATAAAAGTAAAACCTAAGCTGCCTTACACTAAAACCTAAAAACAACTAACATTACAAAAATAAAAAAAACCTACCATTACAAAAAATAAAAAACACTAAAATAAAAAAAAAATAAAAAACACTAAAATTACAAAAAATAAAAAAACTACCATTACAAAATAAAAAACCCTAATCTATAATAATCTACCAAGGGCCCTTAAAAGGGCTTCTGTAGGGCCTGGACCTCCGCCTCCACACATCTTCATCCCTGCAGAGGCAGAGCGGTCGAAGATGCCGGTCCCTCGTCCCTGGATGAAGATGGAGCCACTAGGATGAAGACAGTGGAGGCTCCTCTATAGGAGCACTTGAGCATGTGAACCCCCTGTGAACCTGACCCCTGATGAACAAAAAAAAAATAATAATAAAAAAAGAGTGAGAAATAAAAAAAATAAAAATTTTTTTTATTATTTGTGGACTAAATAAAAAAATCCCCCTTTCCACTTTAAAACTGCATTGACTGCAGCGCCACCTACAGGCCAGCCCATAGCCTTCTTAATTGCACAGCTCTTAGTGTGCGAAAGCCAGCTGTCACGTGACACTCGCACACTAAGACCTGTGTGTGTGTGGGACTCGGGAGGAGGAGCAGGGGCGGAACTTACTGACTGAGTCTGACAAGCTAAGAGGGAGGTCTGAGGCTATTGGCGCAGCACAGTTCAGCCACCAGGAAATTCCAATTTTGTCTTCTTTGGCGCGCAGCTCCTCCTGACTGAGGGCCAAAAACATTTCTCAACTGTGTCACATTGGAGTCCCGGCACTTGCAGAGCTTGACAACCAATAATTACGGTATATACTTTTGAATTTATTTTTAAAATCTTTTTACTGTTAATGCTAATCAAATGTATGTGGAAACCCTGTTCTGGATTCAAACTGCGTTCAAAAGCACTTACTTTAGTTTTGGTTTTCTAAATAAACAATGTTTGGCTAAATTACCTAAACAGTTATGTAATGTCTTTAACAAAGATTATTATTTTTAGGGAATCACACATTTTTCTTGGCTTTGCCTCAGCAGATATATTTATTATATTTCAAAGGAGACCTTCCTCAGCCACATTTTTTGTTCTCTTCCCCTATGGACAGGTTCTCTTTTTTATTCTAATTTGTTGTCTTAGTCTATTTTTTAGTCTATAATCTTTAGAGCATGTCTCCCTTTCCTGCTTTATGCAGTGTATTGCATTTATTTAGCTTTGCAGTGATATAACTCTTATGTGGGTTTTTAAACTGATAAAAGCTTGCATAAACCTCAAAACTGTGTAAAATTAAAAGTAGAATAACAAAACAATATATTATAGTAACCTAGTATGTATGTGTATAAATGTGCGAGCGTGTGTGTATGTGCGGGAAAGGGGTTATGTGTGTGACTGAGGCAGAATAGCAGCTCTGTATTGTTATATGTTTATAGGCAGTAGTAGAAAGGCTGATCTCAGAGTGTGCATGCGCGTGTAAAAATGTGTGTATGTATGTGTGCGTGTAAATATGTGTCTATGAATATGTATGTATGTAACCATGTATGTGTGTGTGTGTAAATGTGTGTATGAATATGTATGTATGTAACCATGTATGTACGTGTGTAAATATGTGATATGTGTGTCCTGTATAGTACCTGGGGGGGTATGCAGAGCTCTGTTAACAGGGAGAAAAGTGTCCCTCTTTGGCTATTTCAAATGTTGGGAGGTATGTTCAGGCATATTTGTTCTGCCCAGAAGTAATATAGCAGTTGATCTTTTGATGCCAACACCTAACAGTGGCCTCAAAAAAGCAAGTTTGTGGATAAAACAAATGTAATGTTATGTGTTAAAGGAAACA